>NC_041381.1:478752277-478837368 GCF_002162155.2 Triticum dicoccoides | reverse complement strand
CCTTAGCGGGGATGGAAGATTGGACAAGATTATGTGCGGACAAAGATGGAGAAGCGAATATGTGCTGCGGGAAGTGGACAGGTGATGATGACTACAACACGCCGCTTGACTTACGAGACACATACCAGCAACATAGGGTCATGTCGATGCTAGACAACTTGCTTGAGTGATCACAGTACTGGTACTCCCTACAGTACCTACTACAGTACTATGCCCTAACTTGCTTGAGTAGAGTAGTAGAGTAGGACTCTGCTCTACTACTAGCACCGGAGGAGTAGTATATTCTAATCTAAAATAGTTACAAACTTCAATGCCCGAGCGTGGAATGACTACGAACCGTGCTCAAAGACCGTGTCTACGTGGTGTTTGGACTTATATGCAAAAAATAGCAAGATGACCGTGCATTGCACGGCACACCATCATCACCAACTCGGTTTTTTCTCTACTCCTACTCCTATAAAAGACTCAGATGGTGATGATGGAGGCGAGGAGGCGTGTTCAGCTGGGCGTGCAGCGGATGGCGCAGCACTATTCGATTTGTTATAAAAAACAAAGAAGAGTAGTAGAGATAGAGACATAGGGAGGAGCACGAGGTTGTGGGAGATAAGGATGAACGAGGCAAGGCCTTATCTGTAAATGTGGAGACAGGTGCGGGTATCTTTTGTAAAATTGTCATAGTTGGCTTTCTATCTGTCAGATATAGATTGGACGGTCTATATTACAAGATGGCAGGCATACCATCATCACCAACTCAGTTTTCTATAAGAGTAGATATAGATAGATAGAGACTAGGGAGTACTAGTAAGGACACCATCTACTGCTTCGTGTACTACTCCTGTGCTCCATTCAGCGGCCGCAACGTCCCCTACAGCCACTCCCTCCTGCGCTACATTCGGCAGGCACTGTTGAAATTTGGGGAGCACACTCTCGCGACTGCTGGCAGCCACGACTTCACCGACGATGACTTCTTCCCAGACCTCGGCAACCTCTTCCTCCATGACATGGGCGACAACCTCAACGCCAACGGTGCTGCTCCCGTTGCATCGTATGTGTTTCTGTCCTGCCTGTTCGAAATCGTGGTAGAATTCATGTTTCTACTTTGTATCCTACTACTATGCTAGTCCACATGATTAGTTTCATCTCTGTTATAGCCGTCATGATTTATTTTGTGCTTATTCAGATTAAATCTCGTAGTAACTTGCTCATATATTCAACTGGCGCAATGTCCCCTACAGCCACTCCCGTTTCATGGATGGCCTGGTCGATGCCTCCAAGGAGCCCTTCGTCCACTGCTGTGAGTGCCCGATGCCATTTTGTGGCTCGCCGGCGGACATGGTGCATCACCTCACGGATGCGTGCAGCGGTAACTGCTGGCCCTTGGCGGAGAACACAAAGTACGAGACGTGCTACCCGTTCACCGTGCCGGAGTCGCTGGAGGATCACCGCCGCCTGCTAGTCTCGGAGGAGGACGACAGTGTCTTCCTCTTGATCGTGGGCACCGGTGAGGCCCGCGCAGGCCGTCGCCCCGTCTCTGTAATGTGCGTCAGGGGCGACGCCGCTGATGCTGACACTGACACGAGGCCGATGTACGGGTGTGTGGTCAGTGTTACTACCCCTCCGGGTCGTGTGGGCGGCGACACCGGCCTCATCGAATGGACTTGGACTCTAGGGAGATGGGACTATCTCGCCAATGTGGACTTGGAAAACCCATGGCATCCTTTACCTGCTGACACGGTGCATAGGGACTCCAAGGAGGTTCACCTGGACATACGCATTATCAAGTTAAATGTTGATCATTAGTCTACGCTCAATGTAATCCGCTGTCTAAGCATGTGCAGACTTCCATGCAGGATCTTGCTCTATTGGAGTATCGTGCATGAATAAAAGTGTATCCGTTTATGGTTTAGTCTAGAATCTTCCATGTATGAATTTTTACTACAGTACTAGTGAAAGACTTACGATGAACCATTTCTTACATCTCCTCTGCCCCCTTGCAAGTCATCCTGATTTAATCCCTCCGTCTAGGTGTATAAGGGCATGGTTAATATTACTTAATAGTATAGCCAACTGTTGACTATAAGAAAGTGCCATGTCATCTGTAGCCAACATGTATAACAATCAATACTCAAAAACTAATTCTTAAAGATCATTTCTTGCAAAGCACAATAAGTGTTATTTCTTCACAAGTTTTGGATGCAGGTTGAACAGTTGAACGCTTTTGTTTGCAAAAGATACCTTTTTATCTATTTCACCCGGATGTTTGTGAGCTCTAGAGATGAAATAATATCCGAAGAAACCTATCGATACCCGTTACACATGAGATGACCCCCAGATCCTTTGTCAAAATAAACAACTCCCCGATCAATGCATTTCACTCTTCGGTGCAATGCACGGGCACCTTACTACTATAGATTAGTACGACCAAAAATTGAACTAACATTATATATAGTACGATAAATGCTTATGCATGTCACCTAAAATTATATCATTCAAAACTATGTTCAAATACGTATCCAACGATATAGTTTTTGTTGACATGCACTAACATTTTGTCAGTTAAATCTTCAGTCAAATTCAATGGGGGACTAATAAACCACGACCGATGTAGTACAAGTGTAGAGGGCGGCACTGCACGGGAGCCTCACCTCTCACCCCGCTCGTGGTGCGGCAGTAAAGCCGTCATATCACAAAACCCAACCACTCCCAGTAATAAGTGGTCTGGTAAAATAAACGGACAAGCAACCATCACATCCCTCCGTCTTTTTTGCATTTCATCTCTCTGCATTTACTTTCTCCGGTTCATCTCGCACACTCGATCCCTAGCTACTACTCCTAGGGCCAGTTCTTTTGGCGGCTTCCCCAGCTTTTCCCACAAGACTAGTCATAGTGGAGAGTAACAATAAGGCGCCTCACTCATTTATTTGGGCTTCTAAGCTACTACTCCGTCCTGGTTTATTCCTCACCATTGTAATTTGTGCTAAATTTTGACCAAAGATTTAACTGATAAAATGTTACTCCCTCCGTCTAGGTGTGTAAGTCATCTTACGAAAACCAAATAATCCCAAAACACTTAGGCGCGGTGCATTAACTTCTACCTCGTTTCTTGTTTCTTGACATATCAACCAATAAGAGATAAAGAGTGTGCATGCTTTTAATGACTTGAGATATCAAACAAGACATGCAGTGGTTAGTTCATTGCATGCAATACTATTAATTAGCAAATAAACATTAACATTTCTCGTTTTCTCCTCCTCCTTGGTCACGGTGCATAGCCTAAGATGACTTACTACCTAAACGGATGGAGTAGTGCATGTGACATGCACTAACATTTCATTAGTTAAATTTATGATCAAAATTTGACACAGATTACAATGGGGACCAATAAACCAGGACGGAGGTAGTAGTTATGGGATTACTACTCTAGAAGCCTAAAAGAACTGGCCCCTGGTACTCCTACTAGTAGTAGTACTCAAGTTGGAATTCCAATTGCACGGCACAACTTGTTAGGAAAAAAATTCGATACAGGGTGTAGGAAGCGGTTTGGGAATTTGCATGCCTTTCCAACCAGTGAGATACTCCGTACAAAGTACGACAGAGAAATAACCACAGAGAAGGAAGCTAAAAGTACACAATCAAACGAGCATTTTTGCTTTTGTTTTGCATTGAATCATTTCACAAGCTTGACTAGTGTTGTTTTTCTAGTTTTACAAAATCCGCATCATAATATTAAAATGTGCATTTGCACGTACATAAGTAATAGTAGTACTCCATCCGTCTAGGTGTACAAGTCTTCCCTCCTTCTTGGTCACGGTGCACAACCAAAGATGACTTATTGACCTGGACGAAGGGAGTAGCACAGTCTGCAAGCATTTAGTCTGATAGTATATAGTAAAGTTTGTGCTATATGCACGTACTTGCAAAATGTGTACGAATACACACGGTTTCCAAACTTTCCCTTTTACATACTTAGTTAAGGACGCTAAAAATTCCTGAACGTTCGGGATTTATCATTTGCATCCCAAAACTAATGAGATCGCCTTACGAAACAAAAATTATACTCCTCCTAAAAGCCATGGCGCTCGCAGGAGCGCTTGCGGCGCGCCACGAGTGCCCTGGTGCGCGACCGTTTCCCAGGGCGCTGACACAATGTCTCTTCCTCAGCCTCGCAACTCGCGAGGTGCTGATTGGCGGCTTGCCGGCGGGCGAGCGCGATCTCACCGGTGTGGTGATCCGGCGCCAACAGGTACTCCTCCTTGCTGGAAGCGTGCACCTGGTCCACGTACTGCCAAGCGTAGATGAGGCGCTTAGGCCCGACTGCACTCAGGGCGTCGGCACGGGCGTCCTCCGCCACCCTCACGGCCCTCGCACGAGCCTTCTGCCAAAGAGACAATTGCCTGCTTCTCTCGGACGCGACATAGGCCTCCCAGGCAGCTTGTTCCGCGGTGCGCTTCTCTTCCTCGGCCTTCTTCTCCGCCTCTATTTTGGCGCGCTTTGCTGGAGGCAAAGCTGTTGGGGAACGTAGTAATTTCAAAAAAAAATCCTACGCACACGCAAGATCATGGTGATGGCATAGCAACGAGAGGGGAGAGTAATATCCACGTACCCTCGTAGACCGTAAGCGGAAGCGTTATGACAACACGGTTGATGTAGTCGTACGTCTTCACGATCCGACCGATCCAAGCACCGAACGTACAGCACCTCCGAGTTCAGCACACGTTTAGCTCGATGACGATCCCCAGACTCCGATCCAGCAAAGTGTCGGGGATGAGTTCCGTCAGCACGACGGCGTGGTGACGATGATGATGTTCTACCGGTGCAGGGCTTCGCCTAAACTCCGCGACGATATGACCGAGGTGGAATATGGTGGAGGGGGGCACCGCACACGGCTAAGGAACGATCACGAAGATCAACTTGTGTGTTCTTCCTAGAGGTGCCCCCCTGCCCCCGTATATAAAGGAGCAAGGGGGGAGGGGGCGGCCGGCCTAGGAGGGGCGCGCCAAGGGGAGTCCTACTCCCACCGGGAGTTGGACTCCCTCCTTCCTTGTTGGAGTAGGAGAAAGGGGGAAAGAGGGGGAGAGGAGGAAGGAAAGGGGGCCGCACCCCTTGTCCAATTCGGACCAGAGGGGGGCTGCGCGCCTCCTTCCTTTCGGCCTCTCTCCTCTATTCCCGTATGGCCCAATAAGGCCCATATACTCCCCGGCGAATTCCCGTAACTCTCCGGTACTCCGAAAAATACCCGAATCACTCGGAACCTTTCCGAACTCCGAATATAGTTGTACAATATATCGATCTTTACGTCTCGACCATTTAGAGACTCCTCGTCATGTCCCCGATCTCATCCGGGACTCCGAACTCCTTCGGTACATCAAAACTTATAAACTCACAATATAACTGTCATCGAAACCTTAAGCGTGCGGACCCTACGGGTTCGAGAACTATGTAGACATGACCTAGAACTATTCTCGGTCAATAACCAATAGCGGAACCTGGATGCTCATATTGGCTCCTACATATTCTACGAAGATCTTTATCGGTCAAACCACATAACAACATACGTTGTTCCCTTTGTCATCGGTATGTTACTTGCCTGAGATTCGATCGTCGGTATCCAATACCTAGTTCAATCTCGTTACTGGCAAGTCCCTTTACTCGTTACGTAATGCATCATTCCGTAACTAACTCATTAGCTACATTGCTTGCAAGGCTTATAGTGATGTGCATTACAGAGAGGGCCCAGAGATACCTCTCCGACAATCGGAGTGACAAAACCTAATGTCGAAATACGCCAACCCAACATGTACCTTTGGAGACACCTGTAGTACTCCTTTATAATCACCCAGTTACGTTGTGACGTTTGGTAGCACCCAAAGTGTTCCTCCGGCAAACGGGAGTTGCATAATCTCATAGTTACAGGAACATGTATAAGTCATGAAGAAAGCAATAGCAACATACTAAACGATCAAGTGCTAGGCTAACGGAATGGGTCATGTCAATCACATCCTTCTCCTAATGATGTGACCTCATTAATCAAATGACAACACATGTCTATGGTTAGGAAACAAAACCATCTTTGATTAATGAGCTAGTCAAGTAGAGGCATACTAGTGACTATATGTTTGTCTATGTATTCACACATGTATCATGTTTCCGGTTAATACAATTCTAGCATGAATAATAAAGATTTATCATGAAATAAGGAAATAAATAATAACTTTATTATTGCCTCTAGGGCATATTTCCTTCAGTCTCCCACTTGCACTAGAGTCAATAATCTAGTTCACATCGCTATGTGATTTAACACCAATATTCACATCTGCATGTGATTAATACCCATAGTTCACATTATCATGTGATCAACACCCAAAAGGTTTACTAGAGTCAATAATCTAGTTCACATCGCTATGTGATTAACACCCAAAGAGTACTAAGGTATGATCATGTTTTGCTCGTGAGAGAGGTTTAGTCAACGGGTCTGTCATATTACAGAGTCGTATGTATTTTGCAAACATTCTATGTCTACAATGCTTTGCACGGAGCTACTCTAGCTAATTGCTTCCACTTTCAATATGTATCCAGATTGAGACTTAGAGTCATCTGGATCAATGTAAAAGTTTGCATCGATGTAACTTTTACGACGAACTCTTTTATTACCTCCATAATCGAGAAACATCTCCTTATTCCACTAAGGATAATTTTGACCAATGTCCAGTGATCTACTCTTAGATCACAATTGTACTCCCTTGCCAAACCAGGGCAGAGTATACAATAGTTCTAGTCCATAGCATGGCATACTTTTATAGAACCTATGACTGATGCATAGGGAATGACTTTCATTCTCTTTCTATTTTCTGCTGTGGTCGGGATTTGAGTCTTACTCAATTTCATACCTTGCAACACAGGCAAGAACTCTTTCTTTGACTGTTCCATTTTGAACTACTTCAAAAAAATTATCAAGGTATGTACTCATTAAAAAACTTATCAAGCGTCTTGATCTATCTATATAGATCTTGATGCTCAATGTGTAAGCAGCTTCACCGAGGTATTTCTTTGAAAGAAATCCTTTCAAACACTCCTTTATGCTTTGCAGAATAATTCTACATTATTTCCAATCAACAATATGTCATTCACATATACTTATCAGAAATGCTGTAGTGCTCCCACTCAATTTCTTGTAAATACAGGCTTCACCGTAAGTCTGTACAAAACTATATGCTTTGATCAACTTATCAAAGCGTATATTCTAACTCTGAGATGCTTGCACCAGTCCATTGATGAATCGCTGGAGCTTGCACATTTTGTTAGCACCTTTCGGATCGACAAAAACTTCTGGTTGTATCATATACAACTCTCCTTTAAGAAAACCATTAAGGAATGCAGTTTTGACATCCATTTGCCAGATTTCATAAAATGTGGCAATTTCTAACATGATTCAGACAGACTTGAGCATCGATACGAGTGAGAAAATCTCATCGTATTCAACACCTTGAACTTGTCAAAAACCTTTCGCAACAAGTCGAGCTTAGTAGATAGTAACACTACTATCAGTGTCTGTCTTCCTCTTGAAGATCCATTTATTTAACATGGCTTGCTGATCATTGAGCAAGTCAATCAAAGTCCATACTTTGTTCTCATACATGGATCATATCTCAGATTTATGGCCTCATGCCATTTCGCGGAATCTGGGCTCATCATCGCTTCCTCATAGTTCGTAGGTTCATCATGGTCTAGTAACATGACTTCCAGAACATGATTACCGTACCACTCTGGTGCGGATCTTACTCTGGAAGACCTACGAGGTTTGGTAGCAACTTGATCTGAAGTTTCATGATCATCATCATTAACTTCCTCACTAATTGGTGTAGGAATCACTGGAACTGATTTCTGTGATGAACTACTTTCCAATAAGGAAGAAGGTACAATTACCTCATCAAGTTCTACTTTCCTCCCACTCACTTCTTTCGATAGAAACTTTTTCTCTAGAAAGGATCCATCTTAGCAACGAAATAACTTGCCTTTGGATCTGTGATAGAAGGTGTACCCAATAGTTACCTTTGGGTATTCTATGAAGACGCACTTCTCCGATTTGGGTTCGAGCTTATAAGGTTGAAAACCTTTTTCATATAAGCATCGCAACTCCAAACTTTAAGAAACGACAGCTGCTAAACGATAGTTCATACGGTGTCGTCTCAACGGATTTAGATGGTGCCCTATTAAACGTGAATGCAGCTGTCTCTAATGCATAACCCCAAAACGATAGTGGTAAACTGATAAGAGACATCATAGATCGCACCATATCTAGTAAAGTACGATTACGACGTTCGGACACACCATAATGTTGTGGTGTTCCAGGTGGCGTGAGCTGTGAAACTATTCCACATTGTTTTAATTAAAGACCAAACTCGTAACTCAAATATTTGTCTCCATGATCAGATCGTAGAAACTTTATTTTTCTTGTTACGATGACTTTCCACTTTACTCTGAAATTCTTTGAACTTTTCAACTATTTTAGACTTATGTTTCATCAAGTAGATATACCCATATCTGCTCAAATCATCTGTAAAGGTTAGAAAATAACGATACTTGCCATGAGCATCAACACTCATTGGACCGCATACATCGGTATGTATTGTTTCCAATAAGTCAGTAGCTCGTTCCATTGTTCCGGAGAACGGAGTTTTAGTCATCTTGCCCAAAAGGCACGGTTCGCAAGCATCAAATGATTCATAACCAAGTGATTCTGAAAATCCATCTTTATGGAGTTTCTTCATGCGCTTTACACCGATATGACCCAAACGGCAGTGCCACAAATAAGTTGCACTATCATTATCAACTTTGCATCTTTTGGCATCAGTATTATGAATATGTGTATCACTACGATCGAGATCCAACAAACTATTTTCATTGGGTGTATGACCATCAAAGGTTTTATTCATTTAAACAGAACAACAATTATTCTCTGATTTTAAATGAATAACTGTATTGCAATAAACATGATCAAATCATATTCATGCTCAACGCAAATGCCAAATAACATTTATTTAGGTTCAACACTAATCCCGAAAGGAGTGTGCGATGATGATCATATCAATCTTGGGATCACTTCCAACACACATCGTCACTTCAACCTCAACTAGTTTCTGTTTATTCTGTAACTCCTGTTTCGAGTTACTAATCTTAGCAACCGAACAAGTATCAAATACTTAGGGGTTACTATAAACACTAGTTAGGTACACATCAATAATCTCTATATCAAATATACCCTTGTTTAGTTTGCCATCCTTCTTATCCACCAAATATTCAGGGTATTTCCGTTTCCAGTGACCATTTCCTTTGCAGTGTAAGCACTCAGTTTCAGGCTTTGGTTCAGCTTTGGGCTTCTTCGTGGGAGTGACAACTTTCTTGTCATTCTACTTGAAGTTCCCTTTCTATCCCTTTTCCCTTTTATTGAAAATAGTGGTCTTGTCAATCATCAACACTTGATGCTCTTTCTTGATTTCTACCTTCATCGATTTCAACATCACGAAGAGCTCGAGAATCGTTTTCGTCATCCCTTGCATACTATAGTTCATCACGAAGTTCTAGTAACTTAGTGATGGTGACTAGAGAATTCTGTCAATCACAATTTTATCTGGAAGATTAACTCCCACTTGATTCAAGCGATTGAAGTACCCAGACAATCTGAGCACATGCTCACTAGTTGAGCGATTCTCCTCCATCTTTTAGCTATAGAACTTGTTGGAGACTTCATATCTCTCAACTCGGGTATTTGCTTGAAATATTAACTTCAATTCATGGAACATCTCATATGGTCCATGACGTTCAAAATGTCTTTGAAGTCCCAATTCTAAGCCGTTAAGCATGGTGCACTAAACTGTCAAGTAGTCATCATATTGAGCCAGCCAAACGTTCATAACGTCTACGTCTGCTCCTGCAATAGGTCTGTCACCTAGCGGTGCATTAAGGACATAATTCTTCTATGCAGCAATGAGGATAAACCTCAGATCACGGATCCAATCCGCATCATTGCTACTAACATCTTTCAACACAATTTTCTCTAGGAACATATCAAAATAAACATATGAAAGCAACAACGCGAGCTATTGATCTACAACATAATTTGCAAAATACTACCAGGACTAAGTTCATGATAAATTTAAGTTCAATTAATCATATTACTTAAGAACTCCCACTTAGATAGACATCCCTCTAATCCTCTAAGTGATTACGTGATCCATATCAACTACACCATGTCCGATCGTCACGTGAGATGGAGTAGTTTCAACGGTGAACATCAATATGTTGATCATATCTACTATATGATTCACGCTCGACCTTTCGGTCTCCGTGTTCCGAGGCCATATCTGTATATGCTAGGCTCGTCAAGTTTAACCTGAGTATTCCGCGTGCGCAACTGTTTTGCACCCGTTGTATTTGAACGTAGAGCCTATCACACCCGATCATCACGTGGTGTCTCAGGACGAAGAACTTTCGCAACGGTGCATACTCAGGGAGAACACTTCTTGATAATTTAGTGAGAGATCATCTTATAATTCTACCGTCAAACAAAATAGAATAAGATGTATAACAGATAAACATCATATGCAATCAAAATATGTGACATGATATGGCCATGATCATCTTGCGCCTTTGATCTCCATCTCCAAAGTACTGTCATGATCTCTATCGTTACCGGCACGACACCATGATCTTCATCATCTTGATCTATATCAATGTGTCGTCACATGGTCGTCTCGCCAACTATTGCACTTGCAACTATTGCTATCGCATAGCGATAAAGTAAAGCAATTATTTGGCACTTGCATCTTATGCAACAAAGAGACAACCATAGGGCTTCTGCCAGTTGCCGATAACTTCAACAAAACATGATCATCTCATAAAAAAACTTATATCTCATCATGTCTTGACCATATCACATCACAACATGCCCTGCAAAAACAAGTTAGACGTCATCTACTTTGTTGTTGCAAGTTTTACGTGCCTGCTACGGGTTAGCAAGAACCGTTCTTACCTACGCATTAAAAACCACAATGATAGTTTTTCAAGTTGGTGCTGTTTTAACCTTCGCAAGGACCGGGCGTAGCCACACTCGGTTCAACTAAAGTTGGAGAAACAGACACCCGCTAGTCACCTGTGTGCAAAGCACGGCGGTAAAACCAGTCTCGCGTAAGCGTACGCGTAATGTCGGTCCGGGCCGCTTCATCCAACAATACCGCTGAACCAAAGTATGACATGCTGGTAAGCAGTATGACTTGTATCGCCCACAACTCACTTGTGTTCTACTCGTGCATATAACATCAACGCATAAAACCTAGGCTCTGATGCCACTGTTGGGGAACGTAGTAATTTCAAAAACAATTCCTACGCACACGCAAGATCATGGTGATGGCATAGCAACGAGAGGGGAGAGTAATATCCACGTACCCTCGTAGACCGTAAGCGGAAGCGTTATGACAACGCGATTGATGTAGTCGTACGTCTTCACGATCCGACCGATCCAAGCACCGAACGTACGGCACCTTCAAGTTCAGCACACGTTCAGCTCGATGACGATCCCCGGACTCCGATCCAGCAAAGTGTCGGGGATGAGTTCCGTCAGCACGACGGCGTGGTGACGATGATGATGTTCTACCGGCGCAGGGCTTCGCCTAAACTCCGCGACGATATGACCGAGGTGGAATATGGTGGAGGGGGGCACCGCACACGGCTAAGGAACGATCACGAAGATCAACTTGTGTGTTCTTCCTAGAGGTGCCCCCCTGCCCCCGTATATAAAGGAGCAAGGGGGGAGGGGGCGGCCGGCCTAGGAGGGGCGCGCCAAGGGGAGTCCTACTCCCACCGGGAGTTGGACTCCCTCCTTCCTTGTTGGAGTAGGAGAAAGGGGGAAAGAGGGGGAGAGGAGGAAGGAAAGGGGGGCCGCACCCCTTTTCCAATTCGGACCAGAGGGGGGCTGCGCGCCTCCTTCCTTTCGGCCTCTCTCCTCTATTCCCATATGGCCCAATAAGGCCCATATACTCCCCGGCGAATTCCCGTAACTCTCCGGTACTCCGAAAAATACCCGAATCACTCGGAACCTTTCCGAACTCCGAATATAGTCGTCCAATATATCGATCTTTACGTCTCGACCATTTCGAGACTCCTCATCATGTCCCCGATCTCATCCGGTACTCCAAACTCCTTCGGTACATCAAAACTCATAAACTCATAATATAACTGTCATCGAAACCTTAAGCGTGCGGACCCTACGGGTTCGAGAACTATGTAGACATGACCTAGAAATATTCTCGGTCAATAACCAATAGCGGAACCTAGATGCTCATATTGGCTCCTACATATTCTAGGAAGATCTTTATCGGTCAAACCACATAACAACATACGTTGTTCCCTTTGTCATCGGTATGTTACTTGCCCGAGATTCGATCGTCGTTATCCAATACCTAGTTCAATCTCGTTACTGGCAAGTCCCTTTACTCATTACGTAATGCATCATTCCGTAACTAACTCATTAGCTACATTGCTTGCAAGGCTTATAGTGATGTGCATTACAGAGAGGGCCCAGAGATACCTCTCCGACAATCGGAGTGACAAAACCTAATCTCGAAATACGCCAACCCAACATGTACCTTTGGAGACACCTGTAGTAATCCTTTATAATCACCCAGTTACGTTGTGACGTTTGGTAGCACCCAAAGTGTTCCTCCGGCAAACGGGAGTTGCATAATCTCATAGTTACAGGAACATGTATAAGTCATGAAGAAAGCAATAGCAACATACTAAACGATCAAGTGCTAGGCTAACGGAATGGGTCATGTCAATCACATCATTCTTCTAATGATGTGACCTCATGAATCAAATGACAACACATGTCTATGGTTAGGAAACAAAACCATCTTTGATTAATGAGCTAGTCAAGTAGAGGCATACTAGTGACTATATGTTTGTCTATGTATTCACACATGTATCATGTTTCCGGTTAATACAATTCTAGCATGAATAATAAAGATTTATCATGAAATAAGGAAATAAATAATAACTTTATTATTGCCTCTAGGGCATATTTCCTTCAAAAGCCTCCCACAAGGCGACATCCATTTCTTTCCAAAGCTCCTCAAGGCTGGGGGGCTCGGCGGGCGGCGCGGCGTTCTCCTCGTAGTGGGGAGCCGACGCATCCTCCGACGCGTGTGCTGGCGAGATTGGGAACACCGACGCGTCCACCTCGATGCGTCACGGCGAGGAGCGGAACGTCGACGCGTCCTCCTCGATTAGTGGCGGCGAGGAACGGAACGGCGACGCGTCGCGTCGCAGCTAGGAGCGGAACACCGACGCATCCTCCTCGACTAGTGGCGGCGAGGAACGGAACGGCGACGCGTCGCGTAGCGGCAAGGAGCGAAACACCAATGCATCCTCCTCGACTAGTGGCGGCGAGGAACGGAATGGCGACGCGTGACCGTCTGCGGGGTGCAGCAAGGGGCTCCTAGGGCTTGGGAGAGGCGATGCCATGGGGGTCGACGTGAGAGGGAGGGGGAGGAGATAGCGATGAACGTGAACGTGAGGGGGAGGAGATAGCGATGTCGTGGGAGGCGCATTATTTATAGCAAGCAATGGCACACCTACGTAAGATATGGACTGAGCTGCACTGACTTAACTGCAGGTCCAGTTGCGTCACTGACATGTGGGCCAGTCCGCCGTTGGGCCCATATGTTAGTGACCCAATGCACCTAAAGTTAAGTAAAAGCTACGTGGGCATATTTGTTGGAGTAAATTACGGGGGAGCGAAGGGGTGGAAATATTGCTGGTCACAACGGATTGGACGAGCGTGGGGGGAGGAGAGTCATGCATGCAGATTTTTTCACACGGGGTGGAGTGGTGGGACCACCAGAGGGAGAAGGAGAGTTTGGCAGGCATATTGTTTCCGGATTGTTTCCACACATGGAGAGGAAAAGATTTGGAGACAAACGGGCTTCCTGCAGGTATGGGGAACAGTGCATAATAAGTCATCTTGCATGCCGGGCTAGGTATAGTCTCAAGTCATTAAAAACATACACGCCCC
Source organism: Triticum dicoccoides (assembly GCF_002162155.2). Lineage (NCBI taxonomy): Eukaryota > Viridiplantae > Streptophyta > Magnoliopsida > Poales > Poaceae > Triticum > Triticum dicoccoides. The sequence goes on along the minus strand of NC_041381.1, from coordinate 478,823,300 downwards.
ACACATGTTCATATTTCAAGGTGCACTAAATTATTGCATGCGATGATTAAGGTTGGCCATAATGGTGGTACCTTAGCTGGTATCATGCACACGGGAATAGCAAACATCCCGATGTGGCAAAGAATTAAAGAAGAGGGGGGGTTAGAGTAACTAGTGTTCATGCATGCATTGGTAAACACATTTTTTTGTGAAGAACGACAACATTAGTTGAGTACTTTTGCAGTTCAAAAACTATTCCACCGCCTCTACTATCTTGCTAAGAGTAGGTGAAAATTTTGAATCGAGCCCTTTAAACTAGAAGGGAGGTAGTGGTACTCTAATAGCTAACCTTGTTGTGATGACAAGATAGGACATGGCATGCACCTAGACGGAGGAACTAGTCTGCATTGTGCATTTAAGTTTTGTCTGAAGTCAATGTACCTCTACTTTCACCAGACTTATAGAAAAATGTAGTATCAACATTCACAATGTCAAATCAATATTTTTACACTCATTATTTTTACACTCATTATAAAACGTAGTTCTTATACTCATTATAATCAGTATTGTAGATATTGATATTTTTAGTATAAATTTGGTCGTGGGATTTCATTGATGCCTATCAAAGCGTGGAGGAAGCGGAGCTTAGGGCTAGCATTGCCGGTCTCTACATAGGTATTTCTCTTCATAATCCTGTAATTTTGGAGACTGATTGCGCTTTTGTGGTAGCGTCTCTTGCATCGGGGGACTATGGTAGGTCTGCTATGCGTGACCTGAAGATGAAAGCGTTGAGCATCTCGAAGTTGATCAACAATCTCCAATTGTCAAAGATTAGCCGTTTGGCCAATAAGGTGGCACACTTAATCGCTAAGTATAGCTTTGACAATAGGTTAGATGGTATTCTTGTAAATAATGTACCGCCCTGTGTGGTGAATATTGTATCGAATGAGTGTACTGGTGTGGCTGGTTAATTAATATAAGGTGGTGTTAAAAAAAGTATAAATTTGGTCAAACACTTTGCAAACAGTTGACGGGAGTAAAAAGGACCAGAGGGAGTATCATGCATGTGGAGTAGGCAAAAAAAATTGCTCATTTATAGCCGGTCGAAGTCTCAAAGGGCGCGACCGCGCGAGGGAGGTGAAGGTCATGGGAGGCGCGACGGTTGACGGAATTAAGTGAAGTTACATCCACGCGCCGGCATGGCGTGCGAACGTGTGAACATGCAGAAGCTATACCGTCAGGCCTACGATATGGGTGTAGTAGACATGACATCTAGTGGGTCCCGCATAGTTCTCGAGAACTCTTTGGGGGCTTGCAGTCGTTTATCCACCAGGCAAGCCAGCAACCCCATGCCGTTCGCACGCCCTACTCGTCCCCGTCTTCTACCTCACAATAGTTCGCTCCCAGTCGTCTCGTCCTTTCACATTAGTTCGCTCCCAGTTTTTGCTGGGTACAACAGTTCAACTTCTCCTAACCCTCCTCGAAAATCCATGGCCTCCCAAATCTCCATGGTCACCACTGAGTACCAGGTTAGAGCCATCACCGGCAATCAGTTCATCGTCATCTACACACATGGATCCACGACGGTGAAAGCATGGCTTGCTCGCTTCCTACGCATGTTCAACAGTTCAACAGATGAGTGGGTCGCTGGGCTAGATGTTGAGTACACCACAGTCCTGGGACGAGAGAAGGATCTAAAGGACGAAGAGAGGAAGAAGCTCGCCGTGATCCAGGTTTGCGTACATAAGGTTTGCTTGGTCTACCACATATGCCATGCCGACGTTGAGTGCCAGGATTTTAAGAACTTCCTCAAGGACAAAAGAGTGAAATTCGTTACTGTAGGCTTTAAGAAGGACAGGGATGTCCTGCGTTGGATAGGTCTCGTTGTAGGCCAACCCTTTGATCTCCAGAAGGCAAGCCTGGTGTCCTCCTCTCAACCTTCAATGCTGACCCTGGCAGCAGCCATGATTGATCCTTCGTACGCTAAACTGAAGAAACATCATCACGAGTTTCATCATGCATGGGAGTCGAAGACATTAGATGAAGATCACATCCTGTACGCAGCAATGGATGCCTACCTTTGTTTAAATATCTACAAGGGTTGGATCAAGAAGCAGAGCCCAGTGTCTGGTTCAAGCAAAAAAGCGTCGGCGAAGAGGAAGCAGAAGAGGGACGAGGACGAAGTCGAGGACATGGACTCGGACTCCGAGTAGGTGGCAGTGCCGTCGTTCATGCTGGTTCTACTGCAGTGTCAAGAGGACTAGTTGCTAAGTTTATTTTCAATGATGTGTTGTGCTGAGGCCCCAGCAGAACTATGTTTATGTTCTTTATCGTTATTTGAACTCTTTAGTACGTACAGTAGTACTAGTACTATGTCTTACTACTGTTTTTCTTGCAGTTGGTACTACTGCTCGTATCTTCGTGTTCCTACTGTACTTAATACGTTCGTACTAGTAGTATAATTTGGGTCAGTCGATTTGTGAAAGAAGTTTGACGGAGCGAAGGAAGAAGACGGCAGAAGAGGTGGAAGAAGCCCTTCTAGCCATCCATGTTGCATCAAACAGCTCGCATGAGTCGACTGACCCAAATTGCTCCTTCAGATTGCAGGATCCACGTGGCATTCAAGGTATCGAAGGTAGATTCCACGTCCACACCCAGTTTGCGGGCTCGACGCGCGCGCAACCGGCTTCCGCCGCGACAGCCACCATGCGCGCCTCCTCCGCACAGGCGGAGACGAAAATGACATGCTAGTTCCTCCTCGCCGGCGTGCTGGAGCACGCGGTCGTCCTCCTGTTCATACGCTGCGTGCATAGACGCGGCTCCACCAGTTGCTCGCGTGCTTGGCAGCGCGGCGGCATGGCGAGGAGGGACTGCAGACGACGTGAGCGGGCGAGCCTTCGGCTTCATGGCACAGGGATGGCGGCGACACAGTGGTGATGGGCGAGAAATTGTTGGCCGGAGCAGGCGGGCGCCAGCATGCACAACGGCGGCGACGGCATATTGATGAGCGCGCGTGTGGGAGCTTACTTTAGTTTTATATAAGGTTGGTCAAACTTAAAAGAAAACCATACTAGTACACGTAAACATTAGACTTAGGCAGCGCTTTTATTAGTTTATTTAAGTTAGTACCACAGCCACGATACGGAATCCTATGCAAGCGCGTGAACCGCGGCCGCGCGGTCGATCGAACGGTGCGTCACCGTGTCGCGCTCGAAGGACATCCACCGAACTTTTTTGTGTGTGTGAAAACAATCCTCAAATATTACTCAACTTTTTTTTCCTGGGAAAGTTCTTGACGCTGCAATATTTCCATATATTTGAATTTAGCTCTAGTTCGTGTTTATTTGGATTTAGACGTTTTAGGTGCGCCCTAGTTTTTTAATACTTATTGTGTGTGTGTGACTGAGAGAAAACGTGTGTATGTGTCCATATGTGTGTTGTGGCGGAAGGGCAATGTGGAGACGGAGTGTGTGTGATACAGACATAGAGAAGTGTGAATGTGGAAATGATCATGCATGAGTGAGACATAGACAGATGTCGATACGTTGTGTATACATGAGAGAACGGTCTTCTAGTTTACTTGTGTGTGTGTGTGTGTGTGTGCGTGAGAGAGAGAGAGAGACAGACACAGAGAGAGAGGAGCATCCATAACACAACAACCATCTCTCTCGATTCGTCCGTCCCTCGCATGATCGCATGCAACACATGCATCAACGCGCACATTTTGACACCCTCACCCGGCCCCTGCCCACCTCAAGGCCCGCACAATCTCTTCGTGAATACCCATTTCTCTCCTTAGGTTTGTTTTCTCTCAATATCACACACACACACACACACACACGCATCACAACACACACACACACACACACTCCCCCGAGCACACAATTCATCCCCATCCAAGGTTATACGGCGACCACTCTTGCTTGTGCTTCTTTGCACCGCAACATGCACAACACCTCAATCTTCAAAGAGGGCATCGAGCATATCGAAGACGGTGACCACACCACGCTAGGGAATGCGGGGTCATTTGGAAGCAGGGTGATGTGACAACGGCTGACTGACTCCTCCCCCACCCTCTCTCTCTTGCACAACATTACCAATCCCTCTCTCCCCCGCACAAAATTGTCAATCCCTCAACCCACGAGATCCTTCCCCTCTCGTCCATGTTTTTCCAGCTCTCTCATCAAACATGTTGTCTCTTCTCCTTCGACATATACAGAATCCGGATGCACACGCATCTCACGTATATTACATGTCTCCATCTTTCTCACAGACCTAACTTCTTCCTCTCTCTTCTCTCTCTCTCTCTCTCTGTCTCGTTAGGTTTGTCTCCTACTCTCTCATCCACATACATACAATCTTTCCCGCCCTATCTGCTCCATCTTCAAAAGCTCTCTCTGCACGTTTCATTCACACATTGAGATATGTCAAAATGTTGCTTCTAGAATGGCTGATGTAGAGTTATGGTTGTTTTTGTTGCATCCTACAAAGTAATAACTATGAAATGCATTTAGATTCTCATTTGACTGGGATTATGTGAGCTTGAGCATGTTTTGAAGTACTATAGACCTTGTATACATCTTGGGATTCGACAATGATTATAACTATTGAATTCTATAGACCATTACATTCAAAGTCAATAGCCTAATATATTTATTTCACAATGTCAACAAATGATTAGTTCACTACAAACTAAGAAAACAAATGTGTACTCCCTCCATTTTTATTTAAGTCCGTGTATTAGCATTGGTCAAAGTCAAGTTTTGTAAACTCTCAGAAAGCTTATAACAAAAAATAATAACATATACAATAACAAATAAATACCATTAGATTCATTATTGAATGTACTTTCACATCATACATATTTGTTATGGTAAATGTTTATATTTTTCTATAAACTTGGTCAAACTTTAGGAAGTTTGACTTCGGTCAAACCTAATATGCAGAGTTTACTACTACTACTCGCTAGTTGCTTAGCCGAATCACTCAACACGCCACATGGGGAGTCCAGTGTCACAAATTTTTGAGGTCGGCGGGAAAATCTCCCGCGACCCTGATTCGAGCAGTGGGAAGTTACCATCATAGCCTTCGGAACAAGCCTACAGATGACGCTTGGTAGGGGGCTGTTTTCGTAACTTCAGGTTCACCCTACCCAGCCAACCCCAACCCGGCACCCAGAGTAGTACACCTGAATACTCCCCATTTTCTATCCCCATCGCAAAATAGACTTCTCCACGGCACCGCACCCTTCGTGCTCCTCCCCTTTACATCAGCGCACTCGTCCACCACAGCGCATCTACCTCATCGACGACCTCGTACGCTGCACTAGAGCCGGTCCACCGTCGTCGTCGTACACGGAGCCTCTTCCCCGGCATCATCTTCCACAGTCTCGGATCTGCTTCCCGGAAGCCGATGCCAAGCGCAGAAGTACCACTGTCATGGACAATGAACTGACTCCCGTTGCCGACCATGACTCACAGAGGCCTCCGCGACCATCGTTCTCCTCCTCGATTGGTAACGTGTGTATTGAATCACTTAGCAGTACATGTGCAGTTCCAATTTGTTCATACCTACCCTTGAAATTTCCCGGGTGCTATTGTTCCTGTAAAAGTAATTGGTTATAGCCTCCATTGTCCAACAGAATATCAGCTTGTAATTGTGCGTCACTCCTGTATCACGCTGTGCTTGGGTAGGTTTTTCATTTGCAACCAGTAGTGTGGCAAATGATGGAAAGGTTTTTAGAACTAGCAAGATGCCCATGTGTTGCACGCATCAAGATGCATTTGTATGAGTAGTTTATCTTGTGGTAGAAAAGGATGAACGAGGGAAGGCCTTATTTGCAAATCTGGAGAGGGGTATGGGTATCTTTTTGCAAAATTCCCATTTGTTTCCTTCCTATCTGTCAGATATAAATCGGACGGCCTATATTGCAAGAAAAAAGTATAGAGAAAAAAGTAGATAGTAAAGGAAGTAGAGATAAATATTAAATATTAAATATAAAATAAATATAACAGTAGAGAAGAGAGTAGAGATAGCAGAGACGTCGGGAAAGGATCGCGCGCGCACGGGAAAAAGCGGCCAAGCGTGCGCTAGTTTTGACGCGCGGTGTTCGGCGCACTTTATAAAATCCAACGCCCTCCCACCACTCTGTGCCTTGCCACCGCTCTCTCCTCGCTCTGTGCCTCGCCACCGCTCTCTCCCCGCTCTTTTTCGCCTCTCCGCCGCCGCGCCACCATGCCGCCGCGTCGCCGGGAAACTTGGGGATACCGCGGCGTCCGCGTGCGCCCCTCCGGCGGCTTCTCTGCCGAGATCCGGTTCCGCGGGATGCGCCTTGGCCTCGGCAATTTCGACACTGCCAATGAGGCCGCCCGCGCGTACAACGCGACAGCGTGGCTCCTCCGGTGGCCTCATAGAACAATGAACTTCCCCAACATGCCGACGCGGGAGCGGGCGCAGGAGCTCCCGCCTCTGCCGCGGCTTAGCACCGACGAGGATCGTCACGACAACCGGAGGCGGGAGCACCGTCTCGGCATCACTGAGATGGATGAGGAAGCCATGGCGCTGTGGTGCCAACACTTCCCACAGGACATCATCAACAAGCACGAGTTCTACGTGCAAAGGAGGGCGGAGAGGGATAAGAGGAGGGCGGAGCGAGCCGCCTATCGCGAGGACAAGCGTAGGCGAAAAGTGGAAGCTCAATTCAACATGAGGCTAGGAGCAGCGTCGCCCTGGGAATCCGACGACGATCGGTATCTTCACGCCTACAGTCAGACGTCGGAGGAGGACATCACCGAGGAGGAGTCGGACGGCGAGGAGTAGTTGAATTATCTTTTTTTTGTATCTATCTATGCTGAGAACTATCCTCTACTCTCTAGTATCTACTTCTCGATCTCAGCACTGTAAACGCTTTTTTTAAAGCGCCGTGCGTTGCGATTCTGTTGGAGATGCTCTAACATGGCAGACGAGTGCTTTAATGTTGCCCACAAGATGTGCGAGTATTACTAGTAGTATATTTTTCTTGCCAGGTTGAGATTTTAAAACCACGAGTGCGAACATGCGGAGGAGCAATGAAGACCAAACATGGGATATTCGGGACATCTTCAAGGAGCATGGCAAGTTAAAGAGGAGCTGCACTGAACCTGTAAAACAAGCTTTGGTAAGTAACACCCTTTCAATTACTTCCGTTTAGCCTCGTGTTCTTCGATGTGTATATGTTGTAGTTTCTGTTTCTCTTAAGCATGGTGTTCTTCGATGTGTAACAAGAAGAGTCTTAATCGTCCTAATGCTTTCGTTTTTAGCTTGATGTAGGAAGTGGGTGTTCTCACCTTGTAGTCTGTTTTTATATTTCTTTTCCTTTTGAATTCTTTTCTCCGAGTTCTGTTTATCTGGCTTCTACTAAATGGATCTAGGTTGCTCTGAGTATTGATCTAAAAAAGAAGTAACTTCATGTCAGGATGCAGTTCCTGCGAGGAGGGAAGTATGGTCAACCTCGAGATCATGTTTCCAAAATGAGGCTGGATTACACACAAGGTGCCAGTTCCCTAATGATGCTGGATTAGACATAAGGTGCAAATTCCCAGATGATGCTGGATTACACAAGCCAAGTGGAGTCGTCAGCTGTTCGTGTCCTCGTGGCATTAGTAATGGCTGAAAGAAAGCGTGCAGCAGCCCTTGAGAATGTAGGTGAGTTCCTGAAGAAGCGAAAAGAGCAATTAGATGCTCTCTTCACCCAAGCCAAAGAAGAGATGGAAGAAGCCAGAAATAAGCTAGCAGAGGCAGAGCAGGCTAGGCGTCTCCTGCTATCTAAAACTGTTGTCAATAGAAAATTTACTTCATAATAGCTAGGTTCAAATGTTTATCTAGTCAACATGCCTGTTGTGATGTCTGTGCATCTACTGATGTGGCACAAAATGTTTTTTTGGGTCATGTAATAACAGCAATTACTTTCCAAACAATAACAGACGAAGTGTTAGACATGGTATAGTTCACGTGCAAGCCCGATATTCCAAGTTCAACTTCCACATCAAACTCATGTTCACAGATATCTGCACATTCATACATAATGTCCACAACCATGATTCACTTCAAAGCCAAAAAAATGTGAGGAGAGTTATAAATAAAGAAAAACATCTACTAGTTCATGCTACCAGTGCGAGCACAACAAGTCAAGACCATGCGTAAATTAATTATATGTTAGTCATTTTTTGTGTTCTAAAATGCCTGCTGGCTCGCGGAAGGACGTGTTGCCGGCACACGCGCGGATTCAATGAAGGCAGGCGGGGCAGTCTTAAGCTGGTTGCACAAGGCGAGGAGGCGTGCTCAGCCGGGCCTGCAGCAAGTGCGGCCCTCTTGGCCGGCGCGCCGGTTCAATGCATGCGCTATGAGAGGTCGCATCCGTGTCAAAGCAATCACTCCCTCTAGTCCTTTTTTGTTCGGGTATAACAAAATCTCGTTTTCCATTCACATTTTACAAGTAAAATTCGTGGACAAACTTTGACCCAAAGTACGATGGCGACTAGTAAACCAGAATGGAGGTAGTAGTTTTTTTTAATCAAAGAAGGGTTTCCCCTTCCGATTTTCATTACTGAAAACCAGCATCTAAATCTAAACCATAGTATTTGCCCTAGAACTACCAGGTTCAACATCTCGCAACATAAACCCATACAACCATATGCCAAGGAGGTACGTAGTACTATGAATTCCATTTTCGCTCCATACCAATCGTTCTAAAACTTACTTACTACTTATAACGTGCCATTGAAAATCGGAACTCTTAACCCTGCTAAAAAACGATATTTTAAACGTGGCTACTCGATCTGTGGCAACTGGCGAGCCACCGCGCTCCAAGGTTCACCTGTGGTCCCAACCATCAACTCCTATGGGTCAAATTATCATGCGAGCTGACTATTCCTACAAAGGTGCTCCACCACGTACCCAGTACCCGCGAATGCAGCAATCATGCACCTAGGGTTTTAGGGTTTATTTGTTAACGTTGCCTTTACGTAACACTCATGTGTGCGAGACAGTGAGAGGCCGACTGCGTGTGTGCGCCTCTTCTCTTCGTATATGTACTCCACCGTTTGTCTGGTGTCCAAAAAATTATAATAACTACTAGCAATGTGCCAATGTGTTGCCACACGATCAAAGTAGATTAATAGTCTATTCACCGATTTGATAGAAAAAAGTCTAGTTTTGAAATACATATATCACTAAAAATATGTTATGTTTCACTCAAAATATATTCCTTTGGCGGTTTTGATGAGATAAGGGAGGAATGTTGTTGGTTTCAAGATTCGAGAAGTGGTATATGTCTAATTTCTACTCTTACTAGCAAGATGCCCGTGCGTTGCACGGAACATCAAGATCTTGTGGGAGAAAAGGATGAACGAGGGAAGGCCTTATATGCAAATGTGGTGAAGAGTGCGGGTAAATTGTCATATTTTCCTTCCTATCCCTCAGATATAAATCGTACGACCTACATTGCAAGATGGCAGGCCCACCATCATCACCAACTCTATTTTTTATCCCTACTCTTATAAAAAGCATTGTCGGTGATGATCGTGTGCCTGCCATCCTACAATATAGGCCGTTCGATCTATATTTGACGGATAGGAAGGAAACTATGGCAATTTTGCAAAAAGATACCCACACCCCTCTCCACATTTGCAAATAAGGCCTTCCCTCGTTCATCCTTTCCCCCCACAAGATAAACTACTCATACAAATGCACCTTGATGTTCCGTGCAATGCATGGGCATCTTGCTAGTTGTTGCAAAAATCCCATGTGTGTGTGAGGGAGAGGGAGAGTGGAGGAGGACGGAGTGCATGTGTGACAAAGACACAAGGAGTGTGTGTGCGATAGGTATCAGCTTAAAATGAGGCGATAGTGTGTGTGTGCACAATCGAGAGGGCGTGTCTCAAGAAGGGAAGAAAAAGCTACATAGATACAAGGAGCGGGAGAGCGACATGTATGCGATGGTGAAAGCTTGAGTGTGCGGGTGTATAAACCTATCTAGAGGCTAGCTAGTCGATAAATGTTTGTGAGAGAAATACGAGTCGGGGTGCGAAAGCGAGAGTTTTGTGTGTGTGAGAGAGAGAGATGGTAGTCGGGAAGGGGAGTGGAAGCAAGAGTTGTGTGTGTGTGTGTCTGTGTGTGAGAGAGAGGAGACGGTAGTCGGGGTTGTCTGATCGGTAAACAAACGAATAATGTCAGTCTGGGATGGAGACGAAAAGGAGACCGCAACAAATGTTGTGTCTACAGGAGAGAGAGAGAGAGAGAGAGAGAGAGTAATTTTAGTGGTATGAGTCATATGTAGAGACATATAGGGTGTGTGAGAGAATACCATAGAGAGAAAGACAAAGTGAAAGACGAGTGGAGACTGTGTGTGTGGCGGTGAAAAAGAAAGCTTAGGTACCGAGTGATACCAGAGAATAGTAGAGACGTGAGAGATAATGAAAACCGTGTAATGTATAATGACAGGGAGAGTGTGACACTTCTCAAGGGAGATGTCGAGAGACCATGTTTGCGAGGATAGGAGAAACATGAAGTGAGCGTGCGGGTGAGCTGGAGAAAAGAGAGTGATAGCTACCTGAAGGAGCATGCATGCAAGAGATATGGGCGTGAAAGGAGTAAACAAAAAAGGGATTCGAATATTTGAATTTGAGATGATGATACATGTAATCCATACTCGAACCAAAATTGATCTATCAAACATGCATACTCATATGAATTCACGCACATCTATGTTATTTAATATGTAGATATTAGTGATCCATACATTTTAGTAGAACATAATTTGGTTAAATTTTTTCGAATTCAACCTTAAGATTTCGAGATCGTTGTATTTTTAAATCATATTATACATATAAAGGAGTAGAATTCTTTGTTGTGCTTTTGAAAGTATATATAAAAATGATGTATATAGAATGTAATACCAATTGAAAATGGATCCCGCTCGGAAAAAATAGAATACAAACGAGATTCGAATTGAGTTGGCACGGTAAACGTGCACTCTGCAAAATTTGAATGAAGCGGGGAAAGTCGCAGTAACCGCACAAAACCAAAATCTGCGAGATGGAAATTACTACTGCCTATCCCTACCATGCAAAGCCTATCTGCTGGATTTCTATAGGTTTCGATAGGGGTAGGTTTGTAATTTCACCCAAACGTGACGTAATCGCCTCTCACCCGGATTCATACACTGTGGGCGCCAAAACACAGTGTGTCCTCGGCCGAAATTGACTCCCTCCCCGATTCATATTCATACACAGTGGGCGCCAAAAACAAACTCTCGTCGGCAAATATTCGGTGTATGCGAGATTACCGTCCTATCCCCAACCGACTAATGTTGTTGTGATGTAGTAGAAATTTTAAACGGGGGCTAAGTTTGTAAATTTCCTTGCATTTGAGACAAGCGCGCCCTGAATACATGGTTCCCCCTTCCTCTCTACCTCCCTTTTCCCCATTCGTACTCCGTGGGCGCCAAAACACCCTCTCCACCCCACCCTCCTCCGTTCGCCGCCGTCCGCCACCCCATCCACCGCCGTCCTCCTCCACCATGCCGGAGCCGATACCCCGATGCCGCCGTCCATTACAAGAGATCGACCTCTCTCATCCACGCCTTCGGACCGGGATCCTTGCATCCCGTCCTCTCGCTTCATCCCCGCCGTCGTCCACCTTGTCGGTGCCGCTCCTACGACCGTCTCGTCCACCGCGCCCCGCCGCCAGCGTCTACCCTCCTAGATCTGTTTCCATGCCACCAACAGCCATCGCTACCGCAGCACCGTCAAATTCTCAGCAGATGCGTACACGGCGCCGCACCAGAGGCGGTACTCTTTCGTATCTGCTCAACTTATTTATCGCAGCAAGAAAATAGATCGCCACTGCTTTACTCTGATTTCTTGTCTTGGTTGCGAAGTTGCCTTTGTCCGGTTTGCACCTTCAGATCCGCCATGGCACGCTCAACACTATACTCCCAATGCTTATGGTTTTCCCCTTTTATATTCCACACTAGTTAAATCACACTAGACTAAATTTTTCAGAGCTCGCCGGAGTTCGCTGGTGCGAACGAAGGGACTCGGGTGGTTGTGGGGCCTCGCTGAACGAAGAAAACTCGACGCGGGTGGGGGGTTGGGGGCGGGGGTGGGGGTGGGGGTGGCAGAGGAACACTGGCGGTGGGGGCCGGTGGTCCGGTCGGCGGCCCGTGCGGTGTTCTGTATGGGAAGAATCAGAGACGAGGAAGAAGATGGGTTAGGAGATGTAGGATCTTCATCCAACTGCCTGAAATGGTCGAGAGACAGCTGGGAGTTGCATTCTTAATGCGCTCTGGTTCATCATGTGTGGGCACTGCGCAACCAACATTTTATTAGCCAAAATCTGCTTGCTCTTCTTTACCATGTTCCTCTTTCGTTCTTCTTTAATATGTACTCTCTCTGTTCCTAAATACAAGTCTTTGTATAGATTCCACCATGGACTACATATGGAGCAAAACGAGTGAATATACACTCTAAAATGTATCTGGATACATCTGTATGTGATCCATAGTGGAAATCTCTACCAAGACTTATATTTTGGAATGGAGGGAGTATGATAGTAGTACAGTATGTTCCTTGTACTGAAGATGAGCAGGGACATTTGAAGTGTAGAGGTCTATACGGTCGGTTGTGATGGACACTTTGAGCCTCTTTGATTCGTAGGATCTTGTAAACATAGGAATAGGATTTGTAGTGGCCTGCCCACTTGAATCTTATAAGAATAGCAAGGAAATGTGGGGAGTTGTGTCGCCTTTGAGAGTTACACTGATATTAATAGTACCGCACCTTCACTTGAAGAGAGCTGGTATCTGAAGCCTTTCTAGCCGTACCGGCAATACTAGCACATATATTCCAGCAAGTTCCACTTTGCTGATTTTACTCTGATGCTTACGGTTTTCACTATTATATCTACACTATGATCTGTGTAGCTGCTTTGTGTCGCACTAGCAGCAGTCCACTCTTGAACCTAAACACTGCAATGACTTACAAAATTGGCACCAAGGCATTGAGTGCCATTCTGGATGCAATGAAACTCATACGCTCCCCACCTGTTGATTCTTGTTTAGAATATGATCCTAATGACTATTCTAACCTCGAGGAGTCAAAGGCAGATGGCCTGTCCTGTTCACCCATCAAGGTGCCTGTTCTAATTTGGCAGTGTTTTATTGATTGCGGTTATCTTGCATATGTTGTCTTGCATTTCTTCTACTTTGTTGCACCGCCATATGCTTAGTTTACTCATCATATATGTGGAGATGCCATGCCCATCCATTATCAATACATATTCCATCTGTCATCATACCATGTTTTTCCACTCAAATGATGTTCTTGTGCATCAGACATCAAAAAGGAAGAGGGTGATTGCCGAACCTGAAGGAGCACCAGCAAAGTCCTTGAAAACGTGGTGGTGCCGGAGAAATCAGACACCACCCCACTTATATTGGACGTACAACCAGTGACACAAAACGTAGGACCGACTCCAGCAGACTGTACCCATACTTCACTGGCCACACCACTAGCCCCACCACACAGGACCTGCACTCTAGCAAAAGGTATACCGATTTCATTTGCCATAGCACCAGCTGTACCACAGAAAAATCCCACTCCAGCAAAAAGTACAGCAAGTCCACCGGCCGAAGACCTATCCCAACTGCAGAGACGGTCAATTCCTGCAGATTGGAACCCCATTCCATTTATTCCCAGTTTAAAAGACAATGCTTTCAATGTTGTTAGGGACTACGTGCATATATTCCCATCATGCGAAGATTATTGCGAAGACAAACACCATTTTCACATCTTCCTATCCAACTTACGTGTAAGTGCTATTATTCATGGTTATTATTTTCCTGTTTTCTGCTGATTGAACACATCAATGATTTACATTAGATTGTTGTAACTAGGCCAGGGTCAATCTGGATAGTCATGACGAGCAAAGCTTGCTTGTGCTTTTCAAGGAAGCATTGCAGCAGTATCGGTGTTACCTGAGGAAATCACACTTTGATGGCAAGTCTATAAACGAATTTCTGGTGAAGTCTCATGTGCTAAATTTAGAAGACATTGAATGGAAAAACCTTGTTATGCACTGGTCCCGTTCCCAGGATGAGGTACTGTCTATGAAATCACATGACAATTTGAACTTCTACTTTTCCGCATGTGCCTTACGGATCTTTTTTGCAGGAAATCTGCTCAAAGAATAATTCCGGTTTGAAAAGAACGACAGGATATCGCAAATATGCTGCCCGCTGCTTTGCTCTTGTTAGTACCTATTGTCCTGTATCACTGTACTTGCATACATACCTGGTTCATTATGTGACAGCAGTATGCATGATAGCTTGCTTATCAATTGTTCGCTCCAAATTATCTGATCTGTATGAATGGTTACATTAGTGTAGAATATATCCAATGCCAATGTTTTTTTAGCTCTGCATTGTTCTTGTAAGTACATGTTGTCCTTTATCAGTGTACTTATAATGACAGGTAGTTGTTCATGTACCATCACTCTGCAGCGTATTTTCCTTTGCCCTCCATTTTCTACACATCAGATCTATATTTACTCTTACCATAAGGTTGGTACTGAAGAAGTTTAGCTGTGCATTGCTCTTGGCTGTACCTTTTGCCTGTATCGCTGCACTTACATTTATATCTACTTGGTTATGTAGCATCACTCTTCATATTATCTTAAGCTCCATTTTTTCGTATATTATCACATCTATATTTACTCTTAACAAAATGTAGAATAAAGGCAATGCTTATGAAGAAGATTGTGTGGTAAACTTCTTGAATTGCCCCCCCATTAGCATGGACAAGGCCTTTATAGAGCCTGTCTTCACCAATAATGTAAGTTTGTCCATCTCAAGCCTTCAAACTTTGTTGTATATATTTGGTTAGGCAGGACTGCAACAACTATTTATTTTTGGTGTTTGCATCAAATTGCATGTTTAAAGTTGATTATGTAGTTCATAAACAAAAGTTTGTCCTTTCTCAATTTAAGTTTTCAGTTGTACAACCAAGTTCCTTCTTCATACCATGTAAATTAAACTATACAGAGCAAGTGATCTTCTTTTGCACTGCATGTATGCTTCTGTTCTTCATCCGTAATCCAGTGGTGTGGTGAACCTACCAACTACAGCACAATGTCATATTCTGCAATGTCTTAACTATGAACAATGTCATATCATTCTACTATTATTTAAACTGTCTCTTTATTTGCCAATCTGAAATGGGATAAATTGACAACACACTAACCATTGATACTTATGAGTTCTTGATCTGTAATCCAGTGGTGTCGTGAAGCTGCCAACTCCTTCACAATGTCATTTCCTGCCATGTCTTGACCTGAACAATACCATATTGTGTTAATGCAATTTTAAACTATGTTACTTTATTCGTGAGTACGAAATGGGATGAATTGTCAGCACTGATACTTTTATGTGCAAAACCTGTCATCTGTCTGCTTGTTTATCTTCAGAGTGAGGAAGATATAAGTGTTGAACAAGCGCAGTCTCATCATCTTGCTCAGCTGCTTGCGCTGCAGCTCCCCAGCAGGGCTAACCTTTCTTGAACTCTATTGAAGTGATGTCGGTTTTGTATATTATTTTGTCGGCGTGTTTATTTGCACCGGTGGCGATCTTTGATGCCTAGTGTATGTAATCTGCTATCTGCTTGTGCTTTATTATCATAGTGGCAAACTTTGATGCCCAGTGGATGTAATATGCTGTAATTTCTTTATTGTATAGTCTAGGTTTTTTTCTTATTCACGATGTTGCAGTTATTTTACTGTATATATATCCTATCTTCACAGTAAACCGGCCAAACCGTAAAATTACAGTACATAATCGGGCCGTCATGAAATCACGATGTAGGTTGGGCCTGAAACGTGCCGAACAGCTAACGGGCCGGCAGCAGCCCGAAATGAACCACGACCCAAGATTGTGCAAATCAAATCACAGGCTTTTAACAGGCCAAAATTGTCTTGGTCCTTGTTTGGCCCAATCAGATATCGGCTGCGAGCAGGCCGGATGCAAATCGGGCCGTAGTTAGGCCCAACTATATGACGGGCTTTTAATAGGACAAAATTAATATAGGGCCGAAATGTTAAACGGGCCCTTAACAGGCCAAAACTAATATGAGGCCGAATTACTAAGTGGGCCTTTAGCAAGTGGTCCCAAAAGCATAGTGTCCAGTTGACGGGCCGAATCTCATATGGGCCATAATTGAGCCCAAAGCCTCTTAAAGGTCCGGACCTGATCTGGGCCGTAATTTGGCCCAGAACATGGTAGGCTTTTAACGGGCCGGATCTCATATGGGCCACTATTAGGCCCGGAACATGGCAGGCCATTAATGGACAGGATCAAATATGGGTCGGCATTTGGCCCAAAACATGGCAGCCAGTTAATGGGTCGGCCTACTAGGGTCCTCAAAATCTTGTGGGCCTACAGTTGGGCCGGCCCATTAATGTCGGTGAAATCTCGTGGGCCTTTAGCTGGGCCGACCCATTATGATCCGCGAGAATCTTGTGGGCCTTTACCTGGGCCGGCCCATAATGGCACACAAAAATCTTGTGGGCCTTTACCTGGGCCGGCCCATTATGTCCTACAAAATCTTGTGGGCCTTTAGCTGGGCCGGCCCATTATGGTCTGCAAAATCCCGTGGGCCTTTAGCTGGGCCAGCCCATTATGGTCAACAAAATCTTGTGGGCCTTTAGTTGGGCCGGCCCATTTAAACTTGATGGGCCGGTCCATGTGTCAACATATCATAGGCGCGTCTCACCCATTGGATGAGTGACACCTGTGCCAGCACGGACCTGACACGTGTCTCCTCCAGCCAATGATGATTTTACACATGGAAAATCCCCATTGGTCGGGGCTGTTAATGGGTTATCAGATCCAAAACCCGACCCGATAGCTTAACGGCGTTCCATTATGGTGGATGCCACGTGTCGGTCACCCTTGACGAAAGCACTTCTGTGACGCGCGATTTATTGTCATGGAAGTGGACACTTCTGTGATGATAATTTTGCTAATGTCATGGAACACTTCTACGACAGCACATGTATGACTATCTTGATTCTGTCATAAATTTGTCATGGATGTACATGCATGACAAAAAATGCGACCTACTATGACAAACACGTATCATCACAGAAGTGTATTTTTTTGTAGTGCATGTTGGTGATTGCAGCAAGATAGTGCAGTTTTTTGTTTTCCCCAAAAAGGAAGCTAGATTTCACCTTTGTGTTTCCAAATCAAACAAGCTACCCTTCTTTCAAGCTCCTTTATCATACAAGGGTCATCCAGATCAAGGTGTGTGCGATATACGACATACAGTTCATTCGGATGAACAGTTTGCTATTATCCAACACAATAAAAACGCTCAGCCAGATCAAGGTGTGTGTGGTAGATGACATACAGTTCACTTGGATGAACTCTATGTGATGAGCCAAAACAAACAAAACGATTCAGCTTAATAAGATGTGTGTGATATGCGGCAAACAGGTGAGTAATCAGAAATGTGTGGGGAGACCAATAATAAACAATTACATGCATTCTAAACTAAGAGAGATGATCATCTAATCATCAACTTCTTGTGACGCTGCTGCCACTGCTCCGTGGCTCGATCCCTCGCCTGGGTTAGGACGAAGGCACTTCCTCATGTCAATGATTCGAATGTACATCTTGTAGCTTGTGTACGCGTCCTTGGCCATGTACTTGACATGTTCTTCATCCAGTCTCTGCTCCCAGGCACTGTGCCAGGCGATCTTGTCCTTCTTGCTCTCACCCTTCATATTCATGTAGAAGGGGGTGATGATGGCTGAGGTGAGGTCAACTAGGGAGTCCTGCTTGTTCTTTGTGCTGCCCCAGACCGTGTAGTGGCCACTGATACCGACAAACTTCTGGCAGGCCAAGCCCGAAATCTCGAGTGCTTTTAGATCATTGTTGGTGTCCACCGTAGCAATACTGTAGTCGAGGCTATTGATAAACCCGACAAAACGCTTGCAAGGCCTTGAGGCTAGGTGGTAGTGGTAGACGAGAACGTGATAGCGCACACACAACTGGGCGACGACAACCTTCTGATCATACTCGGCATGACCACCAGTGAACTCGATGTCGAAGCCGACCACTTGGTAATTTTCCTTAGCAAGCAATTGCTCCATAGTGTGGATAGAGCTCTCCATTGAGACCCGCTCGTCGTGTACATCACCGAGAGGTCCTTCCCCCTCACATGAGTGTCCACTATGTGAGGCATAATGAACTGCTACCCATCGTCGTCGGCCACGGGGATCACCATTGGAGCTGTTGGATATCCTCTCTATATGTGTCAGCCTGGGTGTGCCTATTGTGTCATGGGGTGCGAGAGATTAAGGTACATGGTCTTGAGAATAAATGGGGGCCAGGCGGCCTGGATTCTCAGCACATCCGCATGCCGGGTTTTTTAGTGGGTAACTGCATCGTGGCGCCGCATGTGGCACAACCGCATGCATAATGGCACGCCGAACGTACGTGATTGTGCACAAGCCCCAAATGCTGGTAGCGCGCGTGGAGGAATGCATGCAGAGCATGCGTAGGGACGCTAGCAGAGCGTGCGCGGTGGCACGCGAGCAGAGCGCGCCACGACCGCCTAAACCATGAGCAACCACACTCATAGAGCAGTTGAACATGCAGGGAATGGCCGTCTACAAGCCGGTCGGAAGTTGCGAGCCAGCGACAAGATGTGAAACTATGTCGCGTTCCACATCACACAGTGGGTGAACAATCGTTCGCGACGCTGTGTAGAGAGCTGCCGTCTGCTACGTAATTAAATTGCGAACGTTTTTATTAACCGTATGTGTACGTGTGATTTCGTCCTCCTCTCGTATGTCTTGTCACTGCGCTACCACAGAAGGCTTCGAGCGCAAGCTTCAGCACCGCACATGCATTCTTTTGGCCAAACGTTGGCTTGAAGAGGCGCCAATGAAGCGTCGGTGAGCCCATTCCTGTGTAACCGCGGAGGTTCCCACACGCAACCGCGCAAGCTTCCCGCTCGACTCGGTGAAATCCCTCAAAACCCCAATGCCTACTGGCCTGCTATATAAACCCTCACGACAAGCGAGTCCACATTACATTTTCCCTCCCTCCCCGTAGCTTATCTCATCTGCTTCTCCCACAATCACGAATTGCATCGGTCCACCATAGTCGCTCAACTACTATGCAATTATCAGAGGAGAGCTCTAGCTGGGAGGCAACACCGTGGCGGTGCGCAGTCCCCGGTGAAGTGTACTATGCATGGCGTCCCTGTTGGGTGTGCGCACAACACCCACCACACGCTCCACCATCGCTGCCCGACGGCAACTGTTGCCAGCCGCTGTTGCCGCCACCCCACCGTCGGCCGTCGTGTCCGCCACACCACCATCGGCCACCAGGGCCATCACCCACTCCGCCATCGCGGCTCGAAGGCGGGAGGTGGCCGTCATGACCGCCACACCACCGCATGCCTCCGTGGCCAACACTCGCTCCGCCACCGCGACCTGAAGGCGGGAGGTGGCCGTCGTGACCACCACACCACCGTCGGCCCCCGTGGCCAACACTCACTCCGCCACCGCGACTTGAAGGCGGGAGGTGGTCCTCGTGTCCACCACCCCATCTTTGACCATCGGGGTCATTACTCGCTTCACCATCATGGACCAAAGGTAGGAGGTGGAGGCCCACATGTCCGTCAGCTACCTTGCGTGCTACATCAAATTCTTGCGGGAGGAGAGCGCTTAGTTGAGCATGCAAAGAGTCTCACTGCCGCCATGGCCGTAGCAGAAACCGCTGCAATGGTGTGGAATGCGGGGATCTAGGAGGAGTCCCACTGCTTCGAGAGGGATCGTCTAGAGTGGAGGGCGTTCGAGTTGGGCGTTGCTATAGCTGCAGCAATGGCAGGCGCCGGATTCCACTTCTCTAGCTCGTCGGTAGGCTCCTCCTCCTCTGCCTCTTACTGAGGGCGCTTGGCACAGGAGAGGCTGCTAGAAGTAGTTCAAAACCCCTCCATAGTAGTAGTAGTATTTAGGGCTATTTTGTTCAGTTTATCTGACTATAGATATGCTTGAACTGTACTACGTACTTAAAATTAGCTAGTATATATAGTTGAACTAGCTATTTCAGTACGTGGTTGGCAACAATTGGGGAAAAGTTTGTTCGGTTTAGCTATCAAGTTGAACTATTTATATAAAGAACGACTGCTTAATCTATGAATGAAATATATGCTTACTGAATTTTAGTTGCAAAATGAGACAGTGCTAGTGATTTTTAGGTGCAAAATTTCACAAATGGTAGTGTTACAAAGTTGACAAATGGCAATGTTACTAGATCGACAAATGCCACTATTTCCAATTTGACAAATGGCAATATACCCAATATGACAGATGTAAATCTTACCAAATTATTTGTACGTGGTTGCACACAGGTCATCATAAAAAATCATTGGCGATGAAGAGATGTACAAATCATGTGCTCCAAATTTTCCCTTGGTTTACTGGCGAAGGAACCATAGCTCTCCTTTGCATAGAGTGTTCAACCTGAAATGTTTGCGATGAGGGATGGGCAGGTCGTATACAGTGGAAATTCTAGTGACATTTTTTGGCAGTCGCAGAAGATAGCTTCAACGTACAATTTGGGTTTGTCACCCAAGACACCATCTTGCGTGACTGTAGGATCGAAAGTATGTCTAGAGGGGGGGTGATTAGACTACTTGACCAAATAAAAATCTAGCTTTTTCCCAATTTTAGTTCTTGGCAGATTTTAGCAACTTAGCACAAGTCAAGCAATCAACCTACACATGCAATTCTAAGAGTATAGCAGCGAAATGTAAATCATTGCATATGAAGGTAAAGGGAGGAGGTTGGAGGGAGCAAACGCAATGTTGACACGGAGATTTTTGGCATGGTTCCGATAGGTGGTGCTATCGTACATCCACGTTGATGGGGACTTCAACCCACGAAGGGTAACGGCTGCGCGAGTGCACGGAGGGCTCCACCCACGAAGGGTCCACGCATAAGCAACCTTGTCTATCCCACCATGGCCATTGCCCACGAAGGACTTGCCTCACCAGGGTAGATCTTCACGAAGTAGGCGATCTCCTTGCCCGTACAAACTCCTTGGTTCAACTCCACAATCTTGACAGAGGCTCCCAAGTGACACCTAACCAATCTAGGAGACACCACTCTCCAAAGGGTAATAGATGGTGTGTTGTTGATGAACTCCTTGCTCTTGTGCTTCAAATGATAGTCTCCCCAACACTCAACTCTCTCTCATAGGATTGGATTTGGTGGAAAGATGATCTGAGTGGAAAGCAACTTGGCGAAGGCTAGAGATCAAGATTCATATGGTAGGATTGGAATATCTTGACCTCAACACATGAGTAGGTGGTTCTCTCTCAGGAAATGAATGCTGGAAGTGTAGGCATGTTCTGATGGCTTTTCCCCATGAATGAGGAGAGGGTGGAGGGGTATATACAACCTCCACACAAAATCTAACCATTACACACAATTTACCAAACTCGATGGGACTGAATCATAAAACTCGGTTAGACCGATTTAGTTCATAATGTGACCGTTAGGAATTTCGATGGGACCAACATGTCAACTCGGTGGGACCGATTTCATTAGGGTTAGGGCATAACATAATCTCAGTGAGACTGATTACACAAACTCAGTGGGACCGACTTTGGTAATAAGCTAACCAGAGAGTTGGTTAGACAAACTCAGTGGGACCGATTCACTCATCTCGGTGGAACCAAAATGTTACAAAAGGGAAACAGGGAGTTTGCATTGCGAACTCGGTGGGACCGATCGCTCATCTCGGTTGGACCGAAACGTTACGAAGGGAAACAGAGAGTTTGCAATCCCATCTCGGTGAGACCGAGATCCCTATCGGTGAGATCGAAGTGACTAGGGTTTCTGGCAGTGGCTATGTTAAGTGAACTCGGTGGCGCCGGATAGATCAAATCGGTGGGGCCGAGTTTGACTTTTGGTTTGGGACATATGTGGATATGAGAAAGTGGTTGAGGGTTCTTTAGAGCATATCACTAAGCATTTTGAGCAAGCAAGCCATTAAGCAACACCTCATCCCCTTTTAATAGTATTGGATTTTCCTATAGACTCAATGTGATCTTGGATCACTAAAAGTAAAATGTAGAGTCTTGATCTTTTAGAGCTTGAGCCAATCCTTTGTCCTTAGCATTTTTAGGGGTCCACATTCCTAATCCATGCCATGCCAAACATTGAACTTTCCTGAAATATTCATCTTGAAATAACATTAGTTCAATGAGCTATATGTTGTTAATCATTACCAAAACCACCCAGGGATAGTTGCACTTTCAATCTCCCCCCTTTTTGGTAATTGATGACAACATATAGATCAAAGCTTCGACAAATGATAATAAGATTGAAATACATTGTCGCTTTGAGAAGTATGTGATAAGCAAGAGCTCCCCCTAAATTTGTGCATTATTTAAGATTTGCTTTTGAATGCAAATGCACAATCGATTAGTATCATGGGTTACTCTTCCATGTCACATACATCTTGGTGGAGCGCTTAAAATAATAACAATTAAAAGCATGCACTCATCACCAAGCAAAGTGAATGATCATATAAAGATATAAGAGGTAATATCATCCAAACACACATTAAATTAGCTATGATCAAACACATGATCATTCAAGTATCTCACACAAGGACATAATGTAGCAAACAAGCATACAATAAAGTTCAACCAAATGAAATGCAAGAGAGACAAAAAGTAACACTCTCTCTCGAAGGCTATGATCTATACATATTTCTCCCCTTTTGGCAACAAGTTACCAAAAAGTTCAAATATGCATAGTACTATGCGTCTCTCAGGCTTGGTCTCTATGAGGTGGTGTAGCAATGACTCTAAGAACGAAGGATTCAATTGATGTAGATGGAGCTGCTGGAGTGGCTGCTGGAGGTGGCACTAAAGCTATGGCTGCTGGTGCAAATGAAGTTGCTCTAGTATCAGGTACTGGCACTGCAGCTGACCTCTGACCCCTTGGCACATACTGAAAAGCTTCTGTAGTTGCCTTTCCTTTCTTCTCCTCTGCTTCCTCCTGGAGTTGCTCAACTATTGTCTGTATCTTAGTGACTTTCAGATCAAGATCATAGAATTTTTGTTCAATGATTCTCTCCAAACTCTCCTGATTCTGAGTCAGGATGGCCAAGCCCTTCTCAATCCTCAAAGTAGATTGGATTGGAAATCCAAGTTGATCTTGTTTGCTCTTCAAGAACACTTGAGATGCCTCTTCAGCACTTGGCATCTTTGCAGCCTTATCTGCCCTTGCCTTTGCTCTGTTCTCATGTGCTTGCACTGATGAAGGATCATTCTCATCCATGACAATTGTGTTGTCTTCAAAATTTGGCTTGAGAGGTAAGTGCTCCTTTTCCAACAAGTAAGTGCTTGTGCCCATCTTTGAGTTGATGAGCACCTGAATTTGTGGAGCATACCCACAAGACCTTTTCTGATCAGCAGTGATGACCCACAAGTATAGGGGATCTATCGTAGTCCTTTCGATAAGTAAGAGTGTCGAACCCAACGAGGAGCATAAGGAAATGACATGCGGTTTTCAGTAAGGTTTTCTCTGCAAGCACTGAAATTGTAGGTAACAGATAGTTTTGTGATAAGATAATTTGTAACGGGTAACAAGCAATGAAAGTAAATAAAGTGCAGCAAGGTGGCCCAATCCATTTTGTAGCAAAGGACAAGCCTGGACAATTTCTTATAATGAGAAAAGCACTCCCGAGGACACATGGGAATTATCATCAAGCTAGTTTTCATCACGCTCATATGATTCACGTTCGGTACTTTGATAATTTGATATGTGGGTGGACCGGTGCTTGGGTACTGCCCTTACTTGGACAAACATCCCACTTATGATTAACCCCTATTGCAAGCATCCGCAACTACAAAAGAAGTATTAAGGTAAACCTAACCACATCATTAGACATATGGATCCAAATCAGCCCCCTACGAAGCAACGCATAAACTAGGGTTTAAGCTTCTGTCACTCTAGCAACCCATCATCTACTTATTACTTCCCAATGCCTTCCTCTAGGCCCAAATAATGGTGAAGTGTCATGTAGTCGACGTTCACATAACACCACTAGAGGAGAGACAACATACATCTCATCGAAATATCGAACGACTACCAAATTTACATGTCTACTAATAGCAAGATTTCACCCATGTCCTCATGAACAAATGTAACTACTCACACAGCATATTCATGTTCATAATCAGAGGAGTATTAATATGCATTAAGGACATGAACATATGATCTTCCACCAAGTAAACCAATTAGCATCAACTACAAGGAGTAATCAACACTACTAGCAACCCACAGGTACCAATTTGTGGTTTTGATACAAGATTGGATACAAGATATGAACTAGGGTTTTGAGAGGAGATGGTGCTGGTGAAGGTGTTGATGGAGATTGAACCCCTCCCAATGAGAGGACCGTTGGTGATGACGATGGTGATGATTTCCCCCTCCCGGAGGGAAGTTTCCCCGGCAGAACAGCTCCGCCGGAGCCCTAGATTGGTTCCGCCAAGGTTCCACCTCGTGGCGGAGGAGTTTCGTCCCGTAAGCTTGCTTATGATTTATTTTTTCAGGGTAAAAGCCTTCATATAGCAGAAGATGGGCACCGGAGGGCCACCAGGGGGCCCAGGAGACAGGGGGGCGCGCCCAGTAGGGGTGGGCGTGCCCCCCACCCTCTTGGCCAGGGTGTGTTCCCCCTCTGGTGTTTTCTTCGCTCAATAATTCTTATTAATTCCAAAAATAACTTTGGTGGAGTTTCAGGATTTTTGGAGCTGTGCAGAATAGGTTTCCAATATTTGCTCCTTTTCCAGCCAGAATTACAGCTGCCGACATTCCCCCTCTTCATGATAAACCTTGTAAAATAAGAGAGAATAGCCATAAGTATTGAGACATAATGTGTAATAACAGCCCATAATGCAATAAATATTGACATAAAAGCATGATGCAAAATGGACGTATCAACTCCCCCAAGCTTAGACCTTGCTTGTCCTCAAGCGGAAGCCAAAATCGAAAAATATGTCCACATGTTTAGAGATGGAGGTGTCGATAAAAATAAAATATGGACATGAGGGCATACTGATCATTCTTATAACAGCAACATATATAGATTTTTGTCATATGGTTTCTTATGCTCAAGTAACAATCAATTCACAATGTCAAGTATGGTTCAAAAACTTCATTGGAAACTAACAAACTATAATCTCAGTCATTGAAGCAATTGCAATTTATTATAACACCAAAAATAGTCAAGAATAGAGCTTTTCAGCAAGTCCACATACTCAACTATCATATAGTGTTCTACAATTGCTAACACTCACGCAATACTTGTGGTTATGGAGTTTCAGTCGGACACTAAGAAAGATAGGGGCTTATTGTGTTGCCTCCCAACGTATTCACCTTTGGGTGATGTCAACAATAATAATTCGTGCTAACTTACATCCAATTGGATATATATATCAGGATCTTTCAAACACGAGGAGCTTGCCCAAGGATAAAATGAAAAAGGGAAAGGTGAATATCACCTTGACTCAAGTATAAAGTAAAAAACATAAAGTAAAAGATAGGCCCTTCGCAGAGGGAAGCAGAGGTTGTCATGTGCTTTTAGGGTTGGATGCACAAAATCTTAATGCAAAAGAACGTCACTTTATATTGCCACTTGTGATATGAACCTTTATTATGCAGTCCGTCACTTTTATTACTTCCATATCACATGATCGTATAAAGCTTATTTTCTCCGCACTAATAAGTCATACATATTTAGAGAGCAATTTTTATTGCTTGCAACATGACAACTTACTTGAAGGATCTTACTCAATCCAAATGTAGGTATTGTGGACTCTCATGGCAAAACTGGTTTAAGGATATTTGGAAGCACAAGTAGTATCTCTACTTGGTGCAAGGAATTTTGGCTAGCATGAGGGGAAAAGGCAAGCTCAACATGTTGGGAAGATCAATGACAATATACTTTAACTGAGATGTGAGAAAACATAAACCATTACGTTATCTTCCTTGTCCAACGTCAACTCTTTTAGCATGTCATACTTAATGAGTGCTCACAATCATAAAAGATGTCCAAGATAGTATATTTATATGTGAAAACCTCTCTTTCCTTATTACTTCCTATTAAATGCAACGATGACCAAAACTACGTTTGTCAACTCTCAACAACTTTAATGCCTCATACTTTTTATGTGTGAAGTCATTACTATCCACAAGATCAATATCAACCCTATTATTCTTTTTATTCTTTATAGTTTCTCAAGATCATAACAAGATATTAAAGCCCTTGACTCAACACTAATCTTTATTATAGATAGCTCACGAACTCGATTACATAAAGAGATCACAAAGCAAAACTCAAAACTACTTGATACCAAAACTTCAATCTACTAGATCAAGATATTACTAAAAGGATCGAACTAACTAAAACGAGAAAGATAGGAGTGTGATGGTGATACGATACCGGGGTACCTCCCCCAAGCTTGGCAGTTGCCAAGGGGAGTGCCCATACCCATGTAATTATGTCCTCAGAGGTGGTGAAGTAGGAGTTGTTGATGATGTAGGCTTGTTGTCCATCTTCGAAGGCATAGGATCACCATCATAGAAGGATGATCGAGTCTCTGGGATCCTCAAATCTGCAGCCAAACTCATCCTCTTGAATCTATATTCATACTCACAGTTTTGGTTTTGCAGGTCATAGATCTGGGCTTGGAGGTGCTCGATTTTCTCTTGAAGCTTGAAGATGGTCTCCCCAATGATCTTGGCATCTAGCTTGTGGTTGTTGGTGAACTCCGTGATCATCATCTGGTTGGCGTTGAGTCCATGCTCCACCATCCCTTGGCACTTGAAAACTTGTTGCTCCATGGCTTCGAGCTTTGTCTCCATGCTTCCGGTACGCCTTGGTCCCTCCACATCGCGGATGTGCAGCACCCCCTCACGCATCTCAATGGTTTGAGGGTGTTGCAGCACCTCCGTGAGATAGGGGTTAATAACCCTCTCGAAAAACTTGTCCTTGGGAGCGCTTGGAGACGTCATGGTGCTCTAGATCTGTCAGAAAAACAGCTCGAAACGAAAACATAGGATATTTGCGTGATACAGTGGTCAAAACCCTTGGGAGATTATGTAATGAATTTTTACCGACTAAAATACGTAACATGCAAGAAAATGGAGTCCGAGAGGCACACGAGGTGCCCACGAGACAGGGGGCGCGCTCAGTAAGGGTTGGCGCGCCCTCCACCCTCGTGGAGGCCTCGTGTCCTTCCCGGATTACTTCTTTCTTCCCAAAATTCTTAAACATTCCAAAATGGAGAAAAATTTCCATTAGAACTGTTTTGGAGTCGGTTTACTTACCGTACCACATACCTATTCCTTTTCGGAGTCTGAAACATTCTGGAAAGTGTCCCTTATGTATTCCTCCGGGGTTACAGTCTCAATAATATTAGTTTCAACATTGATTGGATTACCTGAGATATAATGTTTGATTCTTTGACCGTTCACCACCCTCGGGCCCGTGCCTTTGAAGTTGTTGATTTTTATGGCACCAGAACGATAGACCTCGGCGATAACGTAAGGACCTTCCCATTTAGAGAGAAGTTTTCCTGCAAAAAATCTTAAACGAGAGTTGAAAAGTAACACATAATCACCTACATTAACTCACGCTTTTGTACCCTTTTGTCATGCCAGCGTTTGACTTTTTCTTTGAACAGCTTGGCATTCTCACAGGCTTGGGTTCTCCATTCATCAAGTGAGCTAATATCAAATAACCTCTTCTCACCGGCAAGTTTGAAGTCATAGTTGAGCTCTTTAATAGCCCAATATGCTTTATGTTCAAGTTCAAGAGGTAAGTGACATGCTTTTCCATAAACCATCTTATACGGAGACATACCCATAGGATTTTTATATGCAGTTCTATAGGCCCATAATGCATCATCAAGTTTTTTGGACCAGTTCTTTCTAGATCTATTGGCAGTCTTTTGCAAAATTAATTTGAGCTCTCTATTGCTCAACTCTACTTGACCACTAGACTGTGGGTGATAAGGAGATGTGATTCTATGATTAACATCATACTTAGCAAGCATCTTACGGAAAGCACCATGAATAAAATGTGAACCACCATCAGTCATAAGATATCTAGGGACTCCAAACCTCGAAAAAATAACTTCTTTAAGCATTTTAATAGAAGTATTATGATCAGCACTACTAGTTGGAATAGCTTCTACCCACTTAGTAACGTAATCAACAGCAACTAAAATATGTGTGTAACCATTAGAGGCAGGAAAAGGTTCCATATAATCAAAGCCCCAAACATCAAATGGTTCAATAACAAGAGAATAATTCATAGGCATTTCTTGACGTCTACTAATATTACCAATTCTTTGACATTCATCACAAGACAAGACAAACTTACGAGCATCTTTGAAGAGAGTAGGCCAATAAAAACCGGATTGCAATACCTTATGTGCAGTTCTATCTCCAGCGTGGTGTCCTCCATACGATTCAGAGTGACACTTGCGTAGGATCTGTTCCTGTTCATGCTCAGGTACACAACGTCTAATAACACCACCTACTCCTTCTTTATAAAGGTGTGGGTCATCCCAGAAGTAATGTATTAAATCACAAAAGAACTTTTTCTTTTGCTGGTATGTGAAACTAGGTGGTATAAATTTAGCAACAATGTAATTAGCATAATCAGCATACCAAGGAGTCGTACGAGAAGCATTAACGACCGCTAATTGTTCATCAAGAAAGCTATCATCAATAGGTAGTGGGTCATCAAGAACATTCTCTAGCCTAGACAAGTTGTTTGCAACGGGGTTCTTAGCTCCCTTTCTATCAATAATATGCAAATCAAATTCTTGGAGCCAGAGAACCCATCTAATAAGTCTAGGTTTAGCATCTTTCTTTTCCATAAGATATTTAATAGCAGCATGATCAGTGTGAATAGTGACTTTAGAATCAACAATATAAGGTCTGAACTTATCACATGCAAACACAACTGCTAAGAACTCTTTTTCAGTAGTAGCATAATTTCTCTGGGCAGTATCAAGAGTTTTACTAGCACACTAGATAACATTCAATTTCTTATCAACTCTTTGCCCTAGAACAGCACCTACAGCATAATCACTAGCATCACACATAATTTCAAAAGGTAAATTCCAATCAGGTGGCTGAACAATAGGTGCAGTGATCAAAGCTTTCTTAAGTATTTCAAATGCTTCTACACAATCATCATCAAAGACAAAAGTAATATCTTTTTGCAATAAATTAGTCAGAGGCCTAGAGATTTTAGAAAAGTCCTTAATGAAACTCATATAAAAACCGGCATGACCAAGGAAACTTCTCATACCTTTTATGTCCTTGGGACATGGCATCTTTTCAATAGCATCAACTTTAGCTTTATCAACTTCAGTACCTCTCTCGGAAATCTTATGCCCCAAGACAATGCCTTCATTAACCATAAAGTGGCACTTTTCCCAATTCAACATGAGACTTGTGTCTTCACATCTCTGCAAAACTCGATCAAGGTTGCTCAAGCAATCATCAAAAGAGGATCCACAAACGAAGAAATCATCCGTGAATACCTCACAAATCTTTTCACAAAAGTCAGAGAATATAGCCATCATGCATATTTGAAAGGTAGCAGGTGCATTACATAAACCAAAAGGCATACGTCTATAAGTAAAAGTAGTTTTTGATTGATCCTCCGCTGACACAGGTATTTGAGAGAAACCAGAATAACCATCTAGAAAGCAAAAATGTGTGTGTTTGGATAGTCTTTCTAGCATTTGATCAATAAAAGGTAAAGGGTAATGATCTTTCTTAGTAGCTTTATTTAGTTTACAGAAATCAATTACCATCCTATAACCTGTAATAATTCTTTGTGGGATCAATTCAACTGTATCATTAGGAACGACAGTAATACCTCCCTTTTTAGGAACGCAATGGACATGACTTACCCAATCGCTATCAGCAACGGGATAAATTATACCTGCCTCGAGGAGCTTTAGTATCTCCTTTCTTACTACTTCTTTCATTTTAGGATTCAATCTTTAGGATCTCTAACTGGTTTGGCATCTTTCTCCACTTTAATTTTCTGTTGACATAGAGTGGGATTAATGCCCTTAAGATCATCGAGAGTATATCCAATAGCAGCACAATGCTTCTTCAGAGTTTTCAATAATCTTTCCTCTTCTTGCTCTGAAAGGTTAGCACTAATAATAACAGGATATATTTTCTTTTCATCGAGATAAGCATACTTAAGATTATCAGGTAATGGTTTGAGCTCAAACACGGGATCACCCTTGGGTGGAGGGGGATCCCCTAGGATTTCAACAGGTAAGTTGTGTTTCAGAATAGGACCCTGTTGAAGGAATACTTTATTTATTTCCCTTGTTTCATACATACCATATCATTTTCGTGGTCTAGCAAATATTGTTCTAAAGGATCAGTAGGAGGCATGACAATAGAAGCAAGACCAATAATCTCATCCTTACTAGGTGATTCGTTATCACGGGGTTGTCTATGAAACTTAGAAAAATTGAACTCATGAGACATATCCCCTAAGCCAATTGTAACAATATCCTTCTCACAATCAATCCTAGCATTAACAGTATTCAAGAAGGGTCTACCAAATATAATGGGACAAAAGTCATCTTGTGGGGAACCAAGAACAAGAAAATCATAAGGATATTTAACTTTCCCACACAAGACTTCAACATCTCTAACAATCCCAACTGGCTTAATGGTATCCCTATTGGCAAGCTTAATAGTAACATCAATATCTTCTATTTCAGCAGGTGCAATATCATGCATAATTTATTTATATAAGTCATAGGGTATTGCACTAGCCCTAGCACCCATATCACATAAGCCATGATAACAATGATCTCCTATTTTAACAGAAATAACAGTCATGCCTACAACAGGTCTATGTATCTTAGCATCTGGTCTAGCAATATTAGCAGTCTCACCACAGAAATAAATAACATGCCCATCTAAATTATCATCCAAGAGATCTTTAACCATAGCAATACTAGGTTCAACCTTGATTTGCTCAGGAGGTGTATAAGTTCTAGTATTACTCTTACGAACAACAGTTGAAGTTTTTGCATGATCCTTCATCCTAACAGGAAAAGGTGGTTTCTCAACGTAACTAGTAGGGACAGTAGGATTATTATAAGTGACAGTATTTTCTTCAGCTGTAATAGGTGCAACTACTTTTACTTCAATGGGAGGATTATATTTAAACCGCTTCTCCTTAGGGAGATCAACGTGAGTAGCAAAAGATTCACAAAAAGTAGCTACTATCTCATAGTCAAGTCCATACTTAGCGCTAAATCCATGAAAAGCATTGGTATCCATAAAAGATTTAACACAATCAAACATAGGTGCTATACCTGACTCCTTACCATCATCGGAGCCCCAATCTTCAGAGTTGCGTTTAATTCTTTCCAATAAGTCCCACTTGAATTCAGTAGTCTTCAGCATATAAGAACCAGCACAGGAAGTATTGAGCATAGTGCGATCATTGAGAGAAAGCCGAGCATAAAAATTTTGAATAATCATTTCTCTTAAGAGCTCATGGTTGGGGCATGAATATAACATTGACTTAAGCCTCCCCCAAGCTTGAGCGATACTTTCTCCTTCGCGAGGCCGAAAATTATATATGTAATTACGATCGCGATGAACAAGATGCATAGGATAGAACTTCTGGTGAAATTCCAGCTTCAATCGTTTATAATTCCAAGATCGTGT
The DNA here is from genome assembly GCF_002162155.2 of Triticum dicoccoides. NCBI lineage: Eukaryota > Viridiplantae > Streptophyta > Magnoliopsida > Poales > Poaceae > Triticum > Triticum dicoccoides. The sequence goes on along the minus strand of NC_041381.1, from coordinate 478,791,464 downwards.
ATCATCACATAGCCTATACCATGTCAATGCATCTCCCTTCAAAGATAAAGGGAAGACCTTCCTTTTGACAACATCAACGGGAATACCTGCAAGCTTAAATAATCCACGAACTTCATCAACAAAGATAAGGTGTAAATCGGTATGCAATGTTCCATCTCTTGCAAAGGGATTAGCTAGCAGTTTCTCTATCATACCTGAAGGAATCTCAAAGTAAATATTTTCAGTAGGTTCAGTAGGTTGAGGAGCAACTCTTTGATCTACTGGTCGGGGTGAAGATACCCCGAACAAGCCCCTCAAAGGATTAGTTTCCATAGTAACAAGTGACAGAAAATTTCAGCACACTATATAAATGTTTCCTTACCAAGTTCCACTCACCAAAGGCGCTTCACTCCCCGGCAACGGCGCCAGAAAAGAGTTTTGATGACCCACAAGTATATGGGATCTATCATAGTCCTTTCGATAAGTAAGAGTGTCGAACCCAACGAGGAGCAGGAGGAAATGACAAGCGGTTTTTAGTAAGGTTTTCTTTGCAAGCACTTAAATTGTAGGTAACAAATAGTTTTGTGATAAGATAATTTGTAACGGGTAACAAGCAATAAAAGTAAATAAACTGCAGCAAGGTGGCCCAATCCTTTTTGTAGCAAAGGACAAGCCTGGACAATTTCTTATAATGAGAAAAGCGCTCCCGAGGACACATGGGAATTATCGTCAAGCTAGTTTTCATCACGCTCATATGATTCGCGTTCGGTACTTTGATAATTTGATATATGGGTGGACCGGTGCTTGGGTACTGCCCTTACTTGGAAAAACATCCCACTTATGATTAACCCCTATTGCAAGCATCTGGAAAAACATCCCACTTATGATTAACCCCTATTGCAAGCATCCGCAACTACAAAAGAAGTATTAAGGTAAACCTAACCACATCATTAGACATATGGATCCAAATCAGCCCCCTACGAAGCAACGCATAAACTAGGGTTTAAGCTTCTGTCGCTCTAGCAACCCATCATCTACTTATTACTTCCCAATGCCTTCCTCTAGGCCCAAATAATGGTGAAGTGTCATGTAGTCGACATTCACATAACACCACTAGAGGAGAGATAACATACATCTCATCAAAATATTGAACGAATACCAAATTTACATGACTACTAATAGCAAGACTTCACCCATGTCCTCAGGAACAAATGTAACTACCCACAAAGCATATTCATGTTCATAATCAGAGGAGTATTAATATGCATTAAGGATCTGAACATATGATCTTCCACCAAGTAAACCAATTAGCATCAACTACAAGGAGTAATCAACACTACTAACAACCCATACAAGGGATGAACTAGGGTTTTGAAAGGAGATGGTGCTGGTGAAGGTGTTGATGGAGATTGACCCCCTCCCAATGAGAGGATCGTTGGTGATGACGATGGTGATGATTTCCCCCTTCCGGAGGGAAGTTTCCCCGGTAGAACAGCTTCGGTGGAGCCCTAGATTGGTTCCGCCAAGGTTCCGCCTCGTGGTGGCGGAGTTTCGTCCCGTAAGCTTACTTATGATTTTTTTCAGGGTAAAAGCCTTCATATAGCAGAAGATGGGCATCGGAGGGCCACCAAGGGGCCCAGGAGACAGGGGGCGCACCTAGTAGGGGTGGGCGCGCCCCCACCCTCCTGGCCAGGGTGTGGGCCTCCTCTGGTGTTTTCTTTGCTCAATAATTCTTATTAATTCCAAAAATAACTTTCGTGGAGTTTCAGGATTTTTGGAGCTGTGCAGAATAGGTTTCCAATGTTTACTCCTTTTCCAGCCAGAATTCCAGCTGCCGGTATTCCCCCTCTTCATGATAAACCCTATAAAATAAGAGAGAATAGCCATAAGTATTGAGACATAATGTGTAATAACAGCCCATAATGCAATAAATATTGACATAAAAGCATGATGCAAAATGGACGTATCAAGCAGCTGTCCTCTTGATTGTCTCTACAACCAGACTCATGACTTTGAATTTTTGAGGGATATAAAAATTGTGCAGCAGGTTGATTGAATGTCCTCTTATCCTCCTGTGATCTCTAGACTTGGGCAATAGAGTATGCCTCAGGATGGTGTTAATAGTAGGCAGACCAGACAACAGATATTTCACAGAACCCAACTTATGAGTTTCCAGGGCTTCATTAGGAATTTCCTTGTACATACTTGCCATGGAGTTGTGGTCTTTCTTCTTCTTGGCATACACATCCAAATCATCCTCATGATCTTCTGGAGCATTTATCAACTTGGCCCATTCATCAACAGTCGATTGGTACCTTGTACCTTCAGACATCCACACTATCCTTCCATCAGGATAGAAATGAGCAGTGGAGTAGAATTGCATGATCAGCTCATCATTCCACTTGGTGAGCTTCTGTCCAACAAACTTGTCAATCCACAAGCTTTGAAGCTATCATATACACCTGGGAAGTGATCTTCATTCTCTCTGATGTATGTCCAGTCAACCCATCTCATGTCATAGAGAATTGGCTTCTTGTCAAGCAGAATGGTCTCATAGAAATCTTGTTGTTCTTTGGTGTGGAACCTATAGTCCACTGCAGTTTTCTATTTCACAGTATAAGGGTCATTCTTCCTCCAAAGTCTCAGACCTGCATCCTTCCTGATGCTCATGTCCTCTGCCACTGGATGACTGTCATTGTGGTCTGGGATCTTTGGTTTGAGTTTTCTTAGCACTTGGGCTTCAGCATCTTCTTCTTCAACTTCAGGCATTGGGGCCTTGTTCTTCTCTTCAGTTGGGATGCTTCTTGTGCTTCTCTTGGGTGCAGACTTGGTGGTTTGAGCAGCAGCTTTGGGAGCAGGTTTGGGCTTAAGAGCAGCCCCTGAATTGATTGCATCTCCCATAAGTGGACTTGGGTGCTGTTGCAACATCCTCTTCCTCTTCCTCTTCAGAATCTCTCACCATAGTTAACTTCCAAGAAATTTTGCAGTTGTGGTTCTTGCCCTCTTCTTCTTCTTCTGGCCATCTCCAATTGCCTCACCATCATCTGATTCTAATATGAATTTCATGGTTTCTCCCGTGCCAACTTTTCTTGGCTTGGATGTAGGCACTCTCCTTGCTGGTGCCTTCTTGTTCATAGCAGGCTTTGTTGATGCAGCAGTGCCATACTCCTTCTTCATCACCTTCTTCTTTGAGGTGGCCTCATCCTCAACAGCAACATAATCCTCATCCTCAGAGTCTAAGGTTCTCTTCTTCCTTGCTCTAGTGGCTGCCTTGGGCAAGTTACTTGGCGTGCTCCTGCTGCCCTCATCATAGCTGCTTGAGGTACTAGTGCCCTCACTCATTTGCACTTACTCTTCAGACTTATTCTGGCTATCACTCTGGTCACACATCTTGGCAGGCAAACTGGCAGCAAATCCTGTGAATAGATATAGATGAAGTAGAGTAGATGAGCATCACAAAGTGCAGAGATTTTTGCAAACTAAATGAGTCAAAAACTTAGTTTAGTTCTCTACTGAAATGATCTCGGAGCTACCAAATTGATAAACTCGGTGACACTGAAGCAACATTTGGAACCTAAACTAGTGAACTCGGTCAGACCGAGTCACAGTTCAGTGGCACCGAGATTGTTAGGGTTTCACAGAGAATTGAACTCAGCCACAACGATTTGAAGTTTTCGGTTAGACAGAAAAGCGCATGTACAATGGCCTAAGCCAAATCGGTGAGATCGATTTCTATGATTCGGTCGGTCTAAGATGAGTTCAGCGGAGAGCTAACCCTAATATTTTCGAATCAAAGTAAGCCTAAGGAAGTTTTCTCTGGATAGATTGATTTCATACGTGGCAAGAATCATGGCATTGTCCTCGTGCTTAGAATCGGAGGTAAAAAGACAGCACAAGAGGTCGAACACATACCCTAGTTTGGCGGGTGTTCGCTATGGCGGCAACGGCGGAGCAGATTCCGTCGATGGCGGCAGAAACCAGCGGCGGGAGGTCGCTGGCGGCGAGGAGGTGATCCAGAGACCCGAGGAGGCAGAGCAGGACACGTGCGGGCTGAGGGGTTTTGAAGAAAATTCCAAAATCTCACTCGTGGGTATATATATCCCGACCCTGTCGGTGTGACCGAGTGGAACAACTCGGTGGCACCGGCAGAATCGCAATCGGTTACTCAACTCGGTGTGACCGAAATGTTCAAATCGGTTGCACCGAGATGAAAACCTAGATCAACTTAGTGAACTCGGTTAGACCGAAATGGATGACTCGGTCATACCGAAATGCACAAAGAGGTTTTGGAAGTTTAAGTCTATGACGAATCGGAGACTCCAAGTGCTCCTCACACAGAGTGGTTCGAATCTGACTTGATCAAACTTTGTGATGTAGCATGAATAGAGTTTGAAACGAGAAAAGCATAAATAGCTAGAGAAGGTTTTTAGGCATTCTTGTCCATCCACTTGGCAAAAGATAAAGAGCCAAACAATCAAAGCAACAAGTGGATGTCCTCGAATGGGTAAAATATGCAACCAACATGCTCACACAATAAAATGGCAAATGAAATATGTGGCTAAGCATGCACAAACACTCTAGCATCTATCAAGCAATTTGCGATGACTAGGTCATCTATATATGAGTATATTGACTTAGGAGTCAAATGAGAACATTTGATCATAGGTCATACTCATCATTTAAGCACAAGTGGGGTTCACTTTTACATAAAGCATTGTTGCGTTCCTACCATTATAGTTGCTTTAGCTCAATTCTTAGAGTAAAGCTCCCCCTAGATGTGATATCCCCCCTAAGAGGGATGAACTAACCTTGGGTTTGTCGATGATGACTTCATGTAGGTGTCGAAAATGTGGACACTCAATGTTGATGTAGATTATTCGAACCAATCCATTGGAGTGTAACATCCCAAAATTCTAAATTTTGGAATGTTATATTAAATAGATAGTTTTGATTGCTTGTGTGGTGTGGTGTGTGAAATTGAGTGAAATTCAAAACTTTATGAAAGTTAAATGACAGGGAATAAAAGGACTTTCCCAAACTTTCATTCTTTGCATTTATGATCTCCATGAGTTCAAATTCATTTCATCACAAAACCCTAGAGAGAAGATGACATGACTTCTTCCATTTAAATAAATGAAAAGGGTTTTGAAAAGATTTGAATTCCATTTAAGAACTATTTCAAATTCAGAAACTTTAAGCAACTCAATGATTTTCATGAGAGAAGATAAAATGACATCTTAGAAACATATGAAATATGAGTTGAAAGTTTAAAATAATCAAATTGAAAGTTTCTTTGAAATTATTTTCAATTTGGAGTTATTTGGTTTTTATTCAAATTATTTTTCTCCACAAATAAAATATATGAAAATTAGGGTAAAATGATTCCCTACGTTAGAAAAACGGAGAGAAATAAATTTGAAATCATTTTAGTATTTTTAAAATGATTTTTATGAGGTTTAATTGCAACAGTCGAATTGTTTGCTTTATTTGAGATTTGGTGCAATTTTATTTGACTCTAGGAAAATGTTCAAGTTGTAGAAAATCGTTTTCTGAAAATTTTGATATATAATATGCCTATATAAAATTTTATTTTTGTTTTGGCTATTCAGTTTTTCCTTTTCCGCTTCTATTAAAAAAACAAACTATGTGTGCCGCCCATAACTATCCGTCGCCCATGTGCGCAACATATTCAGCAGACAGGCCCATAACTGTTTTTATTTATTTACCGGTTATGATTGGAGAAAAAAAAATTATTTTCAGAAATATTTCTTTTTCTTAAAAAAAGTTCAGAAAAAAAAGAAGTAAAGAAAACTGCAGCGCGCGTGCGCTGGCTGGTCGAACACTTTAGCCAGTGCGTTTTTCTCTTTTCTATTTGTACGTCTATGTTTAGGCCCACATTGCCTAGCCTTTGACCTCTAAGCCTTTTTTCCACCTATAAATATAGACCCGTAGAGCCTCCAAAAATCATCCGATTCAGGTTAAATCAATATATTTTGGTTTGACTAGATTCAATAAAGAAAAATATTTTTTTCTCCTCTACGGTGGGACTTCTATAAGTTGTCTCCTCTCTCCGAATTCGTCTTTTCTCTACCATATAAAGGTATCTTTCTTCGTGTTATTTTATAGATACTCCCATAGCTTATTATTTCTAGACTAGTACAGTATAATAATTAAATTTATAAATTAGTCCATGTATTTACATTTTAGGACTAGAATTCTTTTAGCCGTAGTTATTTTTTTTCCTAAAACAACTTGGCCTTGATTTTTCAAATAGCCATAACTTTTTACTCATTCATTCAAATTAGATGAAACCAGCGTCTATAGTTTCGTCTTGTTTTCACCTATCCAGTGACCTGTCACATCAACCTTTTGAAATTTTGAAATTTTGAAATTTGTTCAGATTCATATGCAAACTTCTTTTGATCATAATTTGGTTGATTCTTTTTGCAAATCAAAACTCTTGACCTAAACTTTCTGATAAGACCAAATCCACCCAATTTTGATACTGTTAGAAATTGTTTTCTGTTGGAAGAGTTAATTGCTTGTTTTTGAAATTTTCCGAGATCTTTTCTTCAAATTTTATGCTTGAGTGCTTATGTATGGAATTGCTTGCTCTCGATAGATTGAACAGAGTGTGACGAGTAGATCTATCATGAGCTATGAGTGCGAATCATCTTCATCAACAGTAAGGCAAGTTCACACTTTGATCATATTTTTCATACCCAATTTTTATGCATTAGTTTTAACCCTCAAACATTGCATGAGTAGGTTTGACAACATGTGGGTACCGGGAAGTAGTTGATGAGGTAGGAACCTATTGTCTTATATTCAAACCCTTGGGTGTTACTATGTGGTGCTTATACTACTATGCTATGCTCGTAGACGTGGTTTGGTTTGAGAGAATTCATGAAATATGAGAGAGATATTGTTAATTAAGGGTTAACTTAAGGTGGCTACTTTAATTCACATCCGGGTGGAATGGTTTGGGGCACCCTGGGGATACCAATGGCTTGCCCGGACACCTGGGGCATCCAGTGTTGTCCTATGGAATGCCACCCAGGCTCAAAGGGATCATAAGATTTCTCATGCTAGAAACTTCCGTGTGCAGCCACAAGCCATTATGGGCTCTCGGATAGTTGAGTAAGTTGTGTGAGCTCTTGAAGAGGTGGACTAGCAGATGTAGGGGGATGTAGGTGGTACTGTCTACCCGGAGTAAAGAGTTAATGCTTCTTAAAGACCGTGTCTCGGTCATCCGTTTCTCAAACATCATGTAGTGCGACAAATTCAACGGAGGAGATCGAGTCATCTGGGGAAAAGTGCGCAAACCTCTGCAGAGTGTACAAACTAGTCATCAATCTTTAGCAGTGTGAACCTCTGCAGAGTGCGCAAACCTCTGCAGAGTGTCCCCGGTTAAGGACTAGTCTTGAGCTTGCGTTGGTTTTCCTTGAAGAAGAAAGGGTGATGCAGCAAAGTAGCGTAAGTATTTCCCTCAATTATTGAGAACCAAGGTATCAATCCAGGAGGAGGCTCGTCAAAAGTCCCACACAGCTACACAAACAAACAAGAACCTTGCAACCAACGCAATAAAGGGGTTGTCAATCCCTTCACGGCCACTTGCGAAAGTGAGATCTGATAGAGATAATAAGATAAGATAAATATTTTTGGTATTTTTATGATATAGATTAGAAAGTAAAAGATGCAAATAAAAGTAGATGGAAAACTTATATGATAAAAGATAGACCCGGGGGCCATAGGTTTCACTAGTGGCTTCTCTCAAAATAGCATAAGTATTACGGTGGGTGGACAAATTACTGTCGAGCAATTGATAGAAAAGCGCATAGTTATGAGATTATCTAGGCATGATCATGTATATAGGCATCACGTCTGCGACAAGTAGATCGAAACGATTCTGCATCTACTACTATTACTCCCCACATCGACCGACTCCTGCCTACATCTAGAGTATTAAGTTCATGAAGAACAGAGTAACACATTAAGAAAGATGACATGATGTAGAGGGATAAACTCATGCAATATGATATAAACCCCATCTTTTTATCCTCAATGGCAACAATACAATACGTGCCTTGCTGCCCCTACTGTCACTGGGAAGGGACGCCGCAAGATTGAACCCAAAGCTAAGCACTTCTCCCATTGCAAGAAAGATCAATCTAGTAGGCCAAACAAAACTGATAATTCGAAGAGACTTGCAAAGATAACTTAATCACACGTAAAAGAATTCAGAGGAGATTCAAATATTTTTCATAGATAAACTTGATCATAAATCCACAATTCATCGGATCTCGACAAACACACCACAAAAAGAGTTACATCGAATAGATCTCCAAGAAGATCGAGGAGAACATTGTATTGAGATTCAAAGAGAGAGAAGAAGCCATCTAGCTAATAACTATGGACCTGAAGGTCTGTGGTAAACTACTCACAACTCATCGAAGAGGCCTTGGAGATGATGTAGAGGCCCTCCATGGTCGATTCCCCCTCCGGTGGAGCGCCGGCAAAGACTCCAAGATGGGATCTCGCGGATATAGAAGGTTGCGGCGGTGGAAATAGTTTTTCGTGGTGCTCCCGATGTTTTCGGGGTACGTGGGTATATGTAGGAGGAAGAAGTACGTCGGTGGAGCAACGAGGGGCCCACGAGGGTGGGGGCATGCCCACCCCCAGGGGGCACACCGGGCACCCTCGTGGCCGCCTCGTTCATTGCTTGACGTCCACTCCAAGTCCCCTAGATTGCGTTTGTTCCAAAAAGATCGCTCCCGAAGGTTTCATTCCGTTTGGACTCCATTTGATATTCCTTTCCTTCGAAACACTGAAATAGGCAAAAAAACAACAATTCGGGCTGGGCCTCGGTTAGTAGGTTAGTCCCAAAAATGATATAAAAGTGTAGAGTAAAGCCCATAAACATCCAAAACGAGTAATATAATAGCATGGAACAATCACAAATTATAGATACATTGGAGACATATCAAGCATCCCCAAGCTTAATTACTGCTCGTCCTCGAGTAGGTAAATGATAAAAACAGAATTTTTGATGTGAAATGCTACCTAGCATAATTCTTAATGTAATTTTCTTTATTGTGGCATGATTGTTCAGATCCAAATGATTCAAGATAAAAGCTTATAAAACATAAAAATAGTAGTACTTGAAGCATACTAACAAATAATCTTTTCTTATCAAAATAGCATAGCCAAAGAAAGCTTATCTGTACAAAATCATATAGTTAGGCCATGCTTCATTTTCATCACACAAAATACTCCCATCATGCACAACCCCGGTTTCAGCCAAGCAATTGGTTCATACTTTTTAACGCGCTTCAGCTTTTTCAACTCTTACGCAATACATGAGTGCAAGCCATGGACATAGCACTATATGTGGTATATGGTGGTGCTTGTGAAGACAAAAAGGGAGAAGATAGTCTCACATCAACTAGGTGTATCAACGGGCTATGGAGATGCCCATTAATAGATGTCAATGTGAGTGAGTAGGGATTGCTATGCAACCGATGCACTAAAGCTATAAATGTATGAAAGCTCAACAAAAGAAACTAAGTGGGTGTGCATCCAACTCGCTTGCTCACGAAGACCTAGGGCATTTTGAGGAAGCCCATCATTGGAATATACAAGCCAAGTTCTATAATGAAAAATTCCCACTAGTATATGAAAGTGACAACATAGGAGACTCTCTATCATGAAGATCATGGTGCTATTTTGAAGCACAAGTGTGGAAAAGAGATAGTAGCATTGTCCCTTCTCTCTTTTCTCTCATTTTTTTATTTGGTGGGCTTATTTGGCCTCTTTTTATATATATATGGGCTTCTTTGGCCTCTTTTATTTTTATAAAGTCCAAAGTCTCATCCCGACTTGTGGGGGAACCATAGTCTTCATCATCCTTTCCCCACTTGGGACAATGCTCTAATAATGAAGATCATCACACTTTTATTGATTTACAACTCAAGAATTACAACTCAATACTTAGAACAAAATATGACTCTATGTGAATGCCTCCTGCGGTGTACCGGGATATGCAATGGATCAAGAGTGACATGTATGAAAAATTATGAAGGTGGCCTTGCCACAAATACGATGTGAACTACATGATCATGCAAAGACAATATGACAATGATGGAGTGTGCATAATTGTTGGGGAACGTAGTAATTTCAAAAAAAATTCCTACGCACACGCAAGATCATGGTGATGCATAGCAACGAGAGGGGAGAGTGTGTCCACGTACCCTCGTAGACTGAAAGCGGAAGCGTTATGAAAACGCGGTTGATGTAGTCGTACGTCTTCACGATCCGACCGATCCAAGCACCGAACATACGGCACCTCCGAGTTCAGCACACATTCAGCTCGATGACGATCCCTGGACTCTGATCCAGCAGGGTGTTGGGGATGAGTTCCGTCGGCACGACGGCGTGGTGACAATGATGATGTTCTACCGACGCAGGGCTTTGCCTAAGCACCGCAACGATATGATCGAGGTGGAATATGGTGGAGGGGGGCACCGCACACGGCTAAGGAACGATCATGAAGATCAACTTGTGTGTCTTGGGGTGCCCCCCCCCCCGCCCCCGTATATAAAGGAGCAAGGGGGAGGCCGGCCGGCCCTAGGGGGCGCGCCAAGGAGGGGGGAATCCTCCTCCTAGTGGGAGTAGGATTCCCCTTTCCTAGTCCCACTAGGAAGGAGGAAGGGGGAAGGAAAGAGAGGGAGAGGGAGAGGGAAAGAGGGGCTGGGCCCCCCCTCCCTAGTCCAATTCGGACTCCCCATGGGGGGGCGTCACCTCCTGGGCTGCTGCCCTCTCTCTCCCCTCAGGCCCACTAAGGCCCAATTCTTCCCCGGGGGGGGTCCGGTAACCCCTCCGGCACTCCGGTTTTCTCCGAAATTACCCGGAACAATTCCGGTGTCCGAATATAGTCGTCCAATATATCAATCTTTATGTCTCGACCATTTTGAGACTCCTTGTCATGTCCGTGATCACATCCGGGACTCCGAACAACCTTCGGTACATCAAAACTTATAAACTCATAATAAAACTGTCATCGTAACGTTAAGCGTGCGGACCCTACGGGTTCGAGAAGTATGCAGACATGACCTAGAACTGTTTCCGGTAAATAACCAATAGCGGAACCTGGATGCTCATATTGGCTCCTACATATTCTACGAAGATCTTTATCGGTCAAACCGCATAACAACATATGTTGTTGCCTTTGTCATCGGTATGTTACTTGCCCGAGATTTGATCATCGGTATCCAATACCTAGTTCAATCTCGTTACCGGCAAGTCTCTTTACTCGTTACATAATGCATCATTCTGTAACCAACTCATTGGCCACATTGCTTGCAAGGCTTATAGTGATGTGCATCACCGAGAGGGCCCAGAGATACCTCTTCGACAATCGGAGTGACAAAACCTAATCTCGAAATACGCCAACTCAACATCTACCTTTGGAGACACCTGTAGAGCTCCTTTATAATCACCCAGTTACGTTGTGACGTTTGGTAGCACACAAAGTGTTCCACCAGTAAACGGGAGTTGCATAATCTCATAGTTGTAGGAACTTTGTATAAGTCATGAAGAAAGCAATAGCAACATACTAAACGATCAAGTGTTAGGCTAACAGAATGGGTCAAGTCAATCACATCATTCTCCTAATGATGTGATCTCTTTAATCAAATGACAACACATGTCTATGGTTAGGAAACATAACCATCTTTGATTAATGAGCTAGCCAAGTAGAGGCATACTAGTGACATTAAGTTTGTCTATGTATTCACACATGTATCATGTTTCCGGTTAATACAATTCTAGCATGAATAATAAGCATTTTTCATGATATGAGGAAATAAATAATAACTTTATTATTGCCTCTAGGACATATTTCCTTCAGTCTCCCACTTGCACTAGAGTCAATAATCTAGATTACACAGTAATGATTCTAACACCCATGGAGCCTTGGTGCTGATCATGTTTTGCTCGTGGAAGAGGTTTAGTCAATGGGTCTGCAACATTCAGATCCGTATGTATCTTGCAAATCTCTATGTCTCCCACCTGGACTTGGTCCCGGATGGAATTGAAGCGTCTCTTGATGTGCTTGGTCCTCTTGTGAAATCTGGATTCCTTTGCCAAGGCAATTGCACCAGTATTGTCACAGAAGATCTTCATTGGTCCCGATGCACTAGGTATGACACCTAGATCGGAAATGAACTCCTTCATCCAGACTCCTTCATTTGCTGCTTCCCAAGCAGCTATGTACTTCGCTTCGCATGTAGATCCCGCCACGACGCTTTGTTTAGAACTGCACCAACTTACAGCTCCACCGTTTAATAAAACACGTATCCGGTTTGCAATTTAGAATCGTACGGATCAGTGTCAAAGCTTGCATCAATGTAACCATTTACGACTAGCTCTTTGTCACCTCCATAAACGAGAAACATATCCTTAGTCCTTTTCAGGTATTTCAGGATGTTCTTGACCGCTGTCCAATGATCCACTCCTGGATTACTTTGGTACCTCCCTGCTAAGCTTATTGCTAAGCATACATCAGGTCTGGTACACAGCATTGCATACATGATAGAGCCTATGGCTGAAGCATAGGGAACATCTTTCATTTTCTCTCTATCTTCTGCTGTGGTCGGGCATTGAGTCTGACTCAACTTCACACCTTGCAATACATGCAAGAACCCTTTCTTTGCCTGATCCATTTTGAACTTTTTCAAAACTTTATCAAGGTATGTGCTTTGTGAAAGTCCAATTAAGCGTCTTGATCTATCTCTATAGATCTTGATGCCCAATATGTAAGCAGCTTCACCGAGGTCCTTCATTGAAAAACTTTTATTCAAGTATCCCTTTATGCTATCAGAAATTCTATATCATTTCCAATTAACAATATGTCATCTACATATAATATCAGAAATGCTACAGAGCTCCCACTCACTTTCTTGTAAATACAGGCTTCTCCAAAAGTCTGTATAAAACCATATGCTTTGATCACACTATCAAAGCGTTTATTCCAACTCCGAGATGCTTGCACTAGTCCATAAATGGATCGCTGGAGCTTGCACACTTTGTTAGCACCTTTTGGATCGACAAAACCTTTCGGTTGCATCATATACAACTCTTCTTCCAGAAATCCATTTAGGAATGCAGTTTTTACATCCATTTGCCAAATTTCATAATCATAAAATGCGGCAATTGCTAACATGATTCAGACAGACTTAAGCATCACTACGGGTGAGAAAGTCTAATCGTAGTCAACCCCTTGAACTTGTCGAAAACCTTTTGCAACAAGTCGAGCTTTGTAGACAGTTATATTACCATCAGCGTCAGTCTTCTTCTTGAAGATCCATTTATTCTCAATGGCCTGCCGATCATCGGGCAAGTCAACCAAAGTCCATACTTTGTTCTCATACATGGATCCTATCTCAGATTTCATGGCTTCAAGCCATTTTTCAGAATCTGGGCTCATCATCGCTTCCTCATAGTTCGTAGGTTCATCATGGTCAAGCAACATGACTTCCAAAATAGGATTACCATACCACTCTGGTGCGGATCTTACTCTGGTAGACCTACGAGGTTTAGTAGAAACTTGATCTGAAGTTTCATGATCAATATCATTAGCTTCCTCACTAATTGGTGTAGTTGTCACAGGAACCGAATCTTGTGATTAACTACTTTCCAATAAGGGAGCAGGTACAGTTACCTCATCAAGTTCTACTTTCCTCCCACTCACTTCTTTCGAGAGAAACTCCTTCTCTAGAAAGGATCTGAATTTAGCAACGAAAATCTTGCCCTCAGATATGTGATAGAAGGTGTACCCAATAGTCTCTTTTGGGTATCCTATGAAGACACATTTCTCTGATTTGGTTTCAAGCTTATCTGCTTGAAGTTTCTTCACATAAGCATCGCAGCCCCAAACTTTAAGAAACGACAACTTTGGTTTGTTGCCAAACCACAGTTCATAGGGTGTCGTCTCAACGGATTTTGATGGTGCCCTATTTAACGTGAATGCGGCCATCTCTAAAGCATAACCCCAAAACGATAGCGGTAAATCAGTAAGAGACATCATAGATCGCACCACATCCAATAAAGTATGATTACAACGTTCGGACACACCATTTCGTTGTGGTGTTCCGGGTGGCGTGAGTTGCAAAACTATTCCACATTGTTTCGAATGTAAACGAAACTCGTAACTCAAATATTCTCCTCCACGATCAGATGTAGAAATTTTATTTTCTTGTTACGATGATTTTCCACTTCACTCTGAAATTCTTTGAACTTTTCAAATGTTTCAGACTTGTGTTTCATCAATTAGATATACCCATATCTGCTCAAATCATCTGTGAAGGTGAGAAAATAACGATACCCGCCGCGAGCCTCAATATTCATTGGACCACATACATCAGTATGTATGATTTCCAACAAACCAGTTGCTCGCTCCATAGTTCCGGAGAACGGCGTTTTTGTCATCTTGCCCATGAGGCACGGTTCGCAAGTACCAAGTGATTCATAATCAAGTGATTCCAGAAGTCCATCAGTATGGAGTTTCTTAATGCGCTTTACACCGATATGACCTAAACGGCAGTGCCATAGATAAGTTGCACTATCATTATCAACTCTGCATCTTTTGGCTTCAACATTATGAATATGTGTACCACTACTATCGAGATTTAATAAACATAGACCACTCTGTAAGTGTGCATGATCATAAAAGATATTACTCATATAAATAGAACAACCATTATTCTCTGATTTAAATGAATAACCGTCTCGCATCAAACAAGATCTAGATATAATGTTCATGCTCAACGCTGGCACTAAATAACAATTATTCAGGTCTAAACCTAATCCCGATGGTAGATGTAGAGGTAGCATGCCGACCGCGATCACATCGACTTTGGAACCATTTCCCACGCGCATCGTCACCTCGTCCTTAGCAAATCTTCGCCTAATCCATAGTCCCTGTTTCGAGTTGCAAATATTAGCAACAGAACCAGTATCAAATACCCAGGTACTACTGCGAGCATTAGTAAGGTACACATCAATAACATGTATATCACATATACCTTTGTTCACTTCGCCATTCTTCTTATCCGCCAAATACTTGGGGCAGTTCCGCTTCCAGTGTCCAGTCTGCTTGCAGTAGAAGCACTCAGTCTCAGGCTTAGGTCCAGACTTGGGTTTCTTCTCTTGAGCAGCAACTTGTTTGTTGTTCTTCTTAAAGTTCCCCTTCTTCTTCCCTTTGCCCTTTTTCTTGAAACTGGTGGTCTTATTGACCATCAACACTTGATGCTCCTTCTTGATTTCTACCTCCGCAGCCTTTAGCATTGCGAAGAGCTCAGGAATAGTCTTGTCCATCCTTTGCATATTATAGTTCATCATGAAGCTCTTGTAGCTTGGTGGGAGTGATTGAAGAATTCTGTCAATGACACTATCATCAGGAAGATTAACTCCCAGTTGAATCAAGTGATTATTATACCCCAGACATTTTGAGTATGTGTCCACTGACAGAACTATTCTCCTCCATCTTACAGCTATAGAACTTATTGGAGACTTCATATCTCTCAATCCGGGAATTTGCTTGAAATATTAACTTCAACTCCTGGAACATCTCATATGCTCCATGACGTTCAAAACATCGTTGAAGACCCGGTTCTAAGCCGTAAAGCATGGCACACTGAACTATCGAGTAGTCATCAGCTTTGCTCTGCCAGACGTTCTTAATGTCATCAATTGCATCTGCAGCAGGCCTGGCACCCAGCGGTGCTTCCAGGACATAATTCTTCTGTGCAGCAATGAGGATAATCCTCAGGTTACGGACCCAGTCCGTTGAATTGCTACCATCATCTTTTAACTTAGCTTTCTCAAGGAACGCATTAAAATTCAACGGAACAATAGCACGAGCCATCTATCTACAACAAACATAGACAAGCAAAATACTATCAGGTACTAAGTTCATGATAAATTTAAGTTCAATTAATCATATTACTTAAGAACTCCCACTTAGACAGACATCTCTCTAGTCATCTAAGTGATCACGTGATCCAAATCAACTAAACCATGTCCGATCATCACGTGAGATGGAGTAGTTTCAATGGTGAACATCACTATGTTGATCATATCTACTATATGATTCACGTTCGACCTTTCGGTCTACGTGTTCCGAGGCCATATCTGTATATGCTAGGCTCGTCAAGTTTAACCTGAGTATTCCGCGTGTGCATCTGTTTTGCACCCATTGTATTTGAACGTAGAGCCTATCACACCCGATCATCACGTGGTGTCTCAGCACGAAGAACTTTCGCAACGGTGCATACTCAGGGAGAACACTTCTTGATAATTTAGTGAGAGATCATCTTAAAATGCTACCGTCAATCAAAGCAAGATAAGATGCATAAAGGATAAACATCACATGCAATCAATATAAGTGATATGATATGGCCATCATCATCTTGTGCTTGTGATCTCCATCTCCGAAGCACCGTCATGATCACCATCGTCACCGGCGCGACACCTTGATCTCCATGTAGCATCGTTGTCGTCTCGCCAATCTTATGCTTCTACGACTATCACTACCGCTTAGTGATAAAGTAAAGCATTACAGGGCGATTGCATTTCATACAATAAAGCGACAACCATATGGCTCCTGCCAGTTGCCGATAACTTCGGTTACAAAACATGATCATCTCATACAATAAAATATAGCATCACGTCTTGACCATATCACATCACAACATGCCCTGCAAAAACAAGTTAGACGTCCTCTACTTTGTTGTTGCAAGTTTTACGTGGCTGCTACGGGCTTAGCAAGAACCGTTCTTACCTACGCATCAAAACCACAACGATAGTTTGTCAAGTTGGTGCTGTTTTAACCTTCGCAAGGACCGGGCGTAGCCATACTCGGTTCAACTAAAGTTGGAGAAACTGACACCTGCCAGCCACCTGTGTGCAAAGCACGTCGGTAGAACCAGTCTCGCATAAGCGTACGCGTAATGTCGGTCCAGGCCGCTTCATCCAACAATACCATTGAACCAAAGTATGACATGCTGGTAAGCAGTATGACTTGTATCGCCCACAACTCACTTGTGTTCTACTCATGCATATAACATCAACGCATAAAACCTGGCTCTGATACCACTGTTGGGAACGTAGTAATTTCAAAAAAGTTCCTACGCACACGCAAGATCATGGTGATGCATAGCAACGAGAGGGGAGAGTGTGTCCACGTACCCTCGTAGACCGAAAGCGGAAGCGTTATGACAACGCGGTTGATGTAGTCGTACGTCTTCACGATCCGACCGATCCAAGCACCGAACGTACGGCACCTCCGAGTTCAGCACACGTTCAGCTCGATGACGATCCCCGGACTCCGATCCAGCAGGGTGTCGGGGATGAGTTCCGTCAGCACGACGGCATGGTGACGATGATGATGTTCTACCGATGCAGGGCTTCGCCTAAGTACCGCAACGATATGACCGAGGTGGAATATGGTGGAGGGGGGCACCGCACACGGCTAAGGAACGATCATGAAGATCAACTTGTGTGTCTTGGGGTGCCCCCCCGCCCCCGTATATAAAGGAGCAAGGGGGAGGCCGGCCGGCCCTAGGGGGCGCGCCAAGGAGGGGGGAATCCTCTTCCTAGTGGGAGTAGGATTCCCCTTTCCTAGTCCCACTAGGAAGGAGGAAGGGGGAAGGAAAGAGAGGGAGAGGGAGAGGGAAAGAGGGGCTGCGCCCCCCTCCCTAGTCCAATTCGGACTCCCCATGGGGGGGCGCCACCTCCTGGGATGCTGCCCTCTCTCTCCCCTCAGGCCCACTAAGGCCCAATACTTCCCCGGGGGGGTCCGGTAACCCCTCTAGCACTCTGGTTTTCTCCGAAATTACCCGGAACAATTCCGGTGTCCGAATATAGTCGTCCAATATATCAATCTTTATGTCTCGAGCATTTTGAGACTCCTTGTCATGTCCGTGATCACATCCGGGACTCCGAACAACCTTCGGTACATCAAAACTTATAAACTCATAATAAAATTGTCATCGTAACGTTAAGCGTGCGGACCCTACGGGTTCGAGAACTATGCAGACATGACCTAGAACTGTTTCCGGTCAATAACCAATAGCGGAACCTGGATGCTCATATTGGCTCCTACATATTCTATGAAGATCTTTATCGGTCAAACCGCATAACAACATACGTTGTTCCCTTTGTCATCGGTATGTTACTTGCCCGAGATTTGATCGTCGGTATCCAATACCTAGTTCAATCTCGTTACCGGCAAGTCTCTTTACTCGTTACGTAATGCATCATTCCGTAACCAACTCATTGGCCACATTGCTTGTGAGGCTTATAGTGATGTGCATTACCGAGAGGGCCCAGAGATACCTCTCCGACAATCGGAGTGACAAAACCTAATCTCGAAATACGCCAACTCAACATCTACCTTTGGAGACACCTGTAGAGCTCCTTTATAATCACCCAGTTACGTTGTGATGTTTGGTAGCACACAAAGTGTTCCTCCGGTAAACGGGAGTTGCATAATCTCATAGTTGTAGGAACTTTGTATAAGTCATGAAGAAAGCAATGGCAACATACTAAACGATCAAGTGCTAGGCTAACGGAATGGGTCAAGTTAATCACATCATTCTCCTAATGATGTGATCTCTTTAATCAAATGACAACACATGTCTATGGTTAGGAAACATAACCATCTTTGATTAATGAGCTAGTCAAGTAGAGGCATACTAGTGACATTAAGTTTGTCTATGTATTCACACATGTATCATGTTTCCGGTTAATACAATTCTAGCATGAATAATAAACATTTATCATGATATGAGGAAATAAATAATAACTTTATTATTGCCTCTAGGGCATATTTCCTTCAATAATAAACGGAACGGTGGAAAGTTGCATGGTAATATATCTCATAATGGCTATGGAAATGCCATAATAGGTAGGTATGGTGGCTGTTTTGAGGAAGGTAAATAATGGGTCCATGATACCGGCGAAGGTTGTGCGGCATAATAAAGGCTAGCAAAGTGCAAGGGTGAGTGTGCGTATATCCATGGAATCACATTAGTCACAAAGAACTCATATACTTATTGCAAAAGTCTACTTTCCCTCGAAGCAAAGTACTACTACGCATGCTCCTATGGGAAGGGTTGGTAGGAGTTAACCATTGCGCGATCCCGACCTCCACTCATAAGGAAGACAATTAAAAGAGCACCCCATGCAACAAATTTGTCCATAACTTTTACCATACGTGCATGCTATGGGACTTGCCAACTTCAACACAAGTATTTCTCAATTTCATAATTACCCAACTAGCATGACTCTAACATTACCACCTTTATATCTCAAAACAATTATCAAGCATCAAATTGATCATAGTGTTTTATGCACTTTCTATGATAGTTTTTATTATACCCAACTTGGATGCTCATCATTCTAGGACCAAATTTATAACCATAGAAAATACCATGCTGTTCTAAAAGACTCTCAAAATAATATAAGTGAAGCATGAGAGATCAACAATTTCTTCAAAATAAAGCTGCCACCGTGCTCTAAAAAGTATAAGTGAAGCACATAGAGCAAAACTATCTAGCTCAAAAGATATAAGTGAAGCATATAGAGTATCTAATAAATTCTAAATCATGTGGGTTTCTCCCAAAAGGTGTGTACAACAAGGATGATTGTGTAAATTTAAAAAGCAAAGACTCATATCATACATGACGCTCCAAGCAAAACACATATCATGTGGCGAATAAAAATATAGCTCCAAGTAAAGTTACCGATAGACAAAGATGAAAGAGGGGATGCCTTCCGGGGCATCCCCAAGCTTAGGCTTTTGGTTATCCTTGAATATCTTGGGGTGCCATGGGCATCCCCAAGCTTAGGCTCTTGCCACTCCTTATTCCATAGTCCATCAAATCTTTACCCAAAACTTGAAAACTTCACAACACAAAACTCAACAGGAAATCTCATAAGCTCCGTTAGTGCAAAAAAGAAAAACCACCACATAAGGTACTGTAATAAAATCATTCTTTATTTATATTGGTGTTAAACCTATTGTATTCCAACTTCTATATGGTTCATACCCCCTGATACTAGCCATAGATGCATCAAAATAAGCAAACAACACACGAAAAACAGAATCTATCAAAAACAAAACAGTCTGTAGCAATCTGTAACTTTTGAATACTTCTGGAACTCTAAAACTCCTACCAAAATAGGAAGTCCTGGGAAATTTGTCTATTGATCTACAGAAAAAATAATCAATGCAAAATCACGTTTCTGTGAATTACTAAAATTATTTTCGTGCGTGCAAAGTTTCTGTTTTTCAGCAGAATCAAATTAACTATCACCGTAGGTTATCCTATAGGTTCTACTTGGCACAAACACTAATTAAAACATAAAAACACATCTAAACAGAATCTAGATGAAATATTTATTACTACACAGAAGCAAAAATCAAGAAACAAAGATAAAATTGGGTTGCCTCCCAACTAGCGCTATTGTTTAACGCCCCTAGCTAGGCATAAAAGCGAGGATAGATCTAAGTATTGCCATCTTTGGCATTTATCTTTTTAATGGAGTTATGTTTGGATCCGGGAGGCGCCTTGTGTTTCCCTTCATGCTCGGAGATCTTTTGATCTAAAGCATCCAACCTCTTATTGCAAAGTGTAATCAAATTATTCATGCGGTTGATATTCCCACCAATATTTTTAAGAGGTTCAACAAATTTTTGCAATTCAATAATTTCTCTAGAATTGGGGTTCCTTCATGAGTAAAGGGTGATCCCTTTTGTAGGGGATGTACTCCTACTATCCCCTCTATAATTTCACAAGCGAAACTAGGATCAATTTCAATAAAACTCCCTTTGGCGGCAAAATCAAGGAGTTGTCTATGGGATAAGGTTAACCCAACGTAAAAATTGCGAAGTAAAATCTTGAAATCTCCTTCTATATTGCAACTATGATAAGATTCTAGCATCCTAAACCAAGCATCTTTTAAATTTTCTCCTTGTCTTTGCTTGAAGTGAAGAAATTCAAAGTCGGGAGACGAAGGGATAAAGACCAAGCTGGCCATGACAACAAGCAAACAAAAGGCGAGCGAAAGAGAGAGGAGATTGGGAGAGAGAGGGCGAATAAAACGGCAAGGGTGAAGTGGGGGAGAGGAAAACGAGAGGCAAATGGAAAATAATTTAATGCAAGGGAGATGAGTTTGTGATGGGTACTTGGTATGTCTTGACTTGAGCGAAGACCTCCCCGACACGGTGCCAGAAATCCTTCTTGCTACGTCTTGAGCTTGCGTTGGTTTTCCTTGAAGAGGAAAGTGTGATGCAGCAAAGTAGCATAAGTATTTCCCTCAGTTTTTGATAACCAAGGTATAATCCAGTAGGAGGCTCCTCAAAAGTCCCACGCACCTACACAAACAAACAAGAACCTCGCAACCAACGCAATAAAGGGGTTGTCAATCCCTTCACGGCCACTTGTGAAAGTGAGATCTGATAGAGATAATAAGATAAGATAAATATTTTTGGTATTTTTATGATATAGATTAGAAAGTAAAAGATGCAAATAAAAGTAGATGGAAAACTTATATGATAAAAGATAGACCTGGGGGCCATAGGTTTCACTAGTGGCTTCTCTCAAAATAGCATAAGTATTACGGTGGGTGAACAAATTACTGTCGAGCAATTGATAGAAAAGCGCATAGTTATGAGATTATCTAGGCATGATCATGTATATAGGCATCACGTCTGTGACAAGTAGATCAAAACGATTCTGCATCTACTACTATTACTCCACACATCGACCGACTCTTGCCTACATCTAGAGTATTAAGTTCATGAAGAACAGAGTAATGCATTAAGAAAGATGACATGATGTAGAGGGATAAACTCATGCAATATGATATAAACCCCATCTTTTTATCCTTGATGGCAACAACACAATACGTGCCTTGCTGCCCCTGCTGTCACTGGGAAAGGACACCGCAAGATTGAACCCAAAGCTAAGCACTTCTCCCATTGCAAGAAAGATCAATCTAGTAGGCCAAACCAAACTGATAATTCGAAGAGACTTGTAAAGATAACTTAATCACACATAAAAGAATTCAGAGGAGATTCAAATATTTCTCATAGATAAACTTGATCATAAACCCACAATTCATCGGATCTCAACAAACACACCGCAAAAAGAGTTACATCGTAGATCTCCAAGAAGATCGGGAAACTTTGTATTGAGATTCAAAGAGAGAGAAGAAGCCATCTGGCTAATAACTATGGACCCGAAGGTCTGTGGTAAACTATTCACAACTCATAGGAGAGGCCTTGGAGATGATGTAGACGCCCTCCATGGTCTATTCCCCCTCCGGCGGAGCACCGACGAAGGCTCCAAGATGTGATCTCGTGGATACAGAAGGTTGCGGCAGTGGAAATAGTTTTTCGTGGTGCTCCTGGATGTTTTTGGGGTACGTGGGTATATGTAGGAGGAAGAAGTACGTCGGTGGAGGAACGAGGGGCCCATGAGGGTGGGGGGCGCGCCCACCCCAGGGGGTGCGCCGGGCACCCTCGTGGCCGCCTTGGTCGTTGCTTGACGTCCACTCCAAGTCCCCTGGATTGCGTTTGTTCCAAAAAGATCGCTCCCAAAGGTTTCATTCCGTTTGGACTCCGTTTGATATTCCTTTCCTTCAAAACACTGAAATAGGCAAAAAAGCAGCAATTCGGGATGGGCCTCCGGTTAGTAGGTTAGTCCCAAAAATGATATAAAAATGTAGAGTAAAGCCCATAAACATCCAAAACAGGTAATATAATAGCATGGAACAATAAAAAATTATAGATACGTTGGAGACGTATCAATGGACATCTTGAGTATCTGGTACTTGAATTATTGATTTGATCTCATCACTCTACTTAATAAATTTGTTGGGTTGTCCATGTTAATTTGGGATTGAGTTGGGGTTACCTTCTCAATATTTTCAACAAACTTTGTAGTTAAATAAAATATATTCCTTTGTTGTAGGGAAAAATTGGCTTTATGCAAACATTAAACTTAGAGCCTCCAACATCCAAATATGCATGTAGTGATAGCTATTATTCATCATTATCCTATGGTGTGAATTTGCCAGTACATTCAATGTACTGATCTATATGACTGCAACGTCTCATGTTGCAGGAATCTTACAACGAGTAAGTGATATGTTAGGGTTACGATTTCTACACTCAACTTTGCTGTTGGTGTTGATGGGAATCCACAACCTTGTTGTTTCTTCCACTTTATGGATTGAGGTAATAGTATTTATGTTACTTTATACATGTGATTTACCTTTGTTATAAATCCTCGAGTACTGTGTGTGTTAGCATACCGATCCAGGGATGACACTTAAACACAGAGACTTGACGTCTGAGGTCGGGTCGCTACAAGATGGTATGAGCGCACATGTTGACTGTAGGACGTGACACTAGAGACTGGCAAGCCCATAGGAAAGATTTTCTGTAAAAACTTTATTTTCAAAAAGATCTTTTACCTCTCTTCTTTACTGAGATTTATCAAATATTCCCTTTTAGTTAGACCATACCCCTTTCCCCTTTTGACCACACGAAGATACGACTGATGAGACCACTCTAAGAAGTACAAGATATCGGACAACTAATACCACTTTGGAATAAAGAGGATTTTTACCGTGCATTAGAATGATGGAAACTAAATGGTTGAAGACTCCAAAAACTAGGAGAATTTGAAGGTTCTGAAGAATTTCCAGATTAGTATGACCTAGGAAGGCTACCCTGATAGAACTTGTCAGACTATTGAAGTTGTCAATACCTGAGAATCAAGGTGTGTCGGAGAAACACCGAAACATGGAGCATTAAAACTCAAAGTTTTTGTCAAGAAAACCCTAAGGCAGGAGATATCAACTATGGAATGATAGCTCATGACAATGACAAGGGTTGAAACACGGCTATCCATGATGTTATCACCCGCTTATGCTATCACCATGCTGAGTTAAGAATGCATTTCTTTGGAAGGATTGGATGGTAGAAGGCTAGTGGAGCACCTATCAGCAAAGACGAAGTTTTACCTTAGCCGATGTATCACCAGGATCCGGAGTATTAAATCAAGAAGTTTAGGGTGGAACTTTAGGAAGCCGTATTTGACAAGGGAGCATTTCGTGAAGAACTCAGGACCCAGAAGCTGAAAGTAGCCAAGTTGGAGGAGCAAAACCTCGAGATACTCGAGATTCGTCAGGAACTGAAGGAAAGTAGGACCATGGTTCATGCCAAGGATGTTGAAACCCAAAAGTTTGGAACGCAACTCCAGAATATTAAAGGACGTAATGAGAGACTTCGCGTCAACAGAGATGATCTGGCAAAAGAACTTGAGAAGGACAAGCATGATTGGAAGAAGCCATCGGAGACATGAACAAGAAGAGTTTGGCGACTTTGAAGATTTATTGACCTTTAGAAAACCAAACCCCTGTTATATACTTACGTTAGATGCGACGATTGTGAGCTGTCATTTGCTTGATGTTTTTTCAACAACCACAAAATAAAATCTGTCTCTTCAAAACTATTGTTTGTATTGCGTGTATCCCTCTCTATCTCTCTTATCTCACCCCAAAACCCTTGGAACCAATAGAGGATGAATGGAGATGAACTCACATTTCCGGGACCGATAAGTCAATTGAAGATGGACCGATGGATTCAGAACATGGAAGGTCACATGAAGAATGACACTATAGCCGGAAAGGATATGGACCAACATGCTCTTCAGTGCTTTGAAAGAGGTGTTGCTACTAGGTGGAGGATGTACCAAAACATCAATGGATGGCAAGGAGTAACCACTTGGAAGGAATTTAAGTTGACTTTGCTAAAGTCTCATCTTGTGTCCCCGAATTTGAAGCCTTATGGAAATGATATGAAGAAACTCTATGCATGCAAACTTTGTGGAGAAATAGGACACAACCATAAAGAACACAAGGATGAAT
Organism: Triticum dicoccoides; assembly: GCF_002162155.2. Lineage (NCBI taxonomy): Eukaryota > Viridiplantae > Streptophyta > Magnoliopsida > Poales > Poaceae > Triticum > Triticum dicoccoides. The sequence continues at coordinate 478,766,483 of NC_041381.1, read as the reverse complement.
GCCCTAATTGTGAAGGAAGTCACCCAGCTGAAGAATGCCCAACTAGGCAGATTACTTGTTTCTTGTGTGAAGGAACTACCCACTACCCTTCTCAGTGTCACATTTACCCCGTGGTACAAAGAACCATCCAGCAGAAGAAAGAAGCAATGAAAGGAGCCCTCATGGAAATTTTAGAAGAACCTATGATGAAGGAAGAGGTGGAGGACACACCCGAAGAAAACCCAATGAAACCCTGCACCAAGTCTTGCTATTCATGTGGAGAAGAAGTACACATCTCCCAGAATTGTTTGAATGGGGATCTAGTAGAATTCTCGACAGAGGAAGTAGAGTATGACCCACAGGAAATAGAAGCCCTGATTGGAATGGAAAAGTCCAGGAAGAGAAATAGATTGGATTCCAGGAAGGACTTGAGTCATATCGCCTGTTTCAGGTGCAAAGATTCAGGGCACTACTTCAATGGTTGCCCAAAAAGGAAGCCGAGGACCCAAGGAGGCTATGTGATCGCAAGGAAACCCCGAGACTTGTTAGAAGTAGTATGTTACCGCTTAATAAAGCAGGACACTTTGCGAGAGATTGTCCTAAAGAGAAGGAAGCTTGTGCTAAATAGTTGTGTCAAAAAAGAAATATAGTAGTAGTAGTGGGAACAATTCTTTTACATTGAGGTGTTGAGTTGAGGCATGTAATGGAAATGCAGGAGATTGTAATAATTTGAGAATCAATAAAGTTAGCATCATTGGTACTGATTTGGATTTTATGAGTAGTTACTCTATGAAGAAATAATTTGACCATTTTCAAGGATATGAGAAATATGGTCTATGGTGGAATTTGTGCATTTCAAGGGTGGCAGTACCCTGTGAGGACCCTTGACCCCTGGAAAAGATAATGATATTCCACGAAGTGGACTTCGAACAAAGTAAGTGTGAGTTTAATCTCGATATGTGGGATACCCCAAGAATATGAAGGGATGAAGTACTATTGGATAAAAATGAGGTATAATGCTAGGTAATATGGAGCAATTGTAAATCCATGATGAGTCTGAGTAATCACGTCTTAGTTTGGTACCAATAGAAGGAAGGGAGACAGTACAATTGGATGGATTTAAGAATGCTAGGAAGCTGGATGTTGGAATAATGATGAGTTGCCTCGATGATGAGTTCAAGGTTTACAAGTGATGAGATGGGCCATAATCCACAGGCTCCAGGACCTGCCAAGAAGCAAGCACACTCTTGCTGAAGGAAAAACCCTAGAAGAGGATATGTCTTTATCAACAAATGATCTTATAGGAGTTACGCAAAACCTGAGAGTTGTGAAGGAACGATGGATGTTTGTTTGGCTTGCAGAATCCATGGATTTATCCGAACTTAGTCCGCGACAAGAGAAATTTTGCAATGCTTGTGAGGATAACCGAGTGTTAGAATGCGAGGTTCGCTAAACCATATACAAGGTAATGATTTGGGTGCGGGGTGGATTGATGACCATACGGACTTACTCTTTTTATTCGTCTTGCTATATGGGATGGTAAATCTGAGTGACTTACCCATAGTAGAGAGACGGCGATATTAAACCTTGTTTGAACATTAGAATGTATGACAATTATTCCCCTTGTACAAGGCAGTTGTTGCCAATCGTAGGATATACGGTGAGAATGAAGCCCAGACCCATTTTCTGCAGGAGAAACCATAAATTGTTGACCACCATGAGATATCGATAGTTGTTTAGTATTGGCGCCAGACCCGTCAGCTAAGAAGGCCAGTCACAGAGGTACCATACCAAGATGAAATGGACACAAGAATCGAGGGAAAAGGTTATGCCACAATCGGAAGAGCCCAGAGAAGGAATTATCCTGAAGATCTGAGAAGATCGACACTGCCAACAATAAGGATAGAGTATATGAGTTTTGATGGAACCGTAAGAATGCTTCTAAGGGTGGTAGCATCCCAGACCCCCTGTGACGATCGATGGATTTTGAGAAGACCCCGACCCTAACCTATTTCTTGCTAGCCTCTCTGAATCTCGAGGACGAGATTCATTTTAAGGGTGGTAGGTTTGTAACATCCCAAAATTCTAAATTTTGAAATGTTATATTAAATAGATAGTTTTGATTGCTTATGTGTTATGTTGTGTGGAATTGAGTGAAATTCGAAACTTTATGAAAGTTAAATGAGAGGGAATAAAAGGACTTTCCCAAACTTTCATTCTTTGCATTTATGATCTCCATGAGTTCAAATTTATTTCATCACAAAACCCTAGAGAGAAGATGACATGAGTTCTTCCATCTAAATAAATGAAAAGGGTTTTGAAAAGATTTGAATTCCATTTGGAACTATTTCAAATTCAGAAACTTTAAGCAACTCAATGATTTTCATGAGAGAAGATAAAATGACTTCTTCGAAACATATAAAATATCAGTAAAAGTTTAAAAGAATCAAATGGAAAGTCTCTTTGAAATTATTTTCAATTTGGAGTTATTTGGTTTTTATTCAAATTATTTTTCTCCACAAATAAAATATATGGAAATTAGGGTAAAATGATTAACTACATTATAAAAATGGATAGAAATAAATTTGAAATCATTTTAGTATTTTTAAAATTATTTTTATGAGGTTTTATTGCAACTGTCGCACTGTTTGCTTTATTTGAGATTTTGTGGAATTTATTTGACTCTAGGAAAATGTTCAGGTTGTAGACAATATTTTTTCTGAAATTTTTGATATATAATATGCCTATATAAAAGTTTATTTTTATTTTGGTCATTCAGTTTTTCCTTTTCTGCTTCTACTTAAAAAAGCAAACTACGTGTGCCGCCCATAACTATCCGTCGCCCACGTGAGCAATATATTCGGCAGACAGGCCCGTAATTATTTTTATTTTATTTTTCGGTTATGATTGGAGAAAAAAATTATATTCTAAAATATTTCTTTTTCTTAAAAAAAGTTAAAAAAAAACTGCAGTGCGTGTGCGCTGGCCGGCCGAACACTTTAGGCCGTGCGTTTTTCTCTTTTCTATTTTTACGTCTACGTTTAGTCTCACATTGTCTAGTCTTTGATCTCTAAGCCTTTTTTTCTTCTATAAATATAGACTCGTAGAGCCTCTAAAAATTATTTGATTGGGGTTAAATCAATATATTTTGGTTGGACTAGATTCAATAAAGAAAACCATTTTTTCTCCTCTCCGGCGGGACTTCTGAAAGTTGTCTCCTCTCTTCGAAGTCGTGTTTTCTCTACCATATAAAGGTATCTTTTTTGTATTATTTTATAGATACTCTCATAGCTTATTATTTTTAGACTAGTACGGTAGAATAGTTAGATTTATAAATTAGTCTCTGTATTTACATTTTAGGACTATAATTCTTTTAGCCGTAGTTATTTTATTCCGTAGAACAGCTTGGCCCTGATTTTTTAAATAGCCATAACTTTTTACTCATTCATCCAAATTAGATGAAACCAGCGTCTAAAGTTTCGTCTTGTTTTCACCTATCCAGTGAACCTGTCACATCAACTTTTTGAAATTTTCAAATTTCGAAATTTGTTCAGATTCATATTTAAACTCATTCGATTGGGGTTAAATATATATATATTGGTTTGACTAGATTCAATAAAGAAAAACATTTTTTCTCCTCTCCGACGGGACTTTTGAAAGTTGTCTCCTTTCTCCGAAGTCGTCTTTTCTCTACCATATAAAGGTATCTTTTTCGTATTATTTTATAGATACTCCTGCAGCTTATTATTTCTAGACTAGTATGGTAGAATAATTAGATTTATAAATTAGTCTCTGTATTTACATTTTAGGACTAGAATTCTTTTAGCCGTAATATTTTTCTTCCGTAGAACAGCTTGGCCCTGATTTTTCAAATAGCCATAACTTTTTACTCATTCATCCAAATTATATGAAACCAGCGTCTATAGTTTCGTCTTGTTTTCACCTATCCAGTGAACCTGTCACATCAACTTTTTGAAATTTTGAAATTTTGAAATTTGTTCAGATTCATATTCAAACTTCTTTTGATCATAACTTGAGTTTCGTAAGTCCGATTTGGGTGATTTTCTTTTTGCATATCGAAGCTCTTGACCTGAACTTTCTGATAAGACCAAATCGACCCAATTTTGGTACCGTTAGAAATTGTTTTCTGTTGGAAGAGTTAATTGCTTGTTTTCGAAGTTTTACGAGATCTTTTCTTTGAATTTTATGCGTGAGTGCTTATGTATGTAATTGCTTGCTCTCGATAGATTGAACGGAGTGTGATGAGTAGATCTATCACGAGTTATGAGTGCGAATCATCTTCATCAACAGTACAAGGAAAGTTCAGACTTTGATCATATTTTTCATACCCAGTTTTTATGCATTAGTTTCAACCCTCGAACATTGCATGAGTTGGTTTGGCAACATGTGGGTACTGGGAAGTAGTTGATGAGGTAGGAACCTATTGTCTTATATTCAAACCCTTGGGTGTTACTACGTGATGCTTATACTACTATGCTATGCTCGTAGACGTGGTTTGGTTTGTGAGAATTCATGAAAGATGAGAGATATTGTTAATTAAGGGTTAACTTAAGGTGGATACTTTAATTCACATATGGGTGGAATGGTTTGGGCCACCCTGGGGATACCAGTGGCTTGCCCGGACACCTGGGGAATCCAGTGTTGTCCTAGGAGATCCCGGGGTTACCGTGTGATTCTTCCTATGGAATGTCACTCAGGCTCAAAGGGATCATAATATTTTTCATGCTAGAAACTTCCGTGTGCAGCCACAAGCCATTATGGGCTCTGGCATAGTTGAGTAAGTTGTATGAGCTCTTTAAGAGGTGGACTAGCAGATGTAGGGGGATGTAGGGGGTACTGTCTACCCGGAGTAAAGAGTTAATGCTTCTGAAAGACGGTGTCTCGGTCATCTGTTTCTCAAACATCGTGTAGTGCAAGAATTTCAACGGAGGAGATCGAGTCTTGTGGGGGAAAGTGCGCAAACCTCTGCAGAGTGTACAAACTATTCATGAATAGCCGTGTCCCCAGTTATGGACACCTTGAGTATCTAGTACTTGAATTATTGATTTGATCTCATCACTCTACTTAATAAATTTGTTGGGTTTGTCCATGTTAATTTGGGATTGAGTTGGAGTTACCTTCTCAATATTTTCAACAAACTTTGTAGTTAAATAAAATATATTCCTTTGTTGTAGGAAAAATTGGCTTTATGCAAACATTAAACTTAGAGCCTCCACCAGCCAAATATGCATGTAGTGATAGCTATTATTCATCATTATCCTATGGTGTGAATTTGTCAGTACATTCAATATACTGATCTATATGGCTGCAACATCCCATGTTGCAGGAATCTTACGACGAGTAAGTGATACGTTAGTACACTCAACTTTGCCGCTGGTGTTGATGGGAATCCAGAACCTTGTTGTTTCTTCCGCTTTATGGATTGAGGTAATAGTATTTATGTTACTTTATACATGTGATTTATCTATGTTATAAATCCTCGAGTACTGTGTGTGTCAGCATACCGATTCAGGGATGACACTTAAGCACAGAGACTTGACCGTCTGAGGTCGGGTCGCTACATGGAGTGAGTTGCACTTTCAATACCTACACGGGTTAGTCCCACAAGGAACAAACAATGATATCCATAGACATAGAGTGATGTACACACAAGATGATGTACATGAAAGCATTAGGTTTCCTTGTCCCTTGTCTTACCAACAAGAGGGTTTGTGACTCTTTGAACTAGTGCAAGATATGGAAGTTGTTTGCACTTGTCCTTGCCAAAATAATATGAGTGAAGTGTGTTGGCGGAGTCACCCTCAAGAACTCTCTAGTTCTTCTTCTTCGGGATCCACATCATCTTGATGGGAATCCTTGGGGTTGTAGTCGTACTTGATGAAGTAGAACTTGATGTAGTCTTGGGAACTGATGTCTACTACACAACCTTCTTCTTGTAGACGTTGTTGGGCCTCCAAGTGTAGAGGTTTGTAGGACAGTAGCAAATTTCCCTCAAGTGTATGACCTAAGGTTTATCAATCCATGGGAGGCGTAGGATGAAGATGGTCTCTCTCAAACAACCCTGCAACCAAATAACAAAGAGTCTCTTGTGTCCCCAACACACCCAATAGAATGGTAAATTGTATATGTGCACTAGTTCGGCGAAGAGATGGTGATACAAGTGCAATATGGATAGTAGATAAAGGTATTTGTAATCTGAAATTATAAAAAACAGCAAGGTAGCAAGCGATAAAAGTGAGCGTAAACGGTATTGCAATGGTAGGAAACAAGGCCTAAGGTTCATACTTTCACTAGTGCAAGTTATCTCAACAATAATAACATAATTGGATCATATAATTATTCCTCAACATGCAACAAAGAGTCACTCCAAAGAAACTAATAGCGAAGAACAAACGAAGAGATTATGGTAGGGTACGAAACCACCTCAAAGTTATTCTTTCGGATCAATCTATTCAAGAGTTCGTACTAGAATAACACCTTAAGACACAAATCAACCAAAACCCTAATGTCACCTAGATACTCCATTGTCACCTCAAGTATTTTGTGGGCATGATTATACGATATGCATCACATAATCTCAGATTCATCTATCCAACCAACATAAAGTACTTCAAAGAGTGCCCCAAAGTTTCTACCGGAAAGTCAAGACGAAAACGTGTGCCAACCCCTATGCATAGATTCCCAAGGTCATGGAACCCGCAAGTTGATCATCAAAACATACATCAAGTGAATCACATGAATATCCCATTGTCACCACAGATAAGCACGTCAAGACATACATCAAGTGTTCTCAAATCCTTAAAGACTCAATCCGATAAGATAACTTCAAAGGGAAAACTCAATCCATTACAAGAGAGTAGAGGGGGAGAAACATCATAAGATCCAACTATAATAGCAAAGCTCGCGATACATCAAGATCGTGCCATAGAGAGAACACGAGAGAGAGAGAGATCAAACACATAGCTACTGGTACATACCCTCAGCCCCGAGGGTAAACTACTCCCTCCTCGTCATGGAGAGCGCCGAGATGATGAAGATGGCCACCGGTGATGGGTTCCCCCTCCGCCAGGGTGCTGGAACGGGCTCCAGAGAGGTTTTTGGTGGCTACAGAGGCTTGCGGCGGCGGAACTCTCGATCTATCTTTTCCTTTGATGTTTTTAGTGTACGTGGACTTATATAGGCGAAAGAAGTCAGTCGGGGGAGCCTCGAGGGGCCCAGGGGACAGGGGGCACACCCAGGGGGTGGGCGTGCCCTCCTATCTCCTGGCTTCCTCGAGCCTTCCCTGGCTTGAACTCCAAGTCTCCCAGATCATATCCTTTCCAAAAATCACGCTCCCGAAGGTTTCATTCCGTTTGGACTCCGTTTGATATTCCTTTTCTTTGAAATACTGAAACAGGCAATAAAACAGCAATATGGACTGGGCCTCCGGTTAGTAGGTTAGTCCCAAAAGTAATATAAAAGTGTATAATAAAGCCCATAATCATTCAAAACAGATAATAAAATAGCATGAATGCTTCATAAATTATAGATACGTTGGAGACGTATCAGCATCCCCAAGCTTAATTCCTACTCGTCCTCGAGTAGGTAAATGATAAAGAAAGAATTTATGAAGTGTGAATGCTAGAAGGTGCACAAGTTTGATCAATGATAATTTCAATCACCTTTTCTAGCATGATTATTTGTCGTCACAGCAGTTCATTTCATAAAACTTCTCACGAACCAGTAACAAGCAATTCACATGTTATACCATAAACTTTCTTGAAAACTAGAAAACTTCATTCTTAGTCATCAAACAATTACAATTCATCATATTTTCAGGAAGGGTCTATGTCAGAGCTTTGATTTAGCAAACTTCACATACTCAACTATCATATAGTCTTCTACAATTGCTAACACTCGCGCAATACTTATGGTTATGAAGTTTTAATCAAACATTGAGAACGATAGGGGCTTATAGTGTTGCCTCCCAATGTATTCACCTTTGGGTGATGTCAACAATAATAGTTCATGCTAACTTACATCCAATTGGATATATATATATATATATATATATATATATATATATATATATATATATATGTGTGTGTGTGTGTGTGTGTGTGTGTGTGTGTGTGTGTGTGTGTGTATCAGGATCTTTCCAACACCTCCGCCTCCGATAATAGTGTTGCCTCCCACGCCGCCCTGCGCCTCCGACGCCGGCGCCCATCCCCGGCGCCGCCTTGTTGCCGCCGTGCTCCGCCACCTCGCCGCGCCGTCGCCGTCATGTCGTCGACTATCACCGCCTCGAGCTCCGGCGCCTCCCCAAGCTCGCTTTAGCACATCTACAGGGCCTCGTGAGCCCTCTTCCCCTTCCCCTCTCCCTCCCTGCCGGACACTGTAGTCGTCGTGCCTTGCCGCGCCGAGACGCGTAGCCCCGTGTCCCGGGCGCCTCCCCCGACCTGCTGGCTTTGGCCGCCGCCGACCCCCTTTTTGCCGCCGCATGTGCCCACACGGGCCGCGCCACAGTCTCGCCGCACCACCGCTGCGCCTGCATCCCGCGCCCACCGTCGGCGCGACCGCCCTCGCCAACACGTGCCCGCTCGCCATCTATCGCCGCCTGGGCCTGCCCCGCAACGAGGTCCAGTGCTCACGCCCGTGGCACCCGCGCCCGTTAAGCAGCCTGCCCCGAATGGCCTCCGGTGCCACTTGCACGTGGGGCCCAGCCCCTAAAAAAATGTGTGTAAAAAATAGTAATTACTTAATTAATTAATTAGTAATTAATCAATTTAACTAATCCTGTTAATTAACCTAACCTAATTAGTCTGATTAGTTAGCTAATTAATTGTTAATTAAATAAGCAGGCAATGACGATTGGGCCCCACTGTCCAGTTTGACTCAATCAACCTGCTGACCCTGCTGTTGTCATGATGACGTCATGCTGATGCAATAACCCCATTTTATTTTTAAATAATAACAATTTTAGAAAATGTTTAAATCTTTAAAAATTAATAGAAATTAAACCGTAACTCGGATGAAAAACTTTTCTACATGAAAGTTGCTCAGAACAACGAGACGAATCTGAATACGCGGTCCGTTCATTTGTCACATACCCCTATCATAGCAAACATGCAACCTTTCCCATCCGCTTCATTTGTCTGACAGACGTCCAGGACCGAGAAAACTTTCCTGGATGTTTCCCCCTTCGCCAGTATCGCCTAGCACCACGTTAGAACACCTCTAGCCCCACTTATAATCATGTTGTGCATATGTTTGCGTGTATTTACTATTTCTACCCCCTCTTCTCTCTGGTAGACCCTGAGACCGCTGCTGATGCCACTGTGATCGACTACGTCACCAGCGACCCTCCTTCTTGTCTGAGCAACCAGGCAAGCCTCCCCCCCTTTGATCATCCTGATATCGCCCATTCTATACTCTCGTACTGTTATTGTTTGCTCCTATTCTGATGCATAGCCTGCTTTTGTACATGCTGTTGCACCTACCTGCTTATCCTAAACTACTTAGTATAGGTTGGCTAGTGATCCCTCAGTGACCCCCACTTGTCCTTGTTGCCCTTGCTTCATCATCGATGCCTCGATCGACGTGATCGACGACCAGAGCCCGACACCTCACATCACATCATGCCCCTTTAGTTGCTCGACTCTGCAGAGCTACTATCAAGTGCCGAGGGTGATCCCTCGTAACGCACTCCTGATGATAATTCTGTAGTGTAGCTATTCGGTCGTGGTCATCGAGGGTCATTTCCTCTTTCACCATTCCCGATACGGCTCTGTCGTTCAACACCTCAGGTGTGAACCTCGAGGGTGGTCCCTCTTGCATTCACCTTGATGATTACATTGAGTGGAATCCATTGGGGCTGATTCCTCGGGTTTTCCCCTTGATGTCTGGACACACAGTTACCTTGACTTTACTTGAGACCTTGGTGAAAGTCGGGCGGGCCCGGAGAGCACCCGCAAGATGGTTACATGGCACGGCCGGACATTCTAGGCCCTTGTCGTAAGTCCACGAGACGGGGCAACGGTGTCACTTTCGATCGTGAGTCTCTGCTCGTCTCCGCAAGATAATAATACACTATGGTTTGGGTATTTGTTCTGAGTTGGCCTCTAGCCTTTACGCACCAACAACCACGCGAGAATAGTTATGGGCCTCGGCGTCGTGGTATCAGACGAAGCTTTGTCAGACGTCCAGTTCAGCATTGCGGCACGACCTGGTCGGCGCCCCAGTGGAGGTGGCCTGGATTGCCCTGCACACAACGATCCGGAGTGCAACGGGCGATGGGCCCAGACCCCGGAGCGCTTAGGATGTAGACCGACGGTGACCTCTCTGCTGAGCCTAGGTAGGGCTGCGATGTGTTGATCTTCCGAGGCCGGGCATTGACCCAGAAAAGTGTGTCCGTCCAGAGTGATCGAGCGTGTTCAAAAACATGGTGCACCCCTGCAGGGAAGATTATCTATTAATGGTCGTGTCCACGGTAATGGACGTTCAGACTTATATCCTGATCTTATACAACTACAAATGGATACTTGAGATATGTGGCTCCGGGATTGCTTTCTCGCAGGGAGTCGAGGAAGGATCTCTGGGCATTAATGTCACAACATGTTTGTTAATTATAAACTGCTATTCTTTACTCTTCTACATGATGCAAGATGCTTGGATCTGCTTGAAGATGCTAGTCTTCGATAGGCTCGGCCTTCCCCTCTATTCTGGCATTCTGCAGTTCAGTCCACAGATAGAAACCTTCCATTTGATACCAGTGCATACTTAGTATAGATCTGATGCTTGCGAGTACTTTGGATGAGTACTCACGGTTGTTTTGCTACCCCTTTTCCCCCTTATTTCTTCTTTCCGGTTGATGTAACCAGATGGTGGATCCATGGAGCCAGATGCCACCGCCGACGGATACTGCTACGTGAAGACCGCCGATGACCAGGAGTAGTTAGGAGGTCCCAAGCAGGAGGCCTTGCCTCTTCAATCGTGTTGCTTTTGTGCTAGCCTTCTTAAGGTACCCTTGTTTAACTCATGTCTGTACTCAGATATTGTTGCTTCCGCTGACTCTTGTGTTTGGAGCTTGTATTCGAGCCCTTGAGGCCCCTGGCTTGTAATATAAAGCTTGTATTATTTTGATTTGTGTCTAGAGTTGTGTTGTTATATCTTCCTGTGAGTCCCTGATCTTGATCGTACACATTTGCATGTATGATTAGTGTATGATTAAATCGGGGGTGTCACAAGTTGGTATCAAAGCCGACTGCCTGTAGGATCCCCCTTTCCAACTCCTTGGCCGAAGTTGAGTCTAGTCTTTGAAAAAATGATTTACTAACATGGTTGTGTGGCTTACGGGCCCACGTCGCCCTTGGGTGGTATTAGGATCTTTTATTACTCGTCTATACTCTGGGACTCTGATCTCTCTTCTATTCGGGTTAAATGGTTTTGCAAACTCTAGGTTCTCGTAAATACTTCTCCCGGAGAGCCCCTTCATTCCAAATGATGGCCCGCTTCACCAGAAGATTTTGAAGATACTCTCCGATGTTTTACTGAGACCCTTGTGCCCTTCGCTGTTGCAATCCCTACCACCGATAAATCCTTATGCGTAACTACCTATGTTGTCGTTCATACCTTCATCCCCAGTTACTCTTGTTATTGCGAGATGTCCTGAAATACTCTTCAATGTTCCGAGGGTCCTTTATACTTACTGCCCTACAGTTCTTGCCGCATGAATACCCCTTCGGATAATTACTCGCTCTTATCGAGTATCCATTCACCCCAGTTATTCTTATGCTTCATAAGATACTTGGTAATACAATCTGAGCTTTCAATGACCTCTGTCGCCTACTGCTCTAGAAAGTCTTACCTGCCTACACTCTGATTAATTCCCTATGCCTAACTGTATCCATTGACATCCTTTCTCATTATCATTTTGAGTCTTTTGATTTGATGTGTTTGTGAATAGATGCAACCATTAGTTGATCCTTATAAATTATCTTTCCGGCTCAGACGTCTTCCCGAACATGAGCTGGTTCTCGGCCAATCAGATTGCCATCGTTTGTGCCCTAAGTCTATTCAACTTATCCATCCTTGATCAGAGCGTTTGCTTCTGATCCCTTGATTTTGGAAATCGTAATTCCGTTGCATTTGAGCCTTGAATTAGTCAGTTGTTTCTATAACCTAATCTCCTTGCATCCTTTCCTATTCTTGTTGAGTACCATTGCTCACATCAGATCCCTCGTGGACCTCCAGGTCCTTTGTTGGGTTTTATCCGACAACGTCCTTCATATTCAGTAACCTTGTGAGCATTTACTCGGATACACAATGCCTTTGGTAAATTGTATCCTCTGCTTCCTCAACCATGCTCTACTTCCGAGCTTGAGTTATTTTTCTCGTGAAGTCTGCGTTATATGTCCCTAAGATGCCCCGATGGGTTGAATCTATGTCTTCCCTAAATTCGTGTGAACTCAAAAGTTATGCGGGTTATACTCCAATGGCTTTTCGTCAGGCAAAATTTCAACGCTGCAACTTTCTCGAATGCGAGAAGTGAAAGGAAAGTTGTGCATTAGAGAAGTGGGAGTCGACCTTGAACCTTTGTGTTCATGCCCATGGACCCGATGTGGAACTTATCAATGAAGCTTCTTGTAATAATATTTATCCCCTTGTGTAAGTTTATCTTGTATCTATGTTTGGTCCTTTGCAACCGTGGTTCCGACCATATTGTTCTTCTTTGATCCCATTTCTCGGAAAATTTAAAGTACTTGCCTTCTGCAGATCTTTTCACCTGTCCAATCCCTATTCTGCTCTACCCTCGAGTATTACCCTCTGGTATCTCGAGATTATCACGGAACTACATAACCTCTTATGAGTTCTTCATCAACCATTCTTTCTCGCCGATTCCAATTGTCCACGGGTTCTGAGTATTTAGACACTCGAGAACACCGATAACTGATTCAAGTCTACAGTTTCCCCTTCCATTGTTTTGTTTAACCTTTCTTATAAACTAACATATCTAAGAAGTGATAACTCGCTGCTTATGTAAACACCACGGTGTACAACTCTGTCAGTATGACCCTGTTACTATTGTTGATGACATTCCGGTAGCCACCGACGGACGAGAACTTTGCCTGTTGGTCCGCCTCGTCTTAACAAGCAGGAAAATGGTTCTCTTCGTCCCTCGCCCTTGGTACCGATGTTGTTGCCGACATAACTGACAGGTTATTGTCAGACCTGCCTTGCTATCAAGATCGTGCAAGATGACATCACCCTTCCTAATTTTTGATCCACATGGTGGGCCCATAACCCACAGTTCCATGGGATCGAAACCTTACTCTCATGTACAACCTTGATTTCGAAACCTTCTTTGCACTTGGCTTCGTATGTAATTCACGAGCCAACCTTCTCCCCATGTTTCAGAACATTATTCTTCATTGCTCGGAACCCCATCATCACTTGTTTTAGGCATCCACAGGATGCCTACCGGGTTGAAACTTGTTGAACCTCCTTATAGAACTCTCGATACATTTCTTGGTGCTTCTAAAATCTCCTTCCTTGAGATAACTATCGGATGCCGATCCTTTCAGACATCCATTCTTATAGCTTCCCTCTTATTTCACTCCTTAAATCTTGGGACGAGATTTCTTGTAGTGGAGGAGAATTGTGACGCCCGGATAATTAAGCTACAGTAATCCGCCGTTAATGGTGCCATGTCATCACATTACTGTTGCTAATCCTCACTTGATCCAAACCACTATTCATATTCAAACTCAAATTTAAATTCAAAATTCAAATTTGCCAAACATGAAAACTAAAATGTTTAAAGTGTGGCAAATAATCCCTGGGTATTTGTCATGTTGGAACCAACCTCTTTTGGATTCCGAAAGTGCCCTTGGAAATTATTTAGTGGTCCAACATCATATTAAATGACCTTTCCAATCTCTAAAAAAAATGCTTGAACAATTCCTTTCGCCCTGAAACTTTTTAGGCAACACCACAATATTGTGCCTAAACTATTTGCTAAGTTTCACACTTGACAAAATTCATTTGATGCCTTGTTACTATCCAAAACAGTAGCTATCCTTTTGACAGAAAATAAAAGAAATACAAAAGGGAGAAAAGCCCCCCTCTCAACTGGGCCGACTGGCCCAGCTGGCCACCGCGCCCCCCCTTGGGCCTCAACCTGCTGGCCACCCCAGCTAGGCCGGCCCATCCTGCCTACATCTACCCC
>NC_041381.1:478748092-478751779 GCF_002162155.2 Triticum dicoccoides | reverse complement strand
ATATCTCCCCACTCCCCTCGCACGATCCCCTCTCCCTCGAACACACCTCTCTCTCCCACCCTCTCGATTGGATCGGGGCAACCCCGACCGGCCCCGCCAATTGCTGCCGCCGCTCGGAGACCCGCCCCCTCGTCGGACGCACCGCCCTCCTCCCCGGCGCCCTCCCACTCGACTGGTTCTGGATCAGGGAGGGCCCCGATCCCACGCCGCCCTGCGCCTTCGACGCCGATGCACATCCCCGACGCCGCCTCCTTGCCGCAGTGCTCCACCACCTCGCCGCGCCGTCACCGTCACGTCGTCGACTATCGCCGTCCCGAGCTCCGGCGCCTCCTCGAGCTCGCTTTAGCACATATATAGGGCCTCGTGAGGCCTCTTCCCCTTCCTCTCTCCCTCCCTGCCGGGCGCTGTAGTCGTCGTGCCTTGCCGCGCTGAGACGCGTAGCCCCATGTCTCGGGCACCTCCCCTGACCTGCTGGCTTTGGCCGCCGTCGACCCCCTTTTTGCCGCCGCCTGTGCCCACACGGGCCGCGTCACAGTCCCGCCGTGCCACCGCTGCGCCTGCATCCCGCGCCTGCCGTCGGCAACCGCCCTCGCCGACACGTGCCCGCTCGCCATTATCGCCGCCTGGGCCTGCCCCGCGATCGGGTCCAGTGCTAACGCCCATGGCACCCACGCCCGTTAAGCAGCCCGCCCCGAATGGCCTCCGGTGCCACTTGCACGTGGGGCCCAACCCCTAAAAAATGTGTGTAAAAAATAGTAATTACTTAATTAATTAATTAGTAATTAATCAATTTAACTAATCCTGTTAATTAACCTAACCTAATTAGTCTGATTAGTTAGCTAATTAACTGTTAATTAATTAAGCAGGCAATGACGATTGGGCTCCACTGTCCAGTTTGACTCAATCAACCTGCTGACCCTGCTGTTGTCATGATGACGTCATGCTGATGCAATAACCCCATTTTATTTTTAAATAATAACAATTTCAGAAAATGTTTAAATCTTTAAAAATTAATAGAAATTAAACCGTAACTCAGGTGAAAAACTTTTCTACATGAAAGTTGCTTAGAACGACGAGACAAATCCGAATACACGGTCCGTTCATCTGTCACATGCCCCTATCATAGCAAACATGCAACCTTCCCCCTCTAGTTCATCTGTCTGACAGACGTCCGGGACCGAGAAAACTTTCCCGGATGTTTCCCCCTTCGCCAGTATCACGTAGCACCGCATTAGAACACCTCTAGCCCCGCTTATAATCATGTTGTGCATATGTTTGCGTGTATTTACTGTTTCTTCCCCCTCTTCTCTCTGGTAGACCCTGAGACCGCTGCTGATGCCACTGTGATCGACTACGTCATCGACGACCCTCCTTCTTGTCTGAGTAACCAGGCAAGCCCCCCCCCCCATTTTGATCATCCTGATATCACCCATTTTATACTCTCATGCTTGCATTAGATTTTGCTACTGTTATTGTTTGCTCCTATTCTGATGCATAGCCTGCTTTTGTACCTGCTGTTGTACCTACATGCTTATCCTAAACTACTTAGTAAAGGCTGGCTAGTAATCCCTCAGCGACCCCCACTTGTCCTTGTTGCCCTTGCTTCATCATCGACGCCTCGATCGACGTGATCGACGACCAGAGCCCAACACCTCACATCACATCACGCCCCTTTAGTTGCTTGACTCTGCAGAGCTACTATCGAGTGCCGAGGGTGATCCCTCATAACGCACTCCTGATGATAATTCTGTAGTGTAGCTATTCGGTCGTGGTCATCGAGGGTGATTTCCTCTTTCACCATTCCCAATACGGCTCTGTCTTTCAACACCTCAAGTGTGAACCTCGAGGGTGGTCCCTCTTACGTTCACCTTGATGATTACATTGAGTGGAATCCACCAGGGATGATTCCTTGGTTTTCCCCTTGGTGTCTGGACACACAGTTACCTTGACTTTACTTGAGACCTTGGTGAAAGTCGGGCGGGCCCGGAGAGCATCCGCAAGATGGTTACGTGGCACGGCCGGGCATTCTAGGCCCTTGTCGTAAGTCCACGAGACGGGGCGACGGGGTCACTTTCGATCGTGAGTCTCTGCTCGTCTCTGCAAGCTAATAATACATTATGGTTTGGGTATTTGTTCTGAGTTGGCCTCTGGCCTTTACGCACCAACCACCACACGAGAATAGTTACGGGCCTCGGCGTCGTGGTATCAGCCGAAGCTTTGTCAGACGTCCAGTTCAGCATTGCGGCACGGCCTGGCCGGCGCCCCTGTGGAGGTGGCCTGGATCGCCCTGCACGCAACGATCCGGAGTGCAACACGCGATGGGCCCAGACCCCGGAGTGCTTAGGATGTAGACCGGCGGGGACCTCTCTGCTGAGTCTAGGTAGGGCTGCGACGTGTTGATCTTCCGAGGCCGGGAATTTACCCAGAAAAGTGTGTCCGGCTAGAGTGATCGAGCGTGTTGGAAAACGTGGTGCACCCCTGCAGGGAAGATTATCTATTAATAGCCGTGTCCACGGTAACGGACGTTCAGACTTATATCCTGATCTTATACAACTACAAATGGATACTTGAGATATGTGGCTCTGGGATTGCTTTCTCGCAGGGAGTCAAGGAAGGATCTCTGGGCATTAATGTTACAACATGTTTGTTAATTATAAACTGCTATTCTTTACTCTTCTACATGCTGCAAGATGCTTGGAGCTGCTTGAAGATGCTAGTCTTTGATAGGCTAGGCCTTCCCCTCTATTCTGGCATTCTGCAGTTCAGTCCACAGATACAAACCTTCCATTTGATACCAGTGCATACTTAGTATAGATCTGATGCTTATGAGTACTTTGGATGAGTACTCACGGTTGTTTTGCTACCCATTTTCCCCCTTGTTTCTTCTTTCCGGTTGATGCAACCAGATGGTGGATCCATGAAGCCAGATGCCACCGCCGACGGATACTGCTACGTGAAGACCGCCGACGACCAGGAGTAGTTAGGAGGTCCCAGGCAGGAGGCCTTGCCTCTTCGATCGTGTTGCTTTTGTGCTAGCCTTCTTAAGGCACCCTTGTTTAACTCATGTCTGTACACAGATATTGTTGCTTCCGCTGACTCTTGTGTTTCGAGCTTGTATTCAAGCCCTCGAGGCCCCTGGCTTGTAATATAAAGCTTGTATTATTTTGATTTGTGTCTAGAGTTGTGTTGTGATATCTTCCTGTGAGTCCGTGATCTTGATCGTACACATTTGCGTGTATGATTAGTGTACGATTGAATCGGGGGCGTCACATCCATATTCCTAATCCATGCCATGCCAAACATTGAACTTTCCTTAAATATTCATCTTGAAATAGCATTAGTTCAATGAGCTATATGTTGTTAATCATTACCAAAACCTCCCAGGGATAGTTGCACTTTCAGTGACAGCAGAAGTGGTAGCATGAAGATTTTTTTTCCTATGAGGGCGCTTCAGTGGCGGTGGGGGTGATGGCCGGAAAACGTTACCAGGATGTTTTCTGTGACGAAAAACGATTTTATGTGACACAATCGAAACTTCACAAAATAGCCGAGATATTGTAGTGTTGATTCCTACCAAAACTCCCATACAAAACCATATATGTTGACAAAGACCCTTGGAAGCTTGGAGCATGGCTTGTAACAAATAGGGATCACCTATGCTACTGATTTTATAAGGACTTCTAACCC
>NC_041381.1:478526733-478747837 GCF_002162155.2 Triticum dicoccoides | reverse complement strand
AAATTTGATCCTTCAAATATTTAAAACATCCCTACTTTGACCGGCCCACATCAGAGGGAAGCCCAAGACAATTATCTGATAATTTCTCATTTGGAACTTGCAGTACATTTTTTATCTCTTGGAGCATGATATCAGAAAACCCTTTGCCGAAGAATATTGAGGATTTGTCCTTATTTATACATTGACCGGAGGCATCACAATGCTTTTCAACAAGGAGCTCACTCTTGTCACAATACTGAGTGTTGCATCAAAAAATAGGAGGCTATCATCAGCAAATAAAAGGTGGTTCATGTGCGGGGCCTCTGGTGCCACCTTAATACCCTGGATAATCTCATGTAAGAGGGAAGACTTCAGTAAACTTGAGAGACCCTCAATAGCGAGCAGAAACACATAAGGAGGTACGGGATCTCCTGCCAAATACATCAAGAAGTCTTGAAAATCTTCCACTTTACCTCTCTTAAATATAACTGGAAATAAAAACGGAAGTTACACACCTCATGACCATATCTGTGAATCATGGGCTAATGCCTAGGTTGCATGACTACTTTGAGGTGTGAACACTAAAGTTGATCATATGCCTTCATCGTGCACAATTTAAGAGCACAAACGTGATTACCCTTCTCCTTCTTCGACTTCATATAGTGAATACATTCATCAGCAGATCTAAAATTGTCTTTAATAAGACGTCTCGGTAAAATGCAGACTTCTCTTCAGAAATAATCTGAGGGATAATAAGTTTGAGTTCATCAGCAGATCTAAAATTGTCTTTAATAAGACGTCTCGGTAAAATGCAGACTTCTCTTCAGAAATAATCTGAGGGATAATAAGTTTGAGCCGATTTTGCGAGTACCTTTGATGCAATCTTGAAGATCACATTGCTAAGGCTAATCGGTCAAAAATGTTCTAATTTTTTTTGGACTTGCAATCTTTGGAATTAAAATAATGAACACTTTGTTTATCTTCTCTGGAGAATCATCTCCATCTAGTAATCAGAGCACCATATCAATCACCTCATCACCACATAAGTCACATGTTGTTGGAAAAAATGAGCAAGGCACTGGGCCCGATGCTTTTATTGAAAACATTTGAAATAACACCGCTTTTACCTCGTCTTTATTATAAGGGGCATTAAGTTTGTTGTTCATGGCGCTCTCCATTTAGTGGGTATATGAGATAGAACCTCCTTCATACCAGTTGTACGATCATAGGTTGTAGTACATGAATGTGCGCGTTTCCGCGCCCGTCCATCTTGAGGATAGAAAGAATGATAGAAACATTTGATAATTTCAGCTAGCGTGAAGTCGTGTGACGTGCCCATTACATTTGGAGAGCAGCAACCCATTAGGTTGGCCTGGGCAGCTAGCGCGAAGTCATGTGACATGTTGCGGGACGCCCGATTGATCGGGCTCACTCAGCTGGCTGATCAGACAGATTATCCCGGGATTACATGATCCGGCAGCACTAGAGGCAATCGCATGCCGTGAGGGGATCGCTCTGGCAGAATATTTGAATCTTCACAGTTTCATTACCGCATGTGACTCCAAGCAGGTAGTTTGTGATATCATGAACAACAACAGAGGCCAATATGGGCCTATTATCTCTTAAAATAAGAACTAGGACAAAAAACCTGGAATGTAAATTCAAGTTTGAAGGTAGGGCTGCAAATGTAGAAGCCCATAGTTTAGCTAAATATTTGCTTTCTTTAGAGAGGCAACGCCACTTGGGACTCCTTCACCCTCATGACCAAGCTTGTATCCCACTAAGTGTGGACTTTGATGAATAGAAGTTTGGTTACACCTCAAAAAAGTTGGTTGATCCGACGGTAGAGGACCTGAAATTGTTGTGATTGCTCCTAGGTAGTTCCGTCTTACCGTTTCTTAATATAAATTTTTCTCGGAGAGAGGAAGATTAGTAGATGATTGTTGTTGGCAGGCCGTGTTGATGGGCCAAGCATAGTGGGACTAATTTGCCACAAATGCCTCCAGGGCTTTTTCTCTTTGCGAGACCTAACTCGGTCTCGCCTTTGGGCGCGAGGGAGTGGGTCGACCCACTAATGTAGCGCATGTGGCTTGACTTTTTTTATTTTCTCTATGTTTTTTTATCGAATTTCCTTTTTCCTTCAATGGTTTTCTTCATTTTTCAATGCTTCTTGACTAGTTTTCTTCTTTTTTTATTTTTGTCAACACATTTCTTGTTTTACTACACGTTGTATATTTTTAGTATATATGTGAAACATTTTTTTAATATACATTGAACATTTTTAAATACATGATGTATTGTTTTTAAAATGTACTTGTTTTGGAAAAAAAATGAAATGCATATAAAAAATCAAATACATGGCCAACTTTTTTAATAGCATGAAACATGTTTTTAAACTATGAGAACATTTCTTTACATAGTAATTTTTTTTTCTAAAATGTCACGAACATTGTTTTGAAATACATGAATATTTCTTTAAAATATCAGGAACATTTTCCTTAATGGTACTTAAAAGTTTTTTGTGCTATAAAGCATGTTTCTTTACATTGTATGAACACATTTTTTAAATGTCACGATACATTTTTTTGAAACACGTTAACTTTTTCTTTAAATGTCACATACAATTTTTTGAATGATAAGAAACATTTTTCTTGAAGTACATGGTTTGTTTTACATTGTATAGAGAGTTTTCTTAAAAATGTCACGAACATTTTTTGAAAGATGTGAGCATTTTTTAAATGTCACACTTTTTTTAATTATGCAAATGTTCTTTTATATTGTATAAAAGTTTTGCTAAGTCTTAGTCGACTAAGACTTCGTTATGTCTCAGTCGATAGTATACTTCTTTGATCTTGCATTGAGATTCGTACACACTTTTTCTTTTCAATTTATTTTTTATTCTTCTTATACTATGTCACTTGACTTGGTTAAGTCTCAGTCAACTGAGACCTAGCCATACCCATTGTATAAGCATTTTCTAAACGCGCGATGAATGTTTTTAAATTTAAGCAAAACAGTGTCAATTTTGAGAAATATAACTAATAAGCGTAATAAAAGAAGAAAAACATGTGCTGGGCCGGCTCCGGAGGCAAGAGCTCCCTTCGGGGTCGCTACAAGCGACATATAGTACAAAAAATCCTCCCGGGTGTAGGCGTGGCCGTGACGGTGCTCCTTATGCCGATGGAGCGCAGGGAGATGCGTTTGAGTAAAATGTATTGTTGGTCATTGAACTTGTCGTATAAGCTTACTTTGTTCACTGTACTTAAATATACGGTCAGTACGGTAACTATGTACGTGATGAGGTGATTATACGGCCACTGCCAGATCGTATAGATCCGTATCCATTACAATCCACTTGCGCCTCATCAGATCAGTTTTCTCTCTCTGTCATGCAGGTCCTACCTGTCACTGTGAAAGAAAGCAAGTTGTGATTAACTAGTGGCAAATTGAGGAGCATCACACGCATGAACCTGAACGTTGTATGCAGTAGCAGCACACGCATGCAGCGCGCAGCTTGCAGTGCACGCACGCAGGACGCAGTGCACACGCACTAGCACGGACGTATGTCGCACGGTGGCCTCTATTGCCGTCAAGTTCATGCAGTACCTCGCCAAGCAGCTGATATAGTCCCACCTCGCCAGTTGTCCGCCGTTCCCGTTGTTGACCATGCTATCCTGTCAGGCTGCCACCCGACGTTGGCGATCCGTTGCTCTACGCCAAGCCCGAGCCCTCGCTGCTTGTGCCGTGTCTTCCATGTGGTCACCAAGACCATTAGACCACGCACTTCCTGACCTTCTCTGTCTCATTCACGCAATCCATGCCCTTGTGTAGTTCCTTGTGAGCGCTCGCCGCGTCGTGGTACCGATCGATGCCGGCCGATGCACAGGAGCAGCGGGATGAGGTGGCGCGACGCATACCAACTCCATCTGCGTGAGATGACATGTCCATCCATGATGCCACCCACACTGGGTCGCTCTACTCGCCTTGTGCGCACGATTGCCGTGCGGCTGCCCAAGCACAAACCTGCGGCGTCAACTCCGTCGTCGGTCGCGGGTGTGTGCGTGCCTGGCTGTGTGCTAACTAGTGTGTGTCTGCCCGCTACGTGCTAGTGTGCGAGTGCATGCATGCATATTATGTGCATGTTATAATAAGGATTCGCTCAAAATAATACTTGAGCGAACAGAGGGATCAATCAGACAGTGTTCATGAGCAGTAGCGAGAGGTGTGAGGTTCGATTCACTCAAAGCCACATGACATGCTTATGATTTAAATCCCAATGTCTCTCACGCAGAAAAAAAAAGCACTGAATGGTTGTCTCAAGAATGAAGCGAATTACAAAAGGAGAATTTCCTCTTGTTAATCACGACGTGAGGGTTGTGTACCTGGTTGCCCGTCCATAGAGCGTGAGGTCTGCACTTCGACATTCGTACTCGTGTAAAGTTTTCTTTTGTTCGACTCCTTTCTTTCACCGAATGACAGGTGGACCCACATGACATGAGGCGCCAAGTGAATTGTTTGACCGATCAAAACGAATGGATACGGATCTATACGATCTGGCAGTGACCGTATAATCACCTCATCATATATATAGTTATCGTATTGACCGTATTCTTAAGTACAATGACCAAAGTGAGCTTATACGACAAGTTCAATGATCAACAGTGCATTTTACTCGATGCGTTTGCTCCCCTGCGACTGGAGAAAATAACCAGGTTATATCGATGTTGAAGCTTGACTGATGCGGTGATGCCTCGCGGAGGTGTCGATAGTTGATCAATTGAAACAGGTATGTTCTGCTAGCTTCTCTGTGCTCAGCGGCCCTCTCTCTAGGCTCGTATTTGCGTCGCTTCTTTGCTTTTTGTTATTGGTTATTTGGAGTAAATAGCATAAAGCTACTAGTTTACAGGTTAGGGTTCCAAAAAACTATCATTTTTTTTAATTTTCTCAGAAAGCTACCAAACGCGCGGTCCGCTGTTTCAAAAAATCCAAACCCGTGGTGACTAGCGATTTAACCGTTTTTCTGACGGCCTGGGCCCATCTGTCAGCCCACGTGGCCACGCGCGCTCACGGCGCGGCAGTTCACGGCCGTTAGCCGACCGGCCCGGTCGGAAGTGGGGTAAATATACCCGCTCGGTCGGTCGAGATCACACACTCGCTCACTCTCTCATTGCTCGCTCACTCCCCTGCTCTCACTCCCCTGCTCCAGTACGAGCTCGCCGCCACGCGCCGTCTTCGAGGCCGGTGGTCGTCGACCTCCTTGCCGCAATGCCTTCCTGGAACGACGAGGAAACCAGCTCGGAGGAGGAGTGCGAGGCTGTCAGCATGGACATGGGACTTATGGTAAGTTCTTTGCCACCTAGGGTTAGGGTTAGGGTTAGGTGCTAGTAGCTTAGGCTACAGCCATGGATGTTGCTTAGTGTAGTGTTGTTGTTGTGTGTGTGATACTGTTCTTGATTAGTGAGGGTGCGGTTTGATTGTAGGATTTAGGTAACCTAGGGTTCATCTCTATACAGTGTTAGGGTTCATGCTGATTTGGGGATTTAATGAACAGTGCAAGTTGATTCTGGTATTGAGTGCAGATTGAAACCAGTTTTTGTTGGTTATTATGGTTGCAGGAGGAACCAGACACCACTGTGGAGCCCCTTTTCTGTGGCCAACTTGAGCTTGCTCATCCCAAGTGCATTCTGCACCAACTGAGGCCTATTAAGCGTGTTGCTTTTGAAGGGCCTGTAACAGGGAGGCGTTTCTATGGCTGCCCAGTCCAGGTTAGATGCCAAATAAGTTTTCTGCTATGGATGTTCAGTGATGTTTGATATGATGTAGCAGTTTGTTTGATATGACAGACACATATGTATTTTTGCCACTTTGGAAACTTACTAATGGCATTGTAATAACTTTTCACATTTACAAATGCAGGAAAATGGTGTGAATTGTGGTGTTGTAGAGTGGGTTGATGGGCCTTGGCCAACTGTTCTTTAGAGATGTTTGTGCAAGCTATGGGAGATGTTCCACGAGCAGAACTTTGGAAGGGTACAGGACAAGGAGAAGTTTGAGCAGGAGTTGGCCAGGCTTAAGAGTGAACATGAAAGGGAGTTGGCCAAGCTGAGGACTGAAAATGACAAGCTTTGCATTGAGTACACCAAGCTTGTTGATGATGTATCCAAGATTTTTGATTGGCAGGATGGTAGGGTGGACAAGAAACAAGTGGAGGAGGAAGAACTTGAGAAGAAGAAGAAGGAGCTAGAGGAGAAAGCCATGTTGGAGGTGCAGATGGAAAAGCTCAAACTTGCAAAAGAGCAGAGGTGCATTTTGCAGAGCCAAGCTGATATCATCAAGAACACTAGAAAGGCTATGAAGGATGTTGAAGTTGACAGAGATGTTCTTAAGAAGGAGAAGGCAAAGCTTGAGCTTGTTGTTGCTGAGCTGCTGAATGAAGGGTATGGCAGCAAGGAGAAGTTAGAGCAAATCAAGGCCATCCTTGAGTCTTGAACTTGCTGTGATATGTTGGTGAAGTAAGTACATCCAAAGGCCTTTATATAAGGATGTGGCCTGGCATGATTTCAAGTAATTATGGGTGTACATTTTGGGGGAATGTGAAGTTTAACCTAGTGTGTAAGAACCTTATTTCCTATGTTGTTAAGTTGTAATGGATCACCTATGGTATTAAGTGTTGTAATGGATCTCCTATGCTATTAAGTAGTGGAAATGGATCTCCTATGCTATTAAGTGTTCAACTTGATCTTATATCTTTTATATGTTATTTGTTATCCTTCATATATTATTTCTGTGGGTAATTGGGCTTAGTGGCCCACTACTCTCTGACCAAATGCAACCCTAGGCCTACTAACCCCAATCCCCCATCCATCTCTCAGTATAAACCCCTCCCCACCCCCACCCTTTCCCAGTGACTCCACCAAGCGCCACCCAAAAGAAACCCTACAGATGGATCCTGACATGGGAGATGTCACAGAGGAAGAGGGGGAGGTTGTGGAGGTACGGACAGCACCAGCAGCACAGAGGAGGAGGAGGAGGCGCAGGCAGAGGGCACTAGAGGCGGCCCAGGATGAGTAGCAAGAGGAGTTCAACCGCCGACTCTCCAACAAGGTACTGGAGAAGTGCAATGATGAAGAACTAGAGCTGGTTTTCACTGGTGGCAGGGGAAGGTCATTCATCCAGATCATTAGGTGGGCAAAGATGAGGGCAGTCATGGCTCCTCATCCAGCAACTAGGACCAAGTGGGTCCGTTTCTTTGAGCGCTATGACTGATATGTCAATCTAGCTATCTATCTTTCTATCTATCTTTCTATCTGTAAGTCAGTTTGAGAGAGACTTGTAGTAGTATTTGTGAGATTTGGATGTAATCTATGAGACTATCTATCTATCTATCTATGAGATTTGGATGTTTCTATCTGTAACGTGTATATCAAGTGTTGAATCCACATATAGATAAAAGTTGCAGATGAATTGAAGTTGCAAACAAGTGCAGAATCCACATACAGTACCATATTACAAACCAAATCAAAGAGTGCAGTATCAAGTACTTAGTGAGGCAATGTTATTACAAACCAAATCAAACAGTATCAAGCACTTGGAGTTCAACAACTTCAGCTAGTTGCCACTTGCATAAAAGTAATCTTTCAGCCTATTAGATGGCTTCCTGACCCTCTTTGACCCATCATGCACAGCACTTGTAGCAGCTCTATTGCCAGCAGCCTGTCTAGGAGCAATGAAAGATCCAGTGCCAGCTCTATTGGCAGTAGCTGACCTGGTGTTCTTTGCTGGAGAAGACCTTGATGACCTGGTGTTCTTTGCTGGAGAAGACCTTGATCCATTGCCAGGAATAGTTGTGTTCTTCTTCTTGGCAGGTGCTACTACTGTTGCAGAAGATGTGTTGGTCCTGCTCTTCTTGAGAGGTGGTGGTGCTGTTGATGTAGCTGGTGCTGCCCTCTTCCTTGACCTAGAAGCTGTCTGTGTTGACTCATTTGTTACTGGAGGAGGAGTTGGTGCAGGTGCAGAGGCAGCAGGTACCCTTGGTGGCCTTTGTGCAGTTGCAGCCATTGAAGATCCAGCCTCAGAGTAGTTTGTTCTATTTTCCTACACAACAATATTAGTTACAAGTATTTTCCTACAGATGAAATGAATGTAACAATGCAATGCAATGTAAGTAACCATGGAATCAATGGACATACCTGATGCTTGTTCAGCCCCATTTGGAACTTCGGTTTCAAAGGGACACCATAATTGTCGATCCTGTGCCCTTGCATCTTGCAGTTGCTGCATGTGACTGTACCAATCCTAGAAGTGTCTTTTTTAGCTGGCACCTCAAACAGGCCTTTCCTCCTGGCAGTTTGTTTCTTACCTTTCTTTTCTCTAAAAACAGGGGGAGAAATATCATGCCCATTTGTATGAGGCCAATGGTCAGGACCTAGCACAGGGAATATTATGTGCTTATATGTTTCACATTACATGGGTTTCTTGAAGAAAGCAGAAACATAGTCTTCAGGGTGTATCTTCACTTTCTGCATTGCAGCAATGGCATCACTGCATGGGATAGCTGTCATGTCCCACCTCCTACAGTCACAGGTCTCATTGTTCAAATTAACACAATATGTGTTTTCAGAGCTACTTGTGACCTGCCATATCCCTGGCCCTGCCATGTATGCTTCACAATATTTAGCCCATTTCTTCCCCTCTTCTAAAATCTCCGAATAAGTAGGTGTGATTTCCCATCTGCATCCTTCTGTCTTCTCTCTGATCTTCTGAAACTTAATCATTAGCTTTGTTCTTATGCCCTCTAACATAGTCCTGATTGGCTTGTTCCTAACATCCAATATCATTCTATTGAAAACCTCACTAAGGTTGTTTACTACCAGGTCAGTTTTGCACACAGTGTCCATTTTATACCTAGCCCAGGTATGGTCTGGTATCTGGGACAACCACTTCCAAGCTTCTAAACTTTCTTTTTTCAAATTCTCCATGCCTAAATCATGTCCATGTTTGGTAAAGGAATAGGCAGCCTGATCTAAATGTTTCTTAAGTTCCTCTCCTCTGAAACCAGCAGACTGAAAATTGGCATAAATATGTCTAAGACAAAACCTTTGTGGAGAGTCAGGGAATACATCATCTATTGCATTCAACAATCCCTGTTCAATATAAGGTAATCTTAAGTGTTACTCATCTACTGAATAACATTTTACTCATTGCAATACCTATAAGGTAATCTTAAGTCCAACTGTCTGTCTCTTCCTTATCAACAACACCAAAAGCTATTGGGAAGATGTTATTGTTGCCATCCCTCCCTGTAGCTGCCAATATCTGCTGACCAGTGCTTATCTTGATGAAGCAACCATCCAGACCCGCTAACATGATAACATGAGTGCCTAAGTACATCAATGTTTAAAAAACATATAAATTTCTGAATACTTACCTATAAATGGCCCGCATCCATTCAGAAAACTCTCCTTGCATGCAAACAAGCAGTAAAACATATAGTGAAACCTTGGGGTAGGAGCTGGGTTAAGTGGGTCCTCATGTGTTGTTACTATGCACCTACTGCCAGGGTTAGTATCTAGCACACACTGCAGGTAGTCCCTTATTCTATGATACTGGAGTTTGTGATCTCCTTGCACAACCTCAACTGCTTGCTTCCTTGCCCTATATGCCAAGCTTTTAGGCACATGCACACCAAACTTCTTCTTTGTGTATGACATAATTGTGTCAACACCAGCTCCAGGGTTGGATCTGACTGTATCCTCACAAACCTTAGCAACCCAATTGACTGTCACCTTTGTGTTCTCTCCACTTGCTCCACAAGTGTGATCCAGGTTCATCTTCTTGATACTGAAAGTTGCCTCATGAGCTATCTTGGAGGCAACTATGTAAAACTGACATCCATGTTTTCTCTCAGAGCACCAAGCAATAACCCTAGTTGGTTCATTTATGTGATACTCAAAATTCCTAAGAGTCCTCACATGAAAATTTCTAAGTGCTTCTCTGAACTCAACTACATTTTCAAAGCACAAATGCATTGCAAACTGCTCATGTGCATCAGGCCTTGATGGATCATACCATATCCTCTCCTTCTTTTGCTTCTTCCTACTCTTCCTTCAAGATGGCAGCCTTGGTGCATCATCTTCATCACTTATGCCAAAATCACCTGGAAAACAGTACTCATCAGCTTCAGGGACATAATCTTCAAACTTGATGTGCTCAGGCTCACTATGAGACTTGCTAGTTGGGTCAGGTTTTCTAACTGGCTTAAGCTTTTTGACTGCATTTGTAGTTACAGTACCAGGATCACTTATGCCAGGTGTTGGGGAACGTAGTAATTTCAAAAATTTCCTACGTACACGCAAGATCATGGTGATGGCATAGCAACGAGAGGGGAGAGTGTTGTCCACGTACCCTCTTGATGTAGTCATACGTCTTCACGATCCGACCGATCCAAGCACCGAACGTACGGCACCTTCGAGTTCAGCACACGTTCAGCTCGATGATGATCCCCGGACTCCGATCCAGCAAAGTGTCGGGGATGAGTTCCGTCAGCACGACGGCGTGGTGATGATGATGATGCTCTACCGGCGCAGGGCTTCGCCTAAACTCCGCGACGATATGACCGAGGTGGAATATGGTGGAGGGGGCACCGCACACGGCTAAGAAAAGATCCGTAGATCAACTTGTGTCGTTGTGCCTAGAGGTGCCCCCCTGCCCCCGTATATAAAGGAGCCAGGGGGAGGGGGTCGGCCGGCCAGGAGGGGCGCGCCAGGAGGAGTCCTCCTCCCACCGGGAGTAGGACTCCCCCCCTTCCTTGTTGGAGTAGGAGAGAAGGAAAGAGGGGGAGAGGGGGAAGGAAAAGGGGGCTGCACCCTTGTCCAATTCGGACCAGAGGGGGGCTGTGCACCTCCTTCCTTTCAGCCTCTCTCCTCTATTCCCGTATGGCCCAATAAGGCTCATATACTCCCCGGCGAATTCCCGTAACTCTCCGGTACTCCGAAAAATACCCGAATCACTCGGAATCTTTCCGAACTCCGAATATAGTCGTCCTATATATAGATCTTTACGTCTCGACCATTTCGAGACTCCTCATCATGTCCCCGATCTCATCCGGGACTCCGAACTCCTTCGGTACATCAAAACTCATAAACTCATAATATAACTGTCATCGAAACCTTAAGCGTGCGGACCCTACGGGTTCGAGAACTATGTAGACATGACCTAGAACTATTCTTGGTCAATAACCAATAGCGGAACCTGGATGCCCATATTGGCTCCTACATATTCTACGAAGATCTTTATCGGTCAAACCGCATAACAACATACTTTGTTCCCTTTGTCATCGGTATGTTACTTGCCCGAGATTCGATCGTCGGTATCCAATACCTAGTTCAATCTCGTTACCGGCAAGTCTCTTTACTCGTTACGTAATGCATTCATTCCGTAACTAACTCATTAGCTACATTGCTTGCAAGGCTTATAGTGATGTGCATTACCGAGAGGGCCCAGAGATACCTCTCCGACAATCGGAGTGACAAAACCTAATCTCGAAATACGCCAACCCGACATGTACCTTCGGAGACACCTGTAGTACTCCTTTATAATCACCCAGTTACGTTGTGACGTTTGGTAGCACCCAAAGTGTTCCTCCGGTAAACGGGAGTTGCATAATCTCATAGTTACAGGAACATGTATAAGTCATGAAGAAAGCAATAGCAACATACTAAACGATCAAGTGCTAGGCTAACGGAATGGGTCATGTCAATCACATCATTCTCCTAATGATGCGATCCCATTAATCAAATGACAACACATGTCTATGGCTAGGAAACATAACCATCTTTGATTAATGAGCTAGTCAAGTAGAGGCATACTAGTGACTATATGTTTGTCTATGTATTCACACATGTATCATGTTTCCGGTTAATACAATTCTAGCATGAATAATAAACATTTATCATGAAATAAGGAAATAAATAATAACTTTATTATTGCCTCTAGGGCATATTTCCTTCAGTCTCCTACTTGCACTAGAGTCAATAATCTAGTTCACATCGCTATGTGATTTAACACCAATATTCACATCTGCATGTGATTAATACCCATAGTTCACATCATCATGTGATCAACACCCAAAGGGTTTACTAGAGTCAATAATCTAGTTCACTTCGCTATGTGATTAACACCCAAAAGAGTACTAAGGTATGATCATGTTTTGCTCGTGAGAGAAGCTTAGTCAACGGGTCTGTCATATTCAGAGCCGTATGTATTTCGCAAATATTCTATGTCCACAATGCTCTGCACGGAGCTACTCTAGCTAATTTCTCCCACTTTTAATATGTATCCAGATTGAGACTTAGAGTCATCTGGATTGGTGTAAAAGCTTGCATCGTTGTAACTTTTACGACGGGCTCTTTTATCACCTCCATAATCGAGAAACATCTCCTTAGTCCTCACTAAGGATATTCTTGACCCATGTCCAGTGATCTACTTATTAGATCAAAATTGTATTCATTTGCCAAACACAGAGCAAGGTATACAATAGGTCTGTTCACAGCATAGCATACTTTATAGAACCTATGATTGAGGTATAGGGAATGACTTTTCATTCTCTTTCTATTTTCTGCAATTGTCGGGTCTTGAGTCTTACTCAACTTCACACCTTGTAACACAGGCAAGAACTCCTTTCTTTGACTGTTCCATTTTGAACTATTTCAAAAATTTATCAAGGTATGTACTCATTGAAAAATCTTATCAAGCGTCTTGATCTATCTATATAGATCTTGATGCTCAATGTGTAAGCAGCTTTACCGAGGTCTTGCTTTGAAAAACTCTTATTCAAGTATCGTTTCATGCTATTTAGAATTTCCATATCATTTCCAATTAACAATATGTCATCCACATATAATATTAGAAATGCTACAGAGCTCCCACTCACTTTCTTGTAAATACAGGCTTCTTCAAAAGTCTGTATAAAACCATATGCTTTGATCAACTCATCAAAGCATATATTCCAACTCCGAGATGCTTGCACCAGTCCATAGATGGATCGCTGGAGCTTGCACAATTTGTTAGCACCTTTAGGATTGACAAAACCTTCTGGTTGCATCATATACAACTCTTCTTTAAGAAAACCATTAAGGAATGCAGTTTTTTTTATCCATTTGCCAGATTTCATAAAATGCGGCAATTGTTAACATGATTCAGATAGACTTAAGCATAGATACGAGTGAAAAACTCTCATCGTAGTCAACACCTTGAACTTGTTGAAAACCTTTTGCGACAATTCTAGCTTTGTAGATAGTAACACTATCAGCGTCCGTCTTCCTCTTGAAGATCCATTTAATCTCAATGTCTCGCCGATCATTGGGCAAGTCAATCAAAGTCCATACTTTGTTTTCATACATGGATCTTATCTCAGATCTCATGGCCTCAAGCCATTTTGCGGAATCTGGGCTCATCATCGCTTCCTCATAGTTCGTAGGTTCATCATGGTCTAGTAACATGACTTCCAGAACATGATTACCGTACCACTCTGGTGCGGATCTTACTCTGGAAGACCTACGAGGTTTGGTAGCAACTTGATCTGAAGTTTCATGATCATCATCATTAACTTCCTCACTAATTGGTGCAGGAATCACTGGAACTAATTTCTGTGATGAACTACTTTCCAATAAGGGAGAAGGTACAATTACCTCATCAAGTTCTACTTCCCCCCCCACTCACTTCTTTCGAGAGAAACTCCTTCTCTAGAAAGGATCCATTCTTAGCAACAAATAATTTGCCTTCGGATCTGTGATAGAAGGTGTACCCAACAGTTTCCTTTGGGTATTCTATGAAGACGCACTTCTCCGATTTGGGTTCGAGCTTATCAGGTTGAAACTTTTTCACATAAGCATCGCAACTCCAAACTTTAAGAAACGACAACTTAGGTTTACTGCTAAACCATAGTTCATACCGTGTCGTCTCAACGGATTTAGATGGTGCCCTATTAAACGTGAATGCAGCTGTCTCTAATGCATAACCCCAAAACGATAGTGGTAAATCGGTAAGAGACATCATAGATTGCACTATATCCAATAAAGTACTTGTTATGACGTTCGGACACACCATTAAGCTGTGGTGTTCCAGGTGGCATGAGTTTGTGAAACTATTCCACATTGTTTTAATTGAAGACCAAACTCGTAACTCAAATATTTGTCTCCGCGATCAAATTGCAGAAACTTAATTTTCTTGTTACGATGATTCTCCACTTCACTCTGAAAGTCTTTGAACTTTTCAAATGTTTCAGACTTGTGCTTCATTAAGTAGATATACTCATATCTGCTCAATTCATTTTGTGAAGACCAGAAAATAACGATACCCGCCACGAGCATCAACACTCATTGGACTGCATACATCGGTATGTATTATTTCCAATAAGTCACTAGCTCGTTCCATTGTTCCGGAGAACGGAGTTTTAGTCATCTTGCCCAAAAGGCACGGTTCGCAAGCATCAAATGATTCATAACCAAGTGATTCCGAAAATCCATCTTTATGGAGTTTCTTCATGCGCTTTACTCCGATATGACCCAAACGGTAGTGCCACAAATAAGTTGCACTATCATTATTAACTTTGCATCTTTTGGCATCAATATTATGAATATGTGTATCACTATGATCGAGATCCAACAAACTATTTTCATTGGGTGTATAACCATTGAAGTTCTTATTCATGTAAACAGAATAACAATTATTCTCTAACTTTAAATGAATAACCGTATCGCAATAAACACGATCAAATCATGTTCATGCTCAACGCAAATGCCAAATAACATTTATTTAGGTTTAACACTAATCCCGAAAGTATAGGGAGTGTGCGATGATGATCATATCAATCTTGAAACTACTTCCAACACTCATCGTCACTTCCCCTTCAACTAGTCTCTGTTTATTCTGTAACTCCTGTTTCGAGTTACTAATCTTAGTAACCGAACAAGTATCAAATACTCAGGGGCTACTATAAACACTAGTAAGGCACACATCAATAACCTGTATATCAAATATACCCTTGTTCACTTTGCCATCCTTCTTATCCACCAAATATTTGGAGTAGTTCCACTTCCAGTGACCATTTCCTTTGCAGTAGAAGCACTCAGTTTCAGGCTTAGGTCCAGCTTTGGGCTTCTTCACGGGAGTGACAACTTGTTTGCCATTCTACTTGAAGTTTCCCTTTCTTTCCCTTTGCCCTTTTCTTGAAACTAGTGGTCTTGTCAATCATCAACACTTGATGCTCTTTCTTGATTTCTACCTTCGTCGATTTCAACATCACGAAGAGCTCGGGAATTGTTTTCGTCATCCCTTGCATACTATAGTTCATCACGAAGTTCTAGTGACTTAGTGATGGTGACTAGAGAATTCTGTCAATCACTATCTTATCTGGAAGATTAACTCCCACTTGATTCAAGTGATTGAAGTACCCAGACAATCTGAGCACATGCTTACTAGTTGAGCGATTCTCCTCCATCTTTTAGCTATAGAACTTGTTGGAGACTTCATATCTCTCAACTCGGGTATTTGCTTGAAATATTAACTTCAATTCCTGGAACATCTCATATGGTCCATGACGTTCAAAACATCTTTGAAGTCCCGATTCTAAGCCGTTAAGCATGGTGCACTAAACTATCAAGTAGTCATCATATTGAGCTAGCCAAACGTTCGTAATGTCTGCGTCTGCTCCTGCAATAGGTCTGTCACCTAGCGGTGCATTAAGGACATAATTCTTCTGTGCAGCAATGAGGATAAACCTCAGATAACGGATCCAATCCGCATCATTGCTACTAACATCTTTTAACACAATTTTCTCTAGGAACATATCAAAATAAACATATGAAAGCAACAACACAAGCTATTGATCTACAACATAATTTGCAAAATACTACCAGGACTAAGTTCATGATAAATTTAAGTTCAATTAATCATATTACTTAAGAACTCCCACTTAGATAGACATCCCTCTAATCCTCTAAGTGATTACGTGATCCATATCAACTACACCATGTCCGATCGTCACGTGAGATGGAGTAGTTTCAACGGTGAACATCAATATGTTGATCATATCTACTATATGATTCACGCTTGACCTTTCGGTCTCCGTGTTCCGAGGCCATATCTGTATATGCTAGGCTCGTCAAGTTTAACCTGAGTATTCCGCGTGTGCAACTGTTTTGCACCCGTTGTATTTGAACGTAGAGCCTATCACACCCGATCATCACGTGGTGTCTCAGCACGAAGAACTTTCGCAACGGTGCATACTCAGGGAGAACACTTCTTGATAATTAGTGAGAGATCATCTTAAAATGCTACCGTCAAACAAAACAGAATAAGATGTATAACAGATAAACATCATATGCAATCAAAATATATGACATGATATGGCCATGATCATCTTGCGCCTTTTGATCTCCATCTCCAAAGTACTGTCATGATCTCTATCATTACCGGCACGACACCATGATCTTCATCATCTTGATCTATATCAATGTGTCGTCACATGGTCGTCTCACCAACTATTGCTCTTGCAACTATTGCTATCGCATAGCGATAAAGTAAAGCAATTATTTGGCACTTGCATCTTATGCAACAAAGAGACAACCATATGGCTTCTGCCAGTTGCCGATAACTTCAACAAAACATGATTATCTCATACAACAACTTATATCTCATCACGTCTTGACCATATCACATCACAACATGCCCTGCAAAAACAAGTTAGACGTCCTCTACTTTGTTGTTGCAAATTTTACGTGGCTGCTATGGGCTTAGCAAGAACCGTTCTTACCTACGCATCAAAACCACAACGATAGTTCGTCAAGTTAGTGTTGTTTTAACCTTCGCAAGGACCGGGCGTAGCCACACTCGATTCAGCTAAAGTGAGAGAGACAGACACCCGCCAGCCACCTTTAAGCACGAGTGCTCGTAACGGTGAAACCAGTCTCGCGTAAGCGTACGCGTAATGTCGGTTCGGGCCGCTTCATCTCACAATACCGCCGAACCAAAGTATGACATGCTGGTAAGCAGTATGACTTGTATCGCCCACAACTCACTTGTGTTCTACTCGTGCATATGACATCTACGCATAAAACCAGGCTCGGATGCCACTGTTGGGGAACGTAGTAATTTCAAAAATTTCCTACGTACACGCAAGATCATGGTGATGACATAGCAACGAGAGGGGAGAGTGTTGTCCACGTACCCTCATAGACCGTAAGCGGAAGCGCTATGACAACGCGGTTGATGTAGTCATACGTCTTCACGATCCGACCGATCCAAGCACCGAACGTACGGCATCTTCGAGTTCAGCACACGTTCAGCTCGATGATGATCCCCGGACTCCGATCCAGCAAAGTGTCGGGGATGAGTTCCGTCAGCACGACGGCGCGGTGATGATGATGATGCTCTACCGGCGCAGGGCTTCGCCTAAACTCCGCGACGATATGACCGAGGTGGAATATGGTGGAGGGGGCACCGCACACGGCTAAGAAAAGATCCGTAGATCAACTTGTGTCGTTGTGCCTAGAGGTGCCCCCCTGCCCCGTATATAAAGGAGCCAGGGGGAGGGGGTCGGCCGGCCAGGAGGGGCGCGCCAGGAGGAGTCCTCCTCCCACCGGGAGTAGGACTCCCCCCCTTCCTTGTTGGAGTAGGAGAGAAGGAAAGAGGGGGAGAGGGGGAAGGAAAAGGGGGCTGCACCCTTGTCCAATTCGGACCAGAGGGGGGCTGTGCACCTCCTTCCTTTCGGCCTCTCTCCTCTATTCCCGTATGGCCCAATAAGGCCCATATACTCCCCGGCGAATTCCCGTAACTCTCCGGTACTCCGAAAAATACCCGAATCACTCGGAACCTTTCCGAACTCCGAATATAGTCGTCCAATATATCGATCTTTACGTCTCGACCATTTCGAGACTACTCGTCATGTCCCCGATCTCATCTGGGACTCCGAACTCCTTCGGTACATCAAAACTCATAAACTCATAATATAACTGTCATCGAAACCTTAAGCGTGCGGACCCTACGGGTTCGAGAACTATGTAGACATGACCTAGAACTATTCTTGGTCAATAACCAATAGCGGAACCTGGATGCCCATATTGGCTCCTACATATTCTACGAAGATCTTTATCGGTCAAACCACATAACAACATACTTTGTTCCCTTTGTCATCGGTATGTTACTTGCCCGAGATTCGATCGTCGGTATCCAATACCTAGTTCAATCTCGTTACCGGCAAGTCTCTTTACTCGTTATGTAATGCATCATTCCGTAACTAACTCATTAGCTACATTGCTTGCAAGGCTTATAGTGATGTGCATTACCGAGAGGGCCCAGAGATACCTCTCCGACAATCGGAGTGACAAAACCTAATCTCGAAATACGCCAACCCGACATGTACCTTCGGAGACACCTGTAGTACTTCTTTATAATCACCCAGTTACGTTGTGACGTTTGGTAGCACCCAAAGTGTTCCTCCGGTAAACGGGAGTTGCATAATCTCATAGTTATAGGAACATGTATAAGTCATGAAGAAAGCAATAGCAACATACTAAACGATCAAGTGCTAGGCTAACGGAATGGGTCATGTCAATCACATCATTCTCCTAATGATGCGATCCCATTAATCAAATGACAACACATGTCTATGGTTAGGAAACATAACCATCTTTGATTAATGAGCTAGTCAAGTAGAGGCATACTAGTGACTATATGTTTGTCTATGTATTCACACATGTATCATGTTTCCGGTTAATACAATTCTAGCATGAATAATAAACATTTATCATGAAATAAGGAAATAAATAATAACTTTATTATTGCCTCTAGGGCATATTTCCTTCACCAGGATCCTCTACTTGTTCATCTTCAGAAACAACTGGTTCTTCCTCCCAAAACTCAGAAGGTTCTGAGTTAGCTGCATAGAAGTGCTCTGCAGTATTAGTGCCAGTCTCATCTTCACCCCTACACCAAGCTTTGTAAGAAATTTTCTCCCCTCTGTAATCACCCCTAAAGAACTCAAAATCCGAAGATGATTTGTCATCTTCAACTTCATCTTCTTCCTCTGGTACATCTTCTTCTTCTTCATCTGCTGCTTCTTCTACATCTTCTTCTTCCACAACTTTTTCCCCTTGTTAAAATTGCTGCTTTGCGGTGTGTTTATGTAGGGATCATCAGGGGCAGGGTACATAACACCTTCTTGTGAAACTCTGTAAACAACAGGTTCACCAACATGATCAATGGGGATCTGTTCCTCATCTGCTGGGCTTGGATCAGTAGCTTTTCTGACACTGATGTTCATTACCTTATTATCAACAAATAAGTCAAGCATTTCCTCTAATGCCTCCTCACTATCCAGGGCCTCCACACCCTCCAGCCCCTTTCCCTCTTCCTTTACATAAGTTAGAAATGCATCCATTCCATAGCCCTCCAACTCAATCAATGCTAATATGGTCAGATAACTGATATCTGAGGACACTGAATACCTTTTCTCCATATTATCTATTCCTTGAAAATGTAGCCTCAAGTCCCAACTCGCATCATCTAAGCTGTAGGATTAAATTGACCCATAAATACAGTAGCACTTTCTTCTAATTTGAACTAAAGCACCCAGAAACATTGAGCAGTGCTTACCTTACTCCACCAAAGGACGACGCCCAATGGTGGCCGCCTGCTGGATC
Source organism: Triticum dicoccoides (assembly GCF_002162155.2). Classification (NCBI taxonomy): domain Eukaryota; kingdom Viridiplantae; phylum Streptophyta; class Magnoliopsida; order Poales; family Poaceae; genus Triticum; species Triticum dicoccoides. The sequence goes on along the minus strand of NC_041381.1, from coordinate 478,728,158 downwards.
AGCGTGGATGCGCTTCGCCACTGCCCTGGCCGCGTGGACTTCCGGATCTGAGCTCGCCGGATCCACATGAGCCGCGGGCGGTGATGGCTGTTGCGACCGCTGCGCCGGGAAGCTCGAGCTGCCTAGCCATTTGTCCACCTCTGAGGGTCCACCACCCTCCTCGCCAGTGCCGCCTTGGCTCAATCGCTCGCCGCCGACGAGATCTGGCTGCGCCGCCGCCATCGCCCACTAGGTCACTGCGGGGGAGAGGAGGGGAGTGAGAGAACAAGAAACCCGACAGCCTACTTTGGTTCCGGCCGGACCGCGTCGAATAACGGCCGTGAACTGCCGCGCCGTGAGCGCGCGTGGCCACGTGGGCTGACAGATGGGTCCAGGCCGTCAGAAAAACGGTTAAATTGCTAGTCACCGCGGGTTTGGGTTTTTTGAAACAGCGGACCACGCGTTTGGTAGCTTTATGAGAAAATTAAAAAAGTAATAGTTTTTTGAAACCCTAACCTGTAAACTAGTAGCTTTATGCTATTTACTCGGTTATTTGTTATCTTTGGATCTTTTCATTTCCGTTCACCATCTCTCTAGTAGACACAAACGGCAGAAAAAAGCCATAGCTACGCAAACTGCGAACTCCATCGCATCGCGACAGGGACAGGCATGGCCGGGCGTCCACGCTGGCGCCGCGCCTTATCCGGCTCCAGAATCCCAGCCACCCAATCACGATCCGACTCGAGTGACGCCGCTCGCACAAACAAAATGGACGCGGCAGAGCAACTCCGGCGTGATCCCTGCCCCGCACAACCCCCACCTCCCGCTCCGCGTCCGCGGCCATGGAGACCCTCCTCTCCCCGTCCGCATTGCTCGGCCCGCTCCGGGGCTCCAGGAAGCCAGCGGCCCCCGCCGCCGTCCCGTGCAGCAGGTCCGCCGTCTCCTGCTCGCTCAAGAAGCAGACGCAGACGCAGGCGGGCGTCGCCTGGCGTGGAGACGGCGACCGCGGCCTCGGGAGCTGGGCGTCGTTCTTGCACCACGGCCTCGCCGCCGCGGCGCTGTCCCTGGCCCTCACCCTGTCGCCTGCGCCCGCGCCGGCCGTGGCGTCGGAGTTCGACGTGCTCAACGACGGGCCGCCGGCGGACACGTACGTGGTGGACGACGCCGGCGTGCTGAGCCGCGTGACCAAGTCCGACGTGAAGCGCCTCGCCCGCGACCTCGAGGCCCGCAAGAACATCCGGATCAACTTCGTCACCGTCCGCAAGCTCACGGTACGTGCCTGATCTCCAACAGCAGGCATGCAGTTCGTCGCCGGCGGCAAGGTAGCTAGCTCACTCATGCTCTCGCATTGTTACGTGTGTACGTGTGCAGAGCAAAGCTGACGCGTTTGAGTACGCGGACCAAGTGCTCGAGAAGTGGTACCCGACGGTGGAGGAGGGCAGCAACAAGGGGATCGTGGTGCTCGTCACCAGCCAGAAGGAGGGGGCCATCACCGGCGGCCCGGACTTCGTGCAGGCCGTCGGCGACGCCATCCTCGACGCCACCGTCTCCGAGAACCTCCCAGGTAATTAGCTTCCCATTTTCCCTAATGGCCGTTAAATGCTACTGTAGTATGATGTTCACTACGGCGGCGACGGAGCATGAGCTTTCAATTTTGCTCTCATGCATTGCAGTGCTGGCGACGGACGAGAAGTACAACGAGGCCATCTTCTCGACGGCGAAGCGGCTGGTGGCGGCGATCGACGGGCTGCCGGACCCGGGCGGGCCGGCGTTCCAGGAGAGCAAGCGGGAGTCCAACTTCAAGAGCAAGGAGGAGACGGAGGAGAAGCGCGGCCAGTTCACGCTCGTCGTCGGCGGCCTGCTCGTCATCGCCTTCGTCGTGCCCATGGCGCAGTACTACGCCTACATCTCCAAGAAGTGATCGAGTCGAGCGGCGTGCGTGTACAGTACAGTAATTTTTCGAGTCCCCCCGGTTTTCTGTTGGATTGGAGGTTTAGAAGTGAAACAGAGAGAGATCAATGCAAGCGCACCCGCGCTCGTGTGCAGTGTTTGCCGCCTGTTTGGAACTAGGTAATTTTACAGAGCACACACTTCAGTTCCCGCAGCATTCGGAAAAAGATTCTCACCCAAACAGGACTTATTAATTCTTCTTACGATAGCTCAACTGGATACTGTGATTACTGGAGATTAATTTGGATGCAAATCTACTCTTTCTTGCCAAGATTCTTTAGTAACTTCAATTGCTTGCAAAATGTGAAGCTCTCCTTTAAAACTTGCATGCTACAACGAAATTTGAACCTCGGTTGGTCATTAGAACAGGGCACATCACCAAAAGAATAGGATTTGAACTATTGAAAAAAGAAGCTATATGTGATTATTGACATGTGATAAATAATACATCAGTTGTGGTCAATACAACATTACATTGGTTTACTAATTCAGTTGTGGAGATAAATACCCGCTCATTAGAACCTCGGTTTTATAAGGAATGGCATCTTGTCGACGAACGGAGGATCTGAGTACTTCCCGGTCAGAATCTGCGATGTAACGTGGAAATTTGCAGCTTCCGTGTAATGTATTCCATCCCAATTGACATACTCAGTGCTGTCACTGCATCCTTTCGCGGTTACGAGATTACCGTTCACAGATTTCGTCTGTCCACATGGCACTCTGCCATCATAGTTCAGGGGTGGCCCTCCGTATCCACAGCATGCTTGGGTGGGACTTTCAAATCCTGTAAAAGTTTGAAGGTGGGAATTTAAAAAACATTACTTCAATAATCGTTAAGAATATCACTGCGTTGATATTCTGATGATGAGGTAACATGAAAACTGATAATTCAGCATATGTAAAAATCCCTAGCACAAGAAAGTTGAAAAACTAGAAGACAGCATGAGCAAAAGAGCCGAAATCTAAAGCGTCACTGTTTCCTCTCTTTTAGTCCAACTGTCCAAATGATAGTCAAAATGATAATCATATTTGAAGCATGATCAGTAATCTTGAAACATCTTCCTAGACCCTATTGATATGATATACGGAAAGGTCCAAATGATTTTTTTATGCTTGGTTTTCTTGGTAATAAGAGAATGTGGTTAACTCTAGTTTGCATACCATATCGAGAGTAATTGCCAATCAGGGCATATTTGATGGAGTAGATGTCGATGTAAGTGATATTAGCTCCAGCAAACTGGCCTCTCAACTTTGTGCAAAGTGCATGCAGCTGTAAGTTGAAAATCTTCGCAGCACGATTGTGCTTTGCTACACAATGAAGTTCATCCAGTTGTGTTGGGTCTTTGCCAAAAAGAGCTATGTTTTGAGGTAAGCAGCCAAGAGGACCTGTGTTGTGAATCCAGAACTTCCTGGCACCCTGATCGTATAGTGTCTGAAATAACAAGGAACACATAATAGAATTTATTGTAAATGAAAGAAAAATATCCTAAATGTGAGGCACTTATTTGGAAAACTATATAATTAAAAGAGTAATACCAAGATACATGATACAGAATCTGAAACCTATATGAACTACAACAGAGATTTTTACCTCTATTAAGAATGTGATTACCAAAGTGTAATGAGGCAAAATGACAACTGATAAGTCCATGGACTGAAAAAAAATTAGAACCATGAAGCGCTATGTATTTACAAACCTTGAGCCCAGTTTCAAATTCCAACAAGATAGTCGGAATGGATGCAATGACTTGGTCCTCTGTTCTCGAGTAGAATTGACCAGCAAGGTCATTTTGACCTATATCAAACATGTAGAGTCCCTTCGAAAAATAATCCAACTGAGGAATATACCTTCGGTACCTATCTCCTGTAAAAAATATAATAAAAAGGGTTCCATAGTCTGAATTGGTGAAATCAAATGCATTGGGTGGTTATCTGTTGTATCAAGGAGCTTATCATTATTTACTTGTCAGTTGATATATACTCTTAAAACTTTGTGACCCAATAGATGCTCGTCAGACTATTCAAAGAGGACAATCCTAGACCTATTACGACATCAAGCTTTAGATTTTCTAATTGCACTCAGTACAATAATTTCAAATGTGTTATGACTGTCATCCTATGTTGTATTGTCTATTTATTCTGGTGAAATGCAGAAATTTAGTGCTCTTTCACAAACATGGTAATCAATCAACAATGTCTACTTATTCAGTTTGATGGTTCCAATTGTTCTGCTGAGATCTTTCATGAGTTCAGACTTTTTTGCACTAAGTCTTTAGAACAGCTGGCAAGTCACATCCATTTAATCAAGGGTTCTACTAAGGAATAAATGCTTCTAGGATAGTGCAGAAGACCTGTTAATCAGTCATACCTTGAGAGAGCAGCCTGGTGACTTTTTCCTTGAATGCAAAGAATTGCTTAATCTGAAGACCAAATGAAAACGGGCTGACAGATGTTGCACTTGCTGGAGTAATCGAACAGCCAGCTTGAGCAAAATTAACACCTGCCCGGAAGTTAGGCGCACCAAGAGAATCCAAGTATGCATTGAGGAATGGCATATCCATTGCATCCACTACAAGGAGAAGTAGAGGAAACACATATCAGCATACAGAACACGCCATTATTTTTCTTTGACAAAAGTAAGAGCAATAGCCTGTCAGGTGTCAGCCATATCAAGAAAATCAAGGTTCAGTGGGATCAGCATTTCAGACAAAATATAATGCAATAGCCCCCCTAAAGCACCTCCTGACATGAGCAACTCAACTGAATCACCTTATCTGATATACAGCTTTGCATAAATTTTATTTGTGCCCATGAAACCAATACTGCAAAAATGTTTTAAATTAGACTCATTGTCATCAAACCATGGAACTCATGCTTATAGTTAGTGATCATTGATCAACAGCTTAACTAGGAGGGAAATGTTGTTCCTACAAGGAGAACTGTGCAAGCCATTTGTTTGCTTCTTAGCTACTCCAAATTATTCTAAAAAATGTTTCTCCTCCAAACACCCATCATCAGTTTTCTTTTTTCGAAAAGTAAAAATCCATCACCACTTGGTCTCGGAATGATTAAACCTATAAAAATCAGGTGCAAAGTATTGGCCCGGTCAAACTACTAGTTAAATGAGAGCACATGATAATTTGGATGTTTACTACGACCGGGAAGTTAGGCACCCGGATCGCAACAAACCAATTCTATGTACACTGTATGAACAACACCACCCAAGAAGCAGAGCTTGCTTTCCCCACAGATCCGCACGATCTCACCGAAATGTTGCCACAATCAGGGGTGCCAAACCGCACGAACTGGACCCCTCACCTCACATCCAGCACAATTCCACTAGCATAGTGTAACAACAGTGAATGCAACTACCAAGGACCAGCCGCAGAGTGATGCGTCAATCTCCACTCCTAACCACCGCCCCGGGGGTGCGTTTGACCTGTCCGGCAAAGGACAATCCTAACCAATTCGCCCTTTTGCTCCAACCACCAGCTGGACCCGGCGGAGATGTGCACGCTGCCATCAAGGAAACGATCGACTGTAGACGGTGGTAGTATCATCCGTACACCGATTCGTTCCGTGCTGCTGTTGCAACATCCTGAGGGCACACGCAGAAATCACGCACTGACGAGCCATTTCGGCAGTCTACGACACGACGATTCCTTCCGTCAGCACCGGTGCTGGTGGTGGTGAGATGCAGATGGCAGCGAAGCGTGTATGTGGAGACGAGCCGAGTCGGGAATCGATGGGGGTCGGGAGGGGGTGCTCACTGAGGAAGTCGAGGATGAGGCGGCCGTCGGAGAAGCGGCCGGAGGGGGCGCCGAAGAAGGTGGAGCCGTAGGGCGGGGGCATGGGCTCGAAGCCCGCGGCGATGCGGCCGCCCGTGTCGGAGTTGGAGTCCCCGAAGTTGAACGCCGCCGGGTAGTCGAAGTCTGGCGACGCGGACGCCGCACGGCCCCCGCCGAAGCAGAGGACGGCGGCGAGGAGGAACGCCACGGCGGCACGCATGGTCGCGGCGGTGGTTGGAGGTTGGATGCTGTGATGCTGGAGCTGAGCTAGGCTGCTGCTTTTGACCAGCTCCCTACGCCACCCCCTCCGCTGCACTATCTTGTATCCTTGTGGTTCGTGTTTACTCCAGCCATGGGGAGATGGGTGGGAAGTAGAAGAAGGGGCAGCGAGCGAGGCTGCTGATGCTTGAAGCTTTGCAGTTTAGGGAGGCAGATTTGATTTCTGTTTAGGGTGACGAGGGGGAGACCATTAATGATCAAGTGGCAAGTGTGTGCTCCACTGATGACTTTTGTGTAGGCTGGTTTTTTTTCAGTTTAGCCCTTGTGGTGCTGAATTATTCTGGTAACTAATAGTAATTCCTTGAGAGGGGGCATATTATTATTGTGAAGGTTTCATGGAGTATGCAAGGAGTTGTTTTACTCAACATCCTTCACTGAAGGATAAAAAAAATTCTCTGAATTTTGCAGTGAAGATAAGTGACCTAGACGTTATTCCAGATTCTATCTTGGATAGCATGTTCTGCTTTTTATTTTGTTCAATCAGGGCGATACAATGAACACCAGAAATAATAAAAATTACATTCAGATCCGTAGACCACCTAGCGTACAAGCATTGAATCGAACTGAAGACGCGCTGTCATCATCCCCCCTCCATCATCGCAGCCGACCAAAACTTATAGATTTTGTGGTAGACAATCGAAAATTTCTCGTGCTAAGGCCCCGTAGGACCAACGCACCAGAACAGCAGCAGCCGAGCAAAACTTGTTGTAGAAAACAGTCCAAAAATCCTCGTGCTAAGGCCCCGTAGGACCAGCGCACCAGAACAGCAGCAGCAGCCGAGCAAAACTTATTATAGAAGACAGCCGAAAAGTTGTCGTGCCAAGACCCCATAGGACGAGCGCGCCAAAACAACATCTGCACCAATGAATAGTAGTGTAGCTCGGAAGGATTCGATCTAAAGAGACACAAACGTAGATGAACAATGACCAGATCCGGGCAGATCCACCAAAAACAGATCCGACGGAGACACACCTTCAAACGCCCACGGACGGTACTAGTGTGGGAGTCCCGAATTATGGGGTCCTCGGACAGCTGGACTATTGATGTAAGTCGGACTATTGGGCTATGAAGATACAAGATAGAAGACTTCGTCCCGTGTCCGGATGGGACTCTCCTTGACGTGGAAGGCAAGCTTGGCGATCGGATATGAAGATTCCTTTCTCTGTAACCGACTTTGTACAACCCTAGTCCCCTCCGGTGTCTATATAAACCGGAGGGTTTAGTCCGTAGAGAGAGATATATACACAATCATAACCTCGTAGGCTAGACTTCTAGGGTTTAGCCATTATGATCTCGTGGTAGATCAACTCTTGTAATACTCATATCATCAAGATCAATCAAGCAAGAAGTAGGGTATTACCTCCATAGAGAGGGTCCGAACATGGGTAAACATCGTGTCCCCCGCCTCCTGTTACCATCGGCCTTAGACGCACAGTTCGGGACCCCCTACCCGAGATCCACCGGTTTTGACACCGACAACTAGACACACCACTCGGACGAGGTCTAAGCGGAGAGAACCTTATTCCATCTTCAGGAACCACCACCGTCTCGCCTTCCGGAGCCCTCCCATCGGCAAGGGCCGAGAGCCACCGCGCGTCCATGGCCCTATTGAATAATTAGTCATTTTTTGTTAAGTTTAGTCCAGAAAAACAATTGGTAAAACATAATCAACATTTGCATCCTACGCCTCCCACGCATTGATAAACCTTAGGTCATCCACTTGAGGAAAAATTGTTGTTGTCCTACAAAACTCTACGCTTGGAGGCACAACGCGAGTCTACAAGAATAAGTTGGGTAGTAGACATCAGAGGTCTGTTGTCTCACTCCTCGGTGCACGTCGGAAAGCGAGATGGGAAAGAGATAAGCGACGCAATGTTCTAGAACAAGGCGATTTGTTGTGTGTCTTGTTGAGAAGAGGACCAACCTCTTATAGGCATGACGAGATGAAACTGAAAATGGATGCACTAATTCCCATTAAGGAGAGGAGAAATGGATGTACTAAAAATCCTATTAAGTGGTCAGTTTCCTCTTCCATTAGTCCGCCAATCGTTTCAACTTGCATGACAAAAATATGCTAGCACGCGTGGAATGAAGAAACCAATGTATTAATGGAGAAATAAAACCGAAACCAAAACATTGATGCCATCAATGGGAGGTTGAATGGCAACATTCATAGCCATTTGATTTCATTTTCTACCATCGCAACAATTTCAACTTCTTTCTTGTCATGCATGAACGTGCCACATGGGCCCATAGGATTTTTCTATAAATTATTGGATATAACACCTGGCCTAAATCCCAATAATTCTAACAGGCCCTAAGGCCATGGGGGACAAGGCGGACTGGCGGCGGTGCCAATGGAAGGTAGAGGAACCCTAGGTTTTCTTTAAGAGGAGCGTGAGGAGGTGGACTCCTTGAATTTCAGCCTGAATAGCACGTTCTACTTGATGCACTTATTTTGAGTAAATAGCATAAAACTACTAGTTTACAGGCTAGGGTTGCAAAAAACTACCAGTTTTATTTTATTTTTCAAAAAACTACCAAACGCGCGGTCGGCTGTTTCAAAAAACCCAAAACCGCAGTGACTAGCAATTTAACCACTTTACTGACGGATTGGGCACACCGGTCAGGCCATGTGGCCCAGCGCGCAGATGGCGCAACAGTTAATGTCCATTACCATGAGTGGTGTGGTCGGAACTGGGTAATAAATGCCCCTCCGTCGATCGCTCCGTCCCCTGCCCGCTCACTACTCTACTCCCACTCCCCTGCTCCAGTACGAGATCCCCACCGCTCGCCGTCTCCGAGGTCAGCTGCCGTTGATCTCCTTGCCGCCATGCCTTCCTGGAACAACAAGGAAACAAGCTCCGACGATGACTGTGAGGTCGTCAGCATGGACATGAGACTTATGGTAAGTTTATTCCTTGCCACCCAATGTTAGGGTTAGGGTTAAATGCTAGGCTAGTGCCATGGTACTTGCTTATTTTAGGGTTGTGATATTGCTCTTGATTAGGGAGGGTGGGGTTGGTTGTAGGATTGAGTTAACTTAGGGTTCATCTTTGTACACGGTTAGGGTTCTTACTGATTTGGGGATTTATGTAGTGTTTAGGGTTAATGCACAGTTCAAATTTATTGTGCTTTTGAGTGGTGATTGAAACCAGTGTTCTTGGTGATTTTTTGGTTGCGGGAGGAACCAGACACCATTTTGGAGCCCTTTTATGTGGCCAACTTGAGCTTTCTGAATCGAAATGCATTCTGCACCACATGAGGCATGTTAAGTATGTGGCTTTTGAAGGCACTTTAACAGGAAGGTGTTTCTATGGCTGCCCAGTCCAAGTTAGATGTCAATTATGTTTGTTACGTATGGATGTTTAGTGCTGCACATTGCTACCTCTTGAGCATGCGTTGGTTTTTCCCTTGAAGAGGAAAGGGTGATGCAGCAAAGTAGCGTAAGTATTTCCCTCAGTTTTGAGAACCAAGATATCAATCCAGTAGGAGGCTCCTCAAAAGTCCCATGCACCTACACAAACAAACAAGAACCTCGCAGCCAACGCGATAAAGGGGTTGTCAATCCCTTCACGGTAACTTGCGAAAAGTGATATCTGATAGAGATAATATGATAAGATAAATATTTTTGGTATTTTTATGATATAGATTGGAAAATAAAAGATGCAAATAAAAGTAGATGGAAAACTTATATGATAAAAGATAGACCCGGGGGCCATAGGTTTCACTAGTGGCTTCTCTCAAGATAGCATAATTATTACGATGGGTGAAAAAATTACTGTCGAGCAATTGATAGAAAAGTGCATAGTTATGAGAATATCTAGGCATGATCATGTATATAGGCATCACGTCCGCAACAAGTAGATCGAAACGATTCTGCATCTACTACTATCACTCCACACATCGATCGACTCCTGCCTGCATCTAGAGTATTAAGTTCATAAGAACAGAGTAACACATTAAGAAAGATGACATGATGTAGAGGGATAAACTCATGCAATATGATATAAACCCCATGTTTTTATCCTCGATGGAAACAATACAATACGTGCCTTGCTGCCCCTATTGTCACTAGGAAAGGACACCACAAGATTGAACCCTAATCTAAGCACTTCTCCCATTGCAAGAAAGATCAATCTAGTAGGCCAAACCAAACAGATAATTCGAAGAGACTTGCAAATATAACCAATCATACATAAAAGAATAGGATACAGAAGGTTCCAAGATGGGATCTCACGGATACAGAAGGTTGCGGTGGTGGAATTAGGTTTTGGTGGTGCTCCTGGATGGTTTCGGGGTACGTAGATATATATAGGAGGAAGAAGTAGGTCGGTGGACGCTCGAGGGGCCCACGAGGGTGGGGGCGCGCCCACCCCCTTAGGGCGTGCCGAGAACCCTCGTGGCTGCCTAGTCTGCTTCTTGACGTCCACTCCAAGTCTCCTGGTTTGCATTTGTTCCAAAAAGATCGCTCCCGAAGGTTTCATCCCGTTTGGACTCCGTTTGATATTCCTTTTCTGCGAAACACTGAAATAGGCCAAAAAAACAACACCAATTCGGGTTGGGCCTCCGGTTAGTAGGTTAGTCCCCAAAATGATATAAAAGTGTAAAGTAAAGCCCATAAACATCCAAAACAGGTAATATAATAGCATGGAACAATCAACAATTATAGATACGTTGGAGACATATCACACATGATGCAACAGTTTGAGTGCAATTTCTAAACTACTGATGATATGACAGTGTAACTTGGTATTTCAGTTACATTATTCATTGTGAGAAAATTCCAAGTTAATCATGGCAGTGAAATAAGCTAATCATGGCATTGTAATAACCTATCATATTTACAAATGCAGGAAAATGGTGTGAATTGTGGTGGTGTATAGTGGGTTGATGGGCCTTGGCCCCCTATTCTTCAGAGATGTATGTCCAAGCTATGGAAATGTTCCATGAGCAGAACTTGTTGGAGATATGCCCTAGAGGAAATCATGTATGATGATATTTCCTACGTGTTTATGAATAAAGATAGTCCTTGGATGTAATCAATGATACTTGTCGGCAAGTACGTGACTTGTCTATGAGATCTTGTGTTGTATGATACATCCTATATTGTCCCTAGTCGCAAGTGACGTGTGGGCACACGTCGGACTAGACTAGCATATGACACGGTGGATGGCTCATACTCACTATCCATGGAGCATTGGATGCTAACCGCATAATGTGGACTCGCAAGGATCTGGTCAGATTTGACGTAGTCGAATCCGAGTCAAGATAAGGTCCGAGTCGGACAGACCCAACTATGAGACACAACGATATGGCATCTATGAGTGTCTAGTAAAACATACGTTCTATGTCCTAAGACCTGAGCTGGCGCATGTACTCAGGATGGTGACAGACTTGCTTTGGGCCGACCAAACGCTACTCCGTGACTGGGTAGTTACAAAGGTAGGTTTTGGGTTTGTCCAGTCCCATGCTGTGAGACATGGTCGAGCAAGATGGGTTTTGCCCCTCCAATCAGGAGAGATATACTCTAGGCCCCTCGTGTGATCCGACCAGGATAAGCATGGCCATGCGACAAGGATTATGAGAAAATCTAGTTTGTGGTCGGTATCACTGGAATGAGAAAGAGGTCGGGCTAGCACAAGGATGATAGTCTCGCCTTGAGCTTGACAACATATATCGTGAGGCAAAGGGAACAGAAGGGTGACACGTTGTATGAGTTCGCCTAACCAGCTTCATAGTCTGCTTGGTGGTCGGCATGCCTTGCTAGAGGCCGCTACCAATGGTGCAGGTCGGAGGTGATCCTAACTATGACCAAGCCGACTTGAACCTAAGGAGTCGCCCGCTTAAGGGAAGGAACCTACAAGGTCGGTTCGGAGGACACTAGTCGGATGTCATCCGAGCTAGACTTGGAACGCGACCGAGTAGACTTTGGGCTTTAGGATCCGTGCAAGGCCCAAGTGTTGAGCCCGAGACGGATGCCTATAAATAGTGGAGGTGCAGAACACTTATCGGATTGATCGCTTTGGCGCCGTCATTGGGGCTTTGCATGTGTTGCAACTAGCCACCTCCACTCGCCGTCAGTTGTGTGATCGGACCTAGAAGTCTACCGCACGACATTCCTCATGCACGCGCGGATATCGTTAGAGGCGGTGCACTTGCGCCGCTCCGGTGAACCTGTTCGCGGGATCCGATCGGCTATGTGGGAGACCGGCAAGGAGGATACGACTCCGGGAATGCGAGGCGACTCCAGGAACGCGCTGCCTCAACTCTACTTCCGCTGCACGACATTGCGCGTCTAGTGGTAATGATCTATTATCCATCTCCCGTAGCATGTTCTTGGTTGTTCTATGCGTAGGAAATGTTAATTTGCAGTCGACGCACCCTACCATCAAACCCAACAGAACTATGGAAGGGTACTTGACAAGGAGCAGTTTGAGAAGCAGTTGGCCAAGCTTAAGACTGAAAATGACAAGCTTTGCATGGAGTACAACAAGCTTGTTGAATATGTATCCAAGATGTTTGATTGACAGGATGGTAGGGTGGACAGGAAGGTGCACTAGAAACAAGTGGAGGAAGAGGACAGAAAGCTAGTTTGGAGGTGCAGATGGAAAAGCTTAAACTTGCGAAGGAGCAGAGGTGCATTTTGCAGAGCCAAGCTAACATTATTAAGAACACCAGGAAGGGTATGAAGGATGTTGAAGTTGACAGAGATCTTCCGAAGAAGGAGAAGGCAAAGCTTGAGCAAGTTCTTGTTGAGCTGCTGAAAAATGGGTATGGCAGCAAGGAGAAGTTAGAGCAAATCAAGGCTATCCTTGAGTCATGAAGTGATGTGAAATGGTGGTGAAGTACATCCAAGGCCTATATAAGGATGTGGCCTAATTGTCTCAAGTGATTATATGGGTGTACATTTTGGGGGAATGTGAAGTTAACCTAGGGTTTGGCACTGCATTTGAACTTTAGTGTCTTATGTAAGAACCATATCTGCTATGTTCTTAAGTATGTTGTAATGGATCTCCAATGCTATGGTATTAAGTGTTGGAATGGATCTTCTATGCTATGGTTTTTAGTAAGTTCCGTCATTGGGTTGTCCTATATTAATCTTATATGTTATCTATATATTTATGTATAGGGGTATTGGGCTTAGTGGGCCACTAGTCTCTGACCAAATGATACTCCCCTAGGCCTACTAAAACCCAACCCCCTCCACCATTGTCAATATAAACCCCTCCCCATCCCCGGTCACCCTTTCCCAGTCATTCCAACAGCCGCCACCCATATCAAACCCTAGAGATGGATCCTGACATGGGATATCTCATAGAGGAGGAGGGAGAGGTCGTGGAGGTGAGGCCTCCAGCAGCACATCAGAGGAGGAGGAGGCGCAGGCAGAGGGCATAGGAGGCCGCCCAGGATGACCAGGAGCTTGAGTACAACCGCCGGCTCTCCAATAAGGTGCTGGAGAAATGCAATGCTGAAGAGCTTGAGCTTTTTTTCCCTAGTGGCAGGGAAAGGAGCTTCATGCAGACCATTTGGTGGGCGAGGAGAAGAGCAGTCATGGCTCCTCATCCAGCTACTAGGGCTAAGTGGGCTCGTTTCTTCGAGTGTTATGACTGATTTGGATGAAGCAATGTATATCTATCTATCTATCTATCTATCTATCTATCTATCTATATGTAAGTAGTGTTCTTTGTAAGATCTGGATGAGAATCAATATCTATCTATCTATTTATCTATCTATCTGTAAGTGGTATTATTTGTAAGATCTAGATGACAATCAATATGTATACTACTCTAAATCTATATATCTATCTATTTATGCTACTCTGAATCAATGTATGCTACTATAAGTGAATAGTTGTTGAATATCTCTGAATCAATGTAGCAGTTCACAATTCAACCTAACTGTGAACAAACACAAGATAAACTGAGTGATTGAACAGAAGATTAAATGACTGAATCGACACAAGATTAACTGATTGAATATCTCTGAAACCACACAAGATAAACCATAGAAGAAAGTATAGTTATTACAAACCATAACAGTTCAACCTAAAGACACAAATCCATCCATATTTGTTCACTGACATAAACACAACCATATCAATTAAACTCAAGTTCAAACACAGACATGCTAGTTACCACTTGCATAAAAATAGTCTTTCACCCTCCCACTTGGCTTCCTGATCCTCTTTGACCCAGCCTAGACAATAGTTGAAGTTGATTGCCTTGGTGCAATGAATGTTCTTCTCATTGAGCCATCCCTCTGGGCACTTGTAGACCTTGTGTTCTTTGCTGGAGAAGTTCTACATGATCAGGTGTTCTTAGCAGAAGAAGAAGTGTTGGCGCTTTTCTTTTTAGCAGGTGATGTTGTTGCTGCTGGAGAAGTGTTAGTCCCACTCCTCTTAGTTGGTCCTGGTGCTGTTGCTGCTGGACTAGTTGAAGCAACCCTTTTATTTAACCTAGAAGTAGCCACTGAACCGGGTGAAGGTGCAGAAGTTGTAGCTCTTGCTGCAGCTGGTCTTGGTTCAGGTGTAGTAGCAGTGATACTTCTCCAATGTATCTATAATTTTTTATTGTTCCATGCTATTATATTATCCATCTTGGATGTTGTTAATGCATTTATATACTATTTTATATTATTTTTGGGACTAACCTATTAACTTAGATCCCAGTGCCAGTTTCTGCTTTTTCCTTGTTTTTGTGTTTTACAAAAAAAGAGTACCAAACGGAGTCCAAATGACCCGAAAATTTACGGTGATTTTTTATGGACCATAAGAAGCCCCCGGAGCAAAAGAGTTGGGCCAGAAGAGTCCCCAGGCCACCACACGGATGGAGGGCGCCCCCCTAGGGCACACCCCCATATCTTGTGGTTGACTCGGGGACCCCCCCTGACTTGTTCCCAAAGCCAACACCTCTTATATATCCCCAAACTTCCAGAACAGAACCTAGATCAGGAGTTCGTCGCTGCAAGCCTCTGTAGCCACCAAAAACCAATCGAGACCCTGTTCCAGCACCCTGCCGAAGGGGGGAATCATCAACGGTGGCCATCTTCATCATCCCGGCGCTCTCCATGACGAGGAGGGAGTAGTTCACCCTCACGGCTGAGGGTATGCACCAGTAGCTATGTGTTTGATCTCTCCCTCTCTCGTGTTAATGTTTTGGCACGATCTTGATGTACTGCGAGCTTTGCTACTATAGTTGGATTTATGATGTTTCTCCCCTCTACCTTCTTGTAATGGATTGAGTTTTCCCTTTGAAGTTATCTTATCGGATTGAGTCTTTAAGGATTTGAGAACACTTGATATATGTCTTGCATGTGCTTATCTGTGGTGGCAATGGGATATTCACGTGATCCTCTTGATGTATGTTTTGCTGATCAACTTGCGGATTCTGTGACCTTGTGCACTTATGCATAGGGTTGGCACACGTTTTCGTCTTGACTCTCCGGTAGAAACTTTGGGGCACTCTTTGAAGTTCTTTGTGTTGGTTTGAATAGATGAATCTGAGATTGTGCGATGCATATCATATAATCAAACCCGTGGATACTTGTGGTGACATTGGAGTATCTAGGTGACTTTAGGGTTTTGGTTGATGTGTCTCTTAAGGTGTTATTTTAGTACGAACTCTAGGGCTATTTGTGACACTTATAGGAATAGCCCAATAGATCGATCAAAAAGAATAACTTTGAGGTGGTTTCGTACCCTACAATAATCTCTTCGTTTGTTCTCTGCTATTAGTGACTTTGGAATGACTCTTTGTTGCACATTGAGGGATTGTTATATGATCTAATTATGTTATCATTGTTGAGAGAACTTTCACTAGTGAAAGTATGAACCCTAGGCCTTGTTTCGAAGCATTGCAATACCGTTTTCGCTCACTTTTGTTACTTGCTACCTTGCTGTTTTTATATTTTCATATTACAAAAACATATATCTACCATCCATATTACGCTTGTATCACTATCTCTTCGCCAAACTAGTGCACCTATACAATTTACCATTGTATTGGGTGTGTTGGGGACACAAGAGACTCTTTTTTATTTGGTTGTAGGGTCGTTTGAGAGAGACCATCTTCATCCTACGCCTCCCATGGATTGATAAACCTTAGGTCGTCCACTTGAGGGAAATTTTCTACGGTCCTACAAAACTCTGCGCTTGGAGGCCCAACACGAGTCTACAAGAAGAAGGTTGTGTAGTACATCAAGCTCTTTTATGGCACCGTTGCCGGGGAGGTTAGTGCTTGAAGGTATGTCTTTAGATCTTGCAATTGAATCTTTTAGTTTCTTGTGTTGTCACTAGTTTAGTCTATAAAAGAAAACTACAAAAAATGGAATTGAGGTTGCCTCATATGCTTCATCTTTTTAATATCTTTCGTGAAAATGATGGAAAGGAAAATTGTGCTCAAGTGTTAGAAGAAGAAGTCTATAAATGTTTGGCATAAAATCTTTGAATGATGAGCATGATTGCAATGTTGTTAGTATGAATTCTTTGAATATCCATGATGCTGATGATATGCAAATCTACAAGCTTGCACTACAAAAAATACACTTCCGTGATGATACATGTTTGTCACAGTAGGTCACGTTTTCTGTCATGCATGTACATCCATGATGATTTTATGATAGAAAACATGACCTACTGTGACAAACACACACACACACACACACAATTGAGTAGCATTGTCCAAAGAACCAACCAAGGATTTTTCTAGACTCGAGCTTACACCACCAACCCCTGCTAGCACCTGATCAACCGACCAAGGCTGCAAGATAGACAAGGCAGGTGTGGGGGCGAATGAGTTGAGGAGGATATGATCTTGACCTTCTAATCTGGAGGGAAGGGGGGAAATCTGGGTCGACACCACAACCAAACGAATCCTAGCCACTCGTGTAGAAAAGGTAGCCGTCTAGCACATCCGACGCACGCTATCTTGCCATCTAGGGTGCCTCCTAGGTGTCTTGGGTGGTCTGCAAGGGAATGAACCGGTATAAACCTCACCAAGACCTTCATCCCCAAGCACTCAAGCTTGCCCTATGAACACCTTCGATGGCAATATGAGAGGGAGAGGGTGGAGGGGTGGTAGTGTTGTGGAAACCCCTAGTCGCCTCAGAGTCCCCGAATTAACTGGAATGATAGGAAAAAGCTCGAAGCCAACCAAGCACAAAGTTGTATCAAAATATCAAGAGGCCTTGGGAGAAAAATGTGAGGGCGCTCAAAACATCCCAAGGACACACTACAAAAAAAATACACTTCCGTGATGATACGTGTTTGTCACAGTAGGTCACGTTTTTTGTCATGCATGTACATCCATGACGATTTTATGACAGAATCAAGATAGTCATACCTGTGTTGTCGTAGAAGTGTTCCATGACATTACCAAAATTATCATCACGGAAGTGTCCACTTCCATGACGATAAATCACGCGTCATAGAAGTGCTTTCGTCAAGGATGACCGACACATGGCATCCACCATAACGGCTCGCCGTTAAGCTATCTAGTCCGGTTTTGGATCTGATAACCGGTTAATAGCCCCAACCAATGAGGATTTTCCACGTGCAAAATCATCATTGGCTGGAGGAAACACGCGTTGGCTCACTGTTGGGACATATGTCATCCACTCATTGGACCAAAGGCGCCTATGATACGTCGATACATGGCATGGCTCAATAGAGGCCCATTCCTGTGAAAAGGCCCGCCCGTTTGACTTGGTCAAAAGGTGGCGGGCCGGCCCACGGAAAGCATGTTAACGGCGTGTTCGCATATAGCCCATTTACAGCGCGCTAACCCAGGGCCCGTTATGACCTATCAGAATTAGGCCTAGTAGCGTCATCTGGGGCATCTAAGATGATTCCAGCCTGTTTTAACTTCCGGCCCATGTATGGCCCATGATGTCCTTCGACCCATATGAGGCCCTTTGTAACTCTTGGCCCATTAATGGCCTATGGTGAAACTAGCCCATAATGAATAGTGTATCACTTTATACCCATTAACAGCCCATTATTCCATTGGGCCATTTTCAACCCATGTTAACTTTCGGCCTTCTCATGGCCCATTTATTCTTGGGCTCATTTCCAGCATTCGGTTACTTATGGCCCACTACTGTCATTTTCTGCTTGTGGGCCAAATTCAGCCCGTGGTTACAGTCGACCTGTTTGTGGCCCGTTAATACGTTGGTCCATTTTCATAGCGTCATCAAATACGGCCGATTAACAATGGCCCGTTATGGTCGGCCCATGAACGGACAATTCCCACTCTAGCCCGTTTACGATCATAATGCAGTCTGTTATTGGCCCATGTTTGGCCAATCGATCATAGGCCCGTATAAGACCGATTGGTGATACGGCCCGTAGAAGGCCCATTGTGTCTACAGCCTGTAGAAGGCCCATTATTTCTATGGACCGTAGAAGGCCCATTGTTTCTATGGCCCGTAGAAGGCCCATTGTTTCTACGGCCCTTAGGAGGCCCAGTGTCACTACAGTAAATATGTAGCCCATGGTTATTGTGGCCTAGTTTTAAAAAATAGGTTATTGCGGTCACTAGCAAACCGCGGAAAAAGAACTGCACTCACTACAAGCAAACAAATAAACAAGACAACAAGAAAATAAATAAGCAAGCAACTTACGCTAGGCTATCACGACTATTACACATATTACATCCACTGGGCATCAAAGTTCGCCACCAGTGCAAATATAGGGAACAAAGCAGCATATCACATACACTGGTTGTCAAAGTTGGCCACCAGTGCAAATAAACGCCGCAACAAAGCAAGTTCAGAACTGAAACCACTTTAGAAGAGCTCAAGAAACAATATCCTGGGTACCCATAATGCTGGCAAGATGCTTAGCAAGCTTATTAACTTTCTCTTGTTTGGCTCTTAAATCCTCTAGCGCTTGTTGTTGCACAAGAAAGTATGCATCTGAATTCTGCACGGACTTGCTCAGTCCTTCGGCTTCTTGCCGCAGCATGCCGTCTGATGCCTTTCAGCTTGTAGCTGAGACTAAAGAAGCCGAAGTGATTCAGGCAGCGAGTTCGAAGAGCTTGTGCCAACGGTACTAGCCAGTAACTCGAACACTACATCAGCGCAAGACTGTGGGGTTTTCTCACTGTTTTTTTAGGAACAGTGGACAGTGAGGGCACCCCCTCACTGACTTTAATATTACACCAGCATGCACAAAGTTACATAAGGAAGTTTACATGGGCCTAAGGAGAAGGAGTGTTCCTACACACGAAAGGTATAGGGAGGGGTACAAGTGTATTGTAAATGTACACTACACAGCAGGGTCGATCAAACCGACCACCTGCTCAATAAAAGGCCAGAGGGCTTCTTTCACACGATGCTTCATCATCCCAAAATCACTTTTAAACCTCTGGCACCATCCATTCCTCGTGGGGGTGGTCCCTCAAGTGTTTGTTGTTATGCTATTTCCAGATGCTCCAGGCCGCCACGATGAAGATTTCCATGAACATGGGCTGCATCCACATGTCTCTTGCCGCATGCAAAAGCTGCAGCCTATTGCCACCTGCCGGCCACGAGATCCCCAGCTCCCCCCAGCACAGCTCACTGAATTCACACTCAGAGAAAATATGTTCAACCGTTTCCTCTAGGCTGGTTGAGCACAGCAAGCAGGTGTAGTCATCGTCCCTGAGCTTCATGCCTTTCCTTTTCAATAAATTACGTGTGTTCAACCTATCGGCCAGCAGGAGCCAAGCAAAGACTTTCCATTTGTTGGTGCACTTGGATTTCTAGATCCACTCGAAGCCCTTATCCGCCACTTCATCGTGAAAGCAATGGAGGTAGAATTTTCTTGACTGGAAACCTCCAGAGCCCCAAACACAGCTCCATACATCTTTGCTGTCAGTCAACTCCACCTCAGTTAGGCTAGTTTGAAGATCATGCAGTTCGCCCTTGGCCTGGACCGAAAGCGGGAGATTGAAGTTTTGGCCAAGGGCAGGCGCAGTCAGAAGCTCACGCACAGACACATCCTCATTTTTTGCAAACGAATACAACCGGGGGTGACTGTCCGACAGAATATCATCGTGCCATAAGTCCTTCCAAAAAAGGGCCGTGCTACCATCCCCCACTTGCACCATCATGGCACCACGATAGATCGGCGCTAGATGCACCATGTCACGCCACCAGAATGAGCCACACGGGTCGCTTGCATGCGGTATGGAGTCCACATAGTACACAGACCAGACCAGATTGACCCAGGGCAAGTCCATGCGATTGTAGAATTTGTGCAGCATTTTTAGAAGCAGGCCTTGGTTTTGAATCTTGAGGTCAATCACTCCCAACCCGCCCTTGCTCTTGGGGCAGCAAACCAGCTCCCATGCAGCCAGGGAGACGGCCTTCATGCCATCGTCCAAACTCTTTGCCCAGAGGCAATATCTCCAGAGTTTATCAAGGTGTTCAAACTTTGTGCGGGATCTTGATGGAACACATGGCGTATATCATAAGAGAAGTGATCACCAAATTTACCAACGCGAGTTTTGATCCAAGATCTAGCAAGGCTGCGGCCGAAGAGAGCTTTCGCTCGACCGATGCAACGAAGGGCATGAGGTCATTCACAGTCGGGCGGGTAGTGCCCATGGGCAACCCTAGGTACATGAAAGGCATGGACCCGATTGCACAGCCGAAGATCTGAGCAAGCCTCGAGGTTGCTTCCGTAGAAGAATTGACAGTGATCAAAGTTGATTTTTGGAAGTTAATGCTCAGGCCCACCAACGCTGCATAGTCCTGCAGAATGCCCTTGATCATTTCCGCTTGAGAGGGGTCAGCGGGCATCACCAGGATCGTATCATCAGTGTACTGAATGACGGGGTAGTCACTATCAGGTGCAGGGATAGGGAGCTGCAGGGCGCCCACCCGATAAGCGTCATTGATGGCAGCTTGCAGGAGGTCTACCGCCAACACAAAAATGAGTGGGGATAGAGGATCACCTTGACGCACACCTCGCAAACAGAAGAATTTCCTGCCCAGAGTCCCATTGAGGAGGATCGCAGACTTGGCCGTCGAGAATAGACTTTTAATCCATCCGAACCAACAATCTTCGAAGCCCATGCATTTCATAATCTCCAAGATGGGGGCATATTTGATTGTATCGAACGCCTTGGCGAAATCAAGCTTCAGAATAGCTATTTCTCTCCCCGAAGACTGACATTGGTGTATGAATTCGAACGCCCACGCCACGCAATCCTGTATAGATCTCCCCCTCAGGAAGCCATATTGATTGCGGTGTATGATCTTGAGGATGACACGCTGCATACGATTCGCAAGTAGTTTGGTTAAGATCTTAAGGCAGCAATTCAAGAGTGTTATCGGGCGATAGTCGTTCACTGTCTCTGGCGGTTGAGTTTTCGGGATGAGAGTAATGAAACCAGTGTTCAAGCTCTCGAGATCAAGGTCACCAGCATGGAAATCAGAGCACAGGCGATAGAAATCCTCTTTGATAATATGCCAGGAGGATTTTATAAAACTACCACTAAACCCATCAAGTCCGGGTGCATGGTCTGACGGCAGCTCCTTGACAACTTGGTCAATCTCTTTGCGAGTGAAAGGACTTAACAAAGCTTGGAGTCCCTCCACTCTCTTGATGATTCTCCTCAGATCAAAACGCATGTCAGTATGACTGGAGTGGCCCAGTCTTTCTTTGTAGGTCTGAAAGAGCACTGCCTCTTTTCCCACATGGTCGTGGATGATCGAATCATCGAGTAAGCGCAGCGATGCAATGATGTTCCTTCTGAAGCGCTCTGTCGCAACTCTGTGGAAGAACTTGGTGTTGCCATCACCGAACTTGAAGTATCTAATGGTACAACGTTTTTCCAATACAGCCTCTTGCACTCCAGCAGATGAAGCAGATGCTTTTTCAAAATCCCCCTAAAGTTAGCTTCTGGGATAGACAACCTCCTTCTCTCTTCTAGCCCATCAATCTCTAACAGGGTTTTGTTACAGTTTTCGATCAGGCCCGCCAATTTAGATATCTTCCTACTCCATTGCTTTAGATTGTAGCGCAGGTTTTTACATAGAGTCGCGGCAGCATTCGGGGCATAACAGCGTCTGTTCCACGAGCGATGAACAACCTCAAAGAAGCTAGGCTGTCCAATCCAAAAATCCTCAAAGCAAAATATCTTGGATTTTGGAATCTTGGACTGAATGCATACATAACAAGGTACATGATATGAAGTGGGTTTACCCAGTGGCAACACTACTGTGTTAGGGTACTTAACTGCCCAATCAACCGATGTGAAGTGCCAATCAAGTTGTTCGAGCAGGGGGTTATTTTGCATATTACTCCATGTGTATGAGTGCCCTTTGATTGGTAGTTCTACCAACGACTGTCTGCGAATGAATTCATTAAAGATCAACATATCATTAGCGTCCCCTCCCCCCCGATTACGATTGTCCCATGCTCTGATGAAGTTCAAATCGCCAATGAGGAGCCAATCATCACCATGTGGTATATCAACATCGAATAGCCAAGAAACAAACAGCGCCCTATTCGGATCCGTACAAGGACCATAAACATTGACGAGCGTCCACGAATAGGCGGATTGGGTATAAGTAAGTCTAACTCCAAGAGCAAAAGATTCAGAAAACATAGGGACACCACTAAATACTGAGCTCATCCACACAGTGATTAGGCCCCCGGAAGCGCCGGTGAAAGGCACGAAAGCAAGCATATCAAACTTTTTAGGGCAGAAAAGTTTAACAAATGAAGCATCAAAAGAGGTACGCTTAGTTTCTTGAAGGCACACTATGGAACGACCACTAACATCGATTGCATTACGGATCGCCAGCTGCTTCTTCTTGGAATTTATCCCATGTACGTTCCAACACAGGATATTCCACTGCTTATTGGGTGGAATTGTAGCTAAGGATTCTCAGTCTCCTCCCCATGAGCAGGTGCCATGAGCTTCTGAGGGGTGAGGTCATCAGGTGGAACTCCACACAGGACATTGCCCATGTACTGCAGCTGGTGAATTGGCGTTGGAGGCGGCAGGTCATCGGAGGTGCTAGCCAGCGGTTCAGTAGGAGCTTGGCACAGGGAGCAGTTGCCTTAGAGGAACAGGCAATCGATGGCGCCCCCCTAGGTTTGACCTTGGATTGCGTCTTCCTCACATCAGTGACTTGTGGAACTTTAAATCCGTCATACCTCGTGGATTGACTACTACGATGCAGCCCAGCCGTCTCAATCGGAGCTTTCTCTCCCAACATCATGTTCTAAAAATATTCAGACCCCATAGTGCCAGCGTGAAGTTCAGTGTCAGCATAAGATACTTCAGAAGGCAAGGACACATTAAGCTGCAAAGGGTTGAGACAGTCCTCTTGCATCAGGGTATCGGATCCACTGGTGATCATAGGGATTTGAGGAGCAACGTCCACCCAAACTTCAGCTGGTATGAAGATAGGGCCAGTAAAATGGCAGAGAAGATCATTCAGGTGAAAAAAGTGACCACCTGCAGCAGACCTCTCCTGAATGATAGCATCAGTGATAGCAAGAAGAAAAGCGCGGGGGTTGAGCGGCAGAGTCCCACAACTCAGAGTCTGGGCAGGTGTGTCAGGTGCAGTGAGGCATCGTGTGAACCTGCCAAAGGAGATCAGCCAGAGGAAGTCCAGAAGAGACAAACCTTCATCTGTCTGAACCTCAACTGTGTGGGAGCTGCCCGGAGCTCGAACAAACTGCATGCCAGAAGTCTGTCGACCATGGATCAAAGCGTCAGCTACTTCTTCGATATCAGAATAGACAGACCATTCATCTTGCGGATCATCAGTGGTGTTGCTCTCCCGCTCCACACCATCCATGAGGGAGGGGCCAATATACTGAAACAAGGCGCGAAAGTTGAAACCACTGAAAGGTGGTGGTGCAACCAGCTGAGGGAGTCCTAGATAAGGGGGTATCCGGACAGCCGGACTATGTACTTTGGCCGGACTATTGGACTATGAAGATACAAGATTGAAGACTTTGTCCCGTGTCCGGATGGGACTCTCCTTGGCGTGGAAGGCAAGCTTGGCGATCCGGATTGTAGATCTCCTTCTCTGTAACCGACTCTGTGTAACCCTAGCCCCCTCTAGTGTCTATATAAACCAGAGGGTTTAGTCTGTAGGACACAACAAAAATCATACCATAGGCTAGCTTCTAGGGTTTAACCTCTCTGATCTCGTGGTAGATCAACTCTTGTAATACTCATATCATCAAGATAAATCAAGCATGAAGTAGGGTATTACCTCCATCGAGAGGGCCCGAACCTGGGTAAACATCGTGTCTCCAGTCTCCTGTTACCATTAGCCTTAGATGCATAGTTCGGGACCCCCTACCCGAGATCCGCCGGTTTTGACACCGACATTGGTGCTTCCATTGAGAGTTCCTCTGTGTCGTCGCAGTAAGGCTCGATGGCTCGCCTCGTTGTCAGGGACAACATCACCTCTGAGGGAGCACTGGCCCAAGGCCAAACTCTCCGTCTGGGCGGCTTCGTCATGACTGTCGGTGTCAAAACCGGCGGATCTCGGGTAGGGGGTGTTGGGGAACGTTGCAGAAAATAAAAAAATTCTATGCTTCACCAAGATCAATCTATGGAGTCATCTAGCAACGATAGAGAGGAGTGCGTCTACATACCCTTGTAGATCGCGAGCGGAAGCGTTCAAGAGAACGGGGTTGAGGGAGTCGTACTCGTCGTGATCCAAATCACCAAAGATCCTAGTGCCGAACGGACGGCACCTCCGCGTTCAACACACGTACGGTTGGGGAAGATGTCTCCTCCTTCTTGATACATCAAGGGGGAAGGAGAGGTTGATGGAGATCCAGCAGCACGACGACGTGGTGGTGGAAGCAGCGGCGATCTCGGCAGGGCTTCGCCAAGCTCAGTGAGAGGGAGATGTGTTACGGGGGGAGAGGGAGGCGCCAGGGACTAGGGTGCGCAGCCCTCCCTCCCCCTCTTTACATAGGGGCCCTAGGGGGTGCGTCGGCCCCCTAGAGATCCAATCTCAAGGGGGGCGGCGACCAAGGGGGGGACTTGCCCCCCAAGTCAAGTGGGGCGCCCCCACCCCTAGGGTTCCCAACCCTAGACGCAGGGGAGACCCAAGGGGGGGCGCACCAGCCCACCAGGGGCTGGTTCCCTTCCCACTTCAGCCCATGGGGCCCTCTGTGATAGGTGGCCCCATCCGGTGGACCCCCGGGACCCTTCTGGTGGTCCCGGTACAATACCTGTGACCCCCGAAACTTTACCGATGGCCGAAACTGGACTTCCTATATACAAATCTTCACCTCCGGACCATTCCGGAACTCCTCGTGACGTTCGGGATCCCATCCGGGACTCCAAAGAACTCTCAGGTTACCGCATACTAATATTTCTACAACCCTAGCGTCACCGAACCTTAAGTGTGTAGACCCTACGGGTTCGGGAATCACGTAGACATGACCGAGACAGCTCTCTGGCCAATAACCAACAGCGGGATCTGGATACCCATGTTGGCTCCCACATGTTCCACGATGATCTCATCGAATGAACCACGATGTCGAGGATTCAAGTAATCCCGTATACAATTCCCTTTGTCAATCGGTAAGTTACTTGCCCAAGATTCGATCGTCGGTATCCCAATACCTCGTTCAATCTCGTTACCGGCAAGTCACTTTACTCATACCGTAATGCATGATCCCGTGACCAACCACTTGGTCACATTGAGCTCATTATGATGATGCATTACCGAGTGGGCCCGGAGATACCTCTCCGTCATACGGAGTGACAAATCCCAGTCTCGATCCGTGTCAACCCAACAGACACTTTCGAAGATACCTGTAGTATACCTTTATAGCCACCCAGTTACGTTGTGATGTTTGGTACACCCAAAGCACTCCTACGGTATCCGGGAGTTACACGATCTCATGGTCTAAGGAAATGATACTTGACATTGGAAAAGCTCTAGCAAACGAACTACACGATCTTGTGTTATGCTTAGGATTGGGTCTTGTCCATCACATCATTCTCCTAATGATGTGATCCCGTTATCAATGACATCCAATGTCGATAGTCAGGAAACCATGACTATCTGTTGATCAACGAGCTAGTCAACTAGAGGCTCACTAGGGACATGTTGTGATCTATGTATTCACACATGTATTACGATTTCCGGATAACACAATTATAGCATGAATAATAGACAATTATCATGAACAAGGAAATATATAATAATCATTTTATTATTGCCTCTATGGCATATTTCCAACAGTCTCCCACTTGCACTAGAGTCAATAATCTAGTTACATTATGATGAATCGAACACCCATAGAGTTCTGATGTTGATCATGTTTTGCTCGCGGACGAGGTTTAGTCAACGGATCTGCGACATTCAGATCCGTATGCACTTTGCAAATATCTATGTCTCCATATTGAACATTTTCACGAATGGAGTTGAAGCGACGCTTGATGTGCCTGGTCTTCTTGTGAAACCTAGGCTCCTTGGCAAGGGCAATAGCTCCAGTGTTGTCACAAAAGAGAGTGATCGGCCCCGACGCATTGGGTAAGACCCCTAGGTCGGTGATGAACTCCTTCATCCAGATTGCTTCATGCGCTGCCTCCGAGGCTGCCATGTACTCCGCTTCACATGTAGATCCCGCCATGACGCTTTGCTTGCAACTGCACCAACTTACTGCCCCACCATTCAAAATATACACGTATCCGGTTTGTGACTTAGAGTCATCCAGATCTGTGTTGAAGCTAGCGTCGACGTAACCCTTTACGACGAGGTCTTTGTCACCTCCATAAACGAGAAACATATCCTTAGTCCTTTTCAGGTACTTCAGGATATTCTTGACTGCTGTCCAGTGTTCCATGCCGGGATTACTTTGGTACCTCCCTACCAAACTTACGGCAAGGTTTACATTAGGTCTGGTACACAGCATGGCATACATAATAGACCCTATAGCCGAGGCATAGGGGATGACACTCATCTTTTCTCTATCTTCTGCCGTGGTCGGGCATTGAGCCGAGCTCAAATTTACACCTTGCAACACAGGCAAGAACCCCTTCTTGGCCCATATTGAACTTGAAAGAACATGCGATGCCCCCATGTTTGGTTTTGGTACTTGATGTCAATCTCTATGGACTAATGGTTGCCTTAAGTTATATTTGAAGGTTTTGTCCATAGGCTTTTCTTGAAGTCCATGTGTTGGTTTCAAGGAGTTTATGAGTTGACCAAGGTGCTATTAAGGAATTATCCAAAGATCAGTCATGTGAGTGTTGAGCTTATTGCAAGCATGTCTTGAAGAAGAAGATTGGGTGATCATTCATGTTTACCTTCAAGACATCATCCAAATGAAGAGAGTTGGAAAGATTCAAGGTTGATCTAGACTAAGTACAGAGAGTGATTCAAGTTGATCAACACACAAAGCGCACAAGTTGTACCGAGAGGGACCAAGTGTTCCCATGGTATGGTAAGCATTGTCCATTAAGCTTTGTGTACTAACCCATGGTCTACGTGAGAGTTCTTTGTGGGGTTAGGTATGTTTCCATGGTCTTGCGTCAAGAGGAAGATCCCATACAACCCATGGAGGATGACATCAAGTGGTGATCATCATCAAGTTTGTTGTGTGCAAGTTCAAGTGGAGCAACATGAAGAGTGGCTCACCCATAATGGAGTATGGGGGAGCAATCAAGTTTGAATCTTTCCATCCATTGTGGTGTCAATGGACTTGTGAAGATGTGCCGAAGAGTCGCTCACCCATAGTGGACTATGGGGGAGCAATCATCTAGTCTTCATCGAGCCAACGCAATCAAGAAAGGTGGTCCAACTTGAGGGAGTCAAGATCGTCTTCATCTAGCTCAAGTGGACCATGTGCAAGGCAAAGGTTTGCCCTTTATAGGTTTTCTATTTTACCAGTCTCGTGGTGGTAGTTGGGAGACCGGGTTATAGGATCGTTTGCCATACTATCAAGGGGGGCTCTCAAGTTGGTAGCTTGATCGTATCGTTAGTAGAGAGCTCAAACCATTGCATCCTTGCATCATGTTTCTTTGTTCTTGTTTGGTTCTCTTTGTGAGTCTTAGAGCTTATGGTCATCTTGATGACAAGCTTGAGTTCATCGAAAACGGAGTTCGCATGCGTCTTCTATGATGTTTTCGGTGTTGGAGGTTTTACCGGTCTTATCCAAGGAAGGGTTCTCACCATTTTCTTATGGGCCTTTTCTCATTTGCTTCTGATTGATATTTCTATCAAGATTGTGTTAGCCCTTGTTGCTAGCTTTCCAACAAACTTGGTTTCATCGAATTCGGAGCTCGTATGCGAAAGTTGTGGCTGTTTTGATATTGCCTGTTTTACATAGAGAGGTTGTACCGCCCCATAGAGAGGTTGTACCGGTTGACCGGTACAACCGGTGTTTGGAGCGGTTGTACCGCTCCAGAATTGGTCCGGAGGTTCTACCGGCCATGTACCGCTCTACCACCGGACTAGTTTCTGTTTTGGAGCGGTTCTTGGGCGGTTGTTGACCGGTTTAACCGGTTTAACAGGTACTACCGGTTCCCCAGGCTGTTGTACCGCTTAGAGCTTTTCCCAGGTTGGTTTTTCCTCTGCTTTGGCCGTTGTACCGGTCCTACAGGTTTCTGCACATTACGGGCAGATTCGTGGGGACCTATTTAAGGGGGTCTTCTTCCCCAATGGTTCCCCATCTCTTGAGCTCGTTTTTGCCCCCATTGTTGACCTTCTTTGAGCTTGCTAACTCTCAATCCCTTCATGGATTCTTGCTAGTTTTTGAGGGAAAAGAGAGAGGAGATCTAGATCCACACTTCCACCAATCACTTTCTCCTCTATGTGAGGGGAACCCCTTGGATCTAGATCTTCGAGTTCTTTGTGTTCTCCTTCTTGTTCTTCCTCTTACTTTCCTCCCTAGCATTAGTTGCTTTGGTGGGATTTGAGAGAGAAGGACTTGGGTACTCTGTGTGCCCTTGCCATTGCATTTGTGCATCGGTTTGAGTTCTCCACGGTGATACGTGGAAGTGAAGTTTGAGAAGCTTATTACTCTTGGGTGTTTGTGCACCCTAGAGCTTGTTCCTCTTGGGTCCCTTGGCGCCCTAGACGGTTGGTGGTGTTCGGAGCTCAATCATTGTGGTGTAAAGCTCCGGGCAAGCGTCGGGGTCTCCAATTAGGTTATGGAGATCGCCCCGAGCAATTTGACGGGTACCGGTGACCGCTCCCAAGGGTTGCCAAAGTGTACGGGTTCGGTGACCGCCCTCAAGGGTCGCCATTTGTACGGGTTTGGTGACCGCCCTCAAGGGTCCCTTAGTGGAATCACGACATCTTGCATTGTGCGAGGGCGTGAGGAGATTACGGTGGCCCTAGTGGCTTCTTGGGGAGCATTGTGCCTCCACACCGCTCCAAACGGAGATTAGCATCCGCAAGGGTGTGAACTTCAGGATACATCGTTGTCTCCGCGTGCCTCGGTTATCTCTTACCCGAGCCCCTTTACTTATGCACTTTACTTTGTGATAGCCATATTGTTCTTTGTCATATATATTGCTATCACATAGTTGATTATCTTGCTTAGCATAAGTTGTTGGTGCACATAGGTGAGCCTAGCTGTTGTAGGTTTTGTGCTTGACAAATTAACCGCTAGGTTTATTCCGCATTTGTTCAAGCCTAAACCGTAATTATTTTAAAGCGCCTATTCACCCCCCTCTAGGTGACATACTCGATCTTTCAATTGGTATCAGAGCCTCGTCTCTCTTTATTAGGCTTTACCGCCTAGAGAGTAAAGATGTCGACTAGGGGATTAGGATTCTCTGACACTCTTAGTTTCGATGGCACAAATTTTGATGTTTGGGTAATCCGCATGCTTAATCTCTTTAGGGTCATGGACCCAAATTTAGAGCAAATTGTAGATATGGGTTTTTCTCCTCCAAAGGATCCCCAAAGATTATCTTTAGAGGATGAGAAAAACTCTTATCTCAATGCTCAAGCTTCTAATGTGCTTTTCGGTTCATTGAGCAATGTAGTTATATTTCAACTCATGCCGTTCCGAGATGCTCATGAGTTGTGGACTAAGCTTCAAGATAAATATGGCGTGTCCAAGGTTTGTGGGGATGATTGTTCTCCCTCCACCTCCGGTCGTATAGTCTTCTCAACTTCTTCTACTTCACCTACATGTGGTTTGCCACAAGGTAATGATATGGTGAGTAGTGTTGGTCATTGCAATGATGATAGTATACTTATTGTGGATGATCCTTCATCACTATATTATTGCATTGCTCCTTCTTTGGGCTTTAACACTTCGAGCACTCCAAATGTTTCACATGCTTGTGTTGATAGTCCTTGCATATCATGTAGAAATTGCTTGACTAAATCTCATGATGATATGCTTTCTATGTCTTGTTGCCATGATAAAAATACATCTATTTCCTCGAATTATTGTGCTAACAATGTAGAGGAAACCCAACACTCCATGGAACAAGATGTGGTGTTTAATGGTGCCTCAAGGGATCCTACATCATCATCTATTGCTTTTTGCCTTATGGCTAAGGCGTCAAAGGTATCTCCTACTTTGTACCCCAATATGTCTCTTGATGATGATGTTGATGCTAATGATGATGAGGATAATGATGAAGAGAATGATAATGTTGCCTCCTTAAAAACTAAGGGGGAAATGATTTTTAAAGCTCTTCATAAAAATAAAATTGCTCGTTCCAACTTCATGGAAATAATGTCCATTGCCATTGATGGCAAGAAATACATTGAGGAGTTGGAATCTCATCTAGAGGAGCATGAGGTCACCATTGAGAAAATGGAAGCTCATGGGCGTGATTACGCAAATGAGATCGCGGAGCTATCTCAAGCTCTTGAACATGAACAGACCACCTCCGAATTTCTTGAGGAAACTTTTGCTCTAGAATTATTTAGAGTGAAGGAATCTAATGATAGAGCTCTTGAGGTGGCCAACGTTTTTGAAACTAAAAATCTAAGCTTGAAGTTGCTCATGCTAGACTCCTTGAGGATTTTGAGCACCTCGAAAATGGCTCAAGGGTCTTCAAGTGTGAGCTCATCAAACTCACTGAGTCTCATGCTCAACTTGAAGCTTCTTATTTAAAAGAGCTTGCCAAGTTGCCTTCTCCTCTTGTTGTTAATGATGATGCTTGTGCTACTAATTCTATTACTTGTGAAGCATCCATTTTGAAGGAGAATGTTGAGCTACAGGCTCAACTTGAGGTGCTATCTAGCAATTATGGGAAATTGGAAGAAAGTCATGAAAAGCTCTCAAGCTCTCATGATGATCTTCTAGTATCCCATAGTGTGCTAAAGATAGCTCATGAGGCCATGATTGCTAAGGTAACATCTAGTGAGCCTCATGTGGATACTATCACTACTTCTAGTCAAAATAGTATATTGCCATGTGCTAGTCCTTGTAATTCATCTACTCACAATGTTGGTACATATTGTGATGAATTGCTTTCCTTGCCTTGTTTCTCTAACGATGAAGCTTATACTTCCTCTAGTACTTGTGTTGATACTAACCATGTAGAGGAAATCAAAGAGCTCAAGGCCCAAGTCACTTCTTTGAAGAAAGACTTGGAAAAGAGTCATCAAGGGAAACCCACACTCAACAATATCTTGAGTGTGCAAAAATCCCCCAATGACAAAGGTGGACTTGGATTCAACTCCAATAAGAAGAAGAAGTCCAAGATGAACAAAAGGAAGGGCCAAGAACAAGTCAAGAATTCGGCCAAGATTGTTTGCTTCAAGTGCAAAATTGAAGGGCATCATGTTAGATCTTGCCCATTGAAGAAGAAGGCCATTAGTGACAAGCAACAAGGGAAGCAGCTACAAGTGCATTCTCATGCTCAACCTCAAGTTGAAGAAAGGCCTCTTCCCAAGAAGACTCAAGTTAATGCTTCTCAAGTTGAGAAATCAAGTGAGAAGAAAGTGAAGAGTAGACGTTGCTACCTATGCCGTGAGAAAGGTCACCTTGCTTCTTCATGCACTAGTGGTAACTTATCCAACCCAATTATTATTGATGATGTCTATTCTCTTGGGAAGGATAAGGTTGGCAATGTGGTTGCCAAGTTTGTTGGTACTCAAAGTGGTTTGAAGCAAAGAACCATTTGGGTAGCCAAGCCTATTGTGACTAACCGCTTAGGACCCAACTTGGTTGGGGACCAACTAGCTCAAACTTGATCAATAGGTGTTGTTGGAGGGCATTGGAGACTCGGATACTTTATGAAGAATTAAGGGGACTTCATCACTCTTATTGTCTCAACCCAAGTCAATTGAATCATCAAGTTTATATCTTATATCCAATGTGCCTCCTTGCGGTAACTTGTACTTAAATTGTTTACCTTGAAAGTTACTTGCCCCCTTGCATGTTTTGGTTTTGTTCCTTGCATGTGTTTGTATATTTTGCGCTTCCAACTTGCTTATCTTGAGCAATCAAGTATGTGTGTGTTGGTTTGCACATCATGTACGTGTGCGCCGTGCGTTGAGCCTTTTTGCTTCCTGTTTGTATCCTAGTTGGCTCGTGTGAGAGATCAATGGAACATCCCATTTTGGGGGAGTGACGTGCTTTGTGCACCTCACAATCCTATAAATGTGTGTACATGAGGAATACCATCTAGTATTGATATTACAAGATTATCTAGTCGCTAGGTGGTATATCTCTCATGAGAAATTCAAATTCTAGATAGTCCATTAATTATCTCTTGTTTGTTCCTCTTATTGCCTCTTGTTAAGTTCTTATTGGTATCACATTATGGGGGAGTAATATGCTAAGTGCATATTACAAGCCTATAAAATGTGTAAATTTGAGATATTGTCACCTAGAATTGACTTGTAGATTATATTGTTCCTAGGTGGCATATTAGCTCTACAAGTTGCAATTTGCTTGTGTTTGTTGTGAAGATGATGTTGGATGTCCTTGTTATCTACCACCGGGAATTATTTCCAAATACTTCTTGTCTTTTGACAATTGGTAGTCACTTATGTGTGGTAGAATTTGTTGATCATCTTTACTTTGGCTTTTGTTTTTCCTTTTCTCTTGCCAAGGTTTGTGTCAACTCCCGGTGTCTTCCCTACCACTTGCAGATCTTGTTTATTTCTTGTTCTTGTCTAGTGTTTTCTAGATATAGTGAAAGTAGTGATCCCACCTTGTGCATTTTGTATTCAAATGCAAATCCTATATAATGCACAACTCGTGGGGGATCTATCCTATTTTCTTAGAACACTCTTCTTGTGATCCTTATCGAGTGTGTTTTGGTTGAAGGCAAGCCATTTCTTTTTGGTACTTTGTGCCATCATGAAACTTTGTTGAGAGCTTGGTTTGTTTGGAACCATCCTCTCTTTGGGAGTTTGACATCTTTAGTTTAGTGTGTATCAATGGATATCTCATTCCTTGATGTATCTTTAATGATATCTTCCAAGTGATGATTTCTCCATTTGGTATCCTTTTCACTTGGCATTTCTTTCTCTTTAGGTTTCGGGTTTTGAAAGTCTTGAGCATGCATGTTTACTTCATGTATTTTATTTGGCATGCTTTCTTTCTTTGACTCAATATATAGGGGATCTCCACCAAGTCTCAAATCGGATGAGATGTGTATGAAATTCATTTTCATATCTATATGCACATATTTATGTGGAGTTTGTCCTATGTATTGGTTTTTCTAACTATTTGGTCCCAATGAGTTTGGGTATCGTTTAGTTTGTGTTGTTCTTCTAGGAACATTTGGAGATGCATTGGATGCTCGGCTCACTCACAAGGAAGGTGTTGTCACCATGTGCATATTGGAGTCAAGCTAGGATGATCAATGAACTACTATCTACCTTCAATTGGTATCTACTACATCCTTCCAATGATATCTCGGTAACAAGTATCTATTCATGCTTTCTCCTCTTGCATTCAACCTTGTGTAGGTTGCATCTTGGCATGATATTCATTTCATATCTTGTGATACTTGTTTCCTTTCTCAAAGCATCCCAACGACGATCTCTTGTTGCTAGTTGTGATGCCTTTGATGGATGTGTGTTTGGACTTCATTTATATACAATGAGACCATATCTAGCCAAGTGCTATGCTTTCAAGCAAATATCTTATTGGTATATTTATGACTTCCTTTTGGTTATCTCATTCCTTCTTGTTGTAACTATTTCGGGTGTACATCCTTCTTTGTAGATATATATCATCATGATTTCGTCTACCTAGAACATTATACACTTGAGAGAAATTACATCTCTAGTTGATATACTTTCTTTCACGTCCACCTTGTCTTTCTTATGTTATTTCTTTGGTGGCTCCGTGAAAGCTTTTGCCTTGAGTGCGTGTCATATCTCATTGCATCTTGATGCACTCTTGTGTGGTGAAGATTATTTTCCTCTTGCTTATCTTTACGAGGCTTTTACCATCTTAATTGGTATCCCTCGTCTTGATGAGCCTCCCCTCGTATATCTTCACCACGGGTTGTCACAAGCATAGGTTCTCTTCTGCTTATTAGAAAGCTTGTGAACCCGTTTGCCAATTGTGTGTGGGAATGATAGGCCTTGCACCGTGTGCCTCATTCTTTCAAGACTATGTTGATGCTTAATGTTCATCCTAATTTTAGTCTTCTCAAGTGTTTCGCCATGACTCACACACATCTTTTTGGTTGAGCCTATTCTTAAGTTGCCTCTTTTACATGTTGCTCAACCATGTGCTTGTTGGAAGTGCTAGGCTTTGTTTCCTATATGCTCACCTGCACTGGATGTGTGTTTCTATTGATTTTGGGGGAGCTATGATCCTATTTTGTGCACTTTGTATCCAAATACAAAAATTCTTGATGTGCACAAATCATGGGGAGCTTCTCTAGTTTCTTTAGAACACTGCTCCGCTCTTATCATAATATCCTTTATTCATGTGGCTCGTAGGATCATTGGCCTAGTTGGTTCAATTGGTATCTTTTGATAGCTTGCTTCAATTGGTATCTTTTGATTGCTTGATTGCTTGTTTCTCTCTTTGATTATGTCTTTGTGGCATATCTTCCTTTTGCAATCTTTGGGCCTCAATATAGTTTGTCTTCCTCCAAGTATTTACCGTTGGATATGTGTATTGCATTCCACTCTCTTGTTGAGAAATACACAATTTATGGAGGAACACATTTTATATTGGCCTTCTAAGCTTTTAGCCCATTTTGGCAATCGATGCCAATGGGGGAGAAGTTTCAGAGAGTTGTGTGGAGAAGTTTAGAGAGTTGTCTCCTCTTGCTTTGGTTTTGTTCCTTAGCATTTGCATCTCATTTGCATGCACTATTGGTTGTTGTATTGCATGGTGATGCATAATTCCTTATATAAACTCTCTTGAAAGTGATTGTCATCAATTACCAAAATGAGGGAGATTGAAAGAACATGCGATGCCCCCATGTTTGGTTTTGGTAATTGATGGCAATCTCTATGGACTAATGGTTGCCTTAAGTTATATTTGAAGGTTTTGTCCATAGGCTTTTCTTGAAGTCCATGTGTTGGTTTCAAGGAGTTTATGAGTTGACCAAGGTGCTATTAAGGAATTATCCAAAGATCGGTCATGTGAGTGTTGAGCTTATTGCAAGCATGTCTTGAAGAAGAAGATTGGGTGATCATTCATGTTTACCTTCAAGACATCATCCAAATGAAGAGAGTTGGAAAGATTCAAGGTTGATCTAGACTAAGTACAGAGAGTGATTCAAGTTGATCAACACACAAAGCGCACAAGTTGTACCGAGAGGGACCAAGTGTTCCCATGGTATGGTAAGCATTGTCCATTAAGCTTTGTGTACTAACCCATGGTCTACGTGAGAGTTCTTTGTGGGGTTAGGTATGTTTCCATGGTCTTGCGTCAAGAGGAAGATCCCATACAACCCATGGAGGATGACATCAAGTGGTGATCATCATCAAGTTTGTTGTGTGCAAGTTCAAGTGGAGCAACATGAAGAGTGGCTCACCCATAATGGAGTATGGGGGAGCAATCAAGTTTGAATCTTTCCATCCATTGTGGTGTCAATGGACTTGTGAAGATGTGCCGAAGAGTCGCTCACCCATAGTGGACTATGGGGGAGCAATCATCTAGTCCTCATCGAGCCAACGCAATCAAGAAAGGTGGTCCAACTTGAGGGAGTCAAGATCGTCTTCATCTAGCTCAAGTGGACCATGTGCAAGTCAAAGGTTTTCCCTTTATAGGTTTTCTATTTTACCAGTCTCGTGGTGGTAGTTGGGAGACCGGGTTATAGGATCGTTTGCCATACTATCAAGGGGGGCTCTCAAGTTGGTAGCTTGATCGTATCGTTAGTAGAGAGCTCAAACCATTGCATCCTTGCATCATGTTTCTTTGTTCTTGTTTGGTTCTCTTTGTGAGTCTTAGAGCTTATGGTCATCTTGATGACAAGCTTGAGTTCATCGAAAACGGAGTTCGCATGCGTCTTCTATGATGTTTTCGGTGTTGGAGGTTTTACCGGTCTTATCCAAGGAAGGGTTCTCACCATTTTCTTATGGGCCTTTTCTCATTTGCTTCTGATTGATATATCTATCAAGATTGTGTTAGCCCTTGTTGCTAGCTTTCCAACAAACTTGGTTTCATCGAATTCGGAGCTCGTATGCGAAAGTTGTGGCTGTTTTGATATTGCCTGTTTTACATAGAGAGGTTGTACCGCCCCGTAGAGAGGTTGTACCGGTTGACCGGTACAACCGGTGTTTGGAGCAGTTGTACCGCTCCAGAATTGGTCCGGAGGTTGTACCGGCCATGTACAGCTCTACCACCGGACTAGTTTCTGTTTTGGAGCGGTTCTTGGGCGGTTGTTGACCGGTTTAACCGGTTTAACAGGTACTACCGGTTCCCCAGGCTGTTGTACCGCTTAGAGCTTTTCCCAGGTTGGTTTTTCCTCTGCTTTGGCCGGTTGTACCGGTTCGTGCACCAGTTGTACCGGTCCTATAGGTTTCTGCACATAACGGGCAGATTCGTGGGGACCTATTTAAGGGGGTCTTCTTCCCCAATGGTTCCCCATCTCTTGAGCTCGTTTTTGCCCCCATTGTTGACCTTCTTTGAGCTTGCTAACTCTCAATCCCTTCATGGATTCTTGCTAGTTTTTGAGGGAAAAGAGAAAGGAGATCTAGATCCACACTTCCACCAATCACTTTCTCCTCTATGTGAGGGGAACCCCTTGGATCTAGATCTTGGAGTTCTTTGTGTTCTCCTTCTTGTTCTTCCTCTTACTTTCCTCCCCAGCATTAGTTGCTTTGGTGGGATTTGAGAGAGAAGGACTTGGGTACTCTGTGTGCCCTTGCCATTGCATTTGTGCATCGGGTTGAGTTCTCCACGGTGATACGTGGAAGTGAAGTTTGAGAAGCTTATTACTCTTGGGTGTTTGTGCACCCTAGAGCTTGTTCCTCTTGGGTCCCTTGGCGCCCTAGACGGTTGGTGGTGTTCGGAGCTCAATCATTGTGGTGTAAAGCTCTGGGCAAGCGTCGGGGTCTCCAATTAGGTTGTGGAGATCGCCCCGAGCAATTTGACGGGTACCGGTGACCGCCCCCAAGGGTTGCCAAAGTGTACGGGTTCGGTGACCGCCCCCAAGGGTCGCCATTTGTACGGGTTCGGTGACCGCCCTCAAGGGTCCCTTAGTGGAATCACGGCATCTTGCATTGTGCGAGGGCGTGAGGAGATTACGGTGGCCCTAGTGGCTTCTTGGGGAGCATTGTGCCTCCACACCGCTCCAAACGGAGATTAGCATCTGCAAGGGTGTGAACTTCGGGATACATCGTCGTCTCCGCGTGCCTCGGTTATCTCTTACCCGAGCCCCTTTACTTATGCACTTTACTTTGTGATAGCCATATTGTTCTTTGTCATATATATTGCTATCACATAGTTGCTTATCTTGCTTAGCATAAGTTGTAGGTGCACATAGGTGAGCCTAGTTGTTGTAGGTTTTGTGCTTGACAAATTAACCGCTAGGTTTATTCTGCATTTGTTCAAGCCTAAACCGTAATTATTTTAAAGCGCCTATTCACCCCCCCCCTCTAGGTGACATCCTCGATCTTTCAGAACTTCTTCAATATCTTATCAAGGTATGTGCTTTGTGAAAGACCTATGAGGCGTCTCGATCTATCTCTATAGATCTTGATGCCTAATATGTAAGCAGCTTCTCCAAGGTCCTTCATTGAAAAACACTTATTCAAGTAGGCCTTTATGCTGTCCAAAAGTTTTATATCATTTCCCATCAAAAGTATGTCATCTACATATAATATGAGAAATGCTACAGAGCTCCCACTCACTTTCTTGTAAACACAGGCTTCTCCATAAGTCTGCATAAACCCAAACGCTTTGATAATCTCATCAAACCGAATGTTCCAACTCCGAGAAGCTTGCACCAGCCCATAAATGGATCGCTGGAGCTCTCATACCTTGTTAGCATTCTTAGGATCAACAAAACCTTCCGGCTGCATCATATACAGTTCTTCCTTAAGATAGCCGTTAAGGAATGCCGTTTTGACGTCCATTTTCCATATCTCATAATCATAGTATGCGGCAATTGCTAACATGATTCGGATGGACTTCAGCTTCACTACGGGAGAGAAAGTCTCATCGTAGTCAACCCCTTGAACTTGCCGATAACCCTTAGCGACAAGTCGAGCTTTATAGATGGTAACATTACCATCCGCGTCCGTCTTCTTCTTAAAGATCCATTTGTTTTCTATTGCTCGCCGATCATCGGGCAAGTCTGTCAAAGTCCACACTTTGTTTTCATACATGGATCCTATCTCGGATTGCATGGCTTCAAGCCATTTGTTGGAATCTAGGCCCGCC
Source organism: Triticum dicoccoides (assembly GCF_002162155.2). Lineage (NCBI taxonomy): Eukaryota > Viridiplantae > Streptophyta > Magnoliopsida > Poales > Poaceae > Triticum > Triticum dicoccoides. The sequence goes on along the minus strand of NC_041381.1, from coordinate 478,689,394 downwards.
ATCGCTTCTTCATAGTTCGAAGGTTCACCATTGTCTAACAACATGATTTCTAGGACAGGGTTGCCATACCATTCTGGTGTGGAACGTGTCCTTGTGGACCTATGAAGTTCAGTAGAAACTTGATCCGAAGTACCTTGATCATCATCATTAACTTCCTATCCAGTCAGTGCAGGCACCACAGGAACATCTTCCTGAGCTGCGCTACTTTCCGGTTCAAGAGGCAGTACTTCATCGAGTTCTACTTTCCTCCCACTTATTTCTTTCGAGAGAAACTCTTTCTCCAAAAAGGACCCATTCTTGGCAACAAAGATCTTTCCTTCGGATCTAAGGTAGAAGGTATACCCAATGGTTTCCTTAGGGTATCCTATGAAGACACATTTTTCCGACTTGGGTTCGAGCTTTTCAGGTTGAAGTTCTTGACATAAGCATCACATCCCCAAACTTTTAGAAACGACAGCTTAGGTTTCTTCCCAAACCATAATTCATACGGTGTCGTCTCAACGGATTTAGACGGTGCCCTATTTAAAGTGAATGTAGCTGTCTCTAGAGCGTATCCCCAAAATGATAGCGGTAAATCGGTGAGTGACATCATAGATCTCACCATATCCAATAGAGTGCGATTACGACGTTCAGACACACTGTTACGCTGAGGTGTTCCAGGTGGCGTGAGTTGTGAAACGATTCCACATTTCCTTAAGTACGTACCAAATTCGTGACTTAAATATTCTCCTCCACGATCTAATCGTAAGAACTTTATTTTTCGGTCACGTTGATTCTCTACCTCATTCTGAAATTCCTTGAACTTTTCAAAGGTCTCAGACTTGTGTTTCATCAAGTAGACATACCCATATCTACTTAAGTCATCAGTGAGAGTGAGAACATAACGATAGCCACCGCGAGCCTCAACGCTCATTGGACACCACACATCAGTATGTATAATTTCCAATAAGTTGGTTGCTCGCTGCATTGTTCCGGAGAACGGAGTCTTGGTCATTTTGCCCATGAGGCACGGTTCGCATGTGTCAAATGATTCGAAATCAAGAGACTCCAAAAGTCCATCTGTATGGAGCTTCTTCATGCGTTTGACACCAATGTGACCAAGGCAGCAGTGCCACAGATATGTGGGACTATCGCTATCAATCTTACATCTTTTGGTATTCACACTATGAATATGTGTAACATCACGTTAGAATAAACCATTGACCAGCGGGGCATGACCATAAAACATATCTCTCATATAAATAGAACAACCATTATTCTCGGATTTAAATGAGTAGCCATCTCGTATTAAACAAGATCCAGATACAATGTTCATGCTCAAAGCTGGCACTAAATAACAATTATTGAGGTTTAAAACTAATCCCGTAGGTAAATGTAGAGGTAGCGTGCCGACGGTGATCACATCGACCTTGGAACCATTCCCAATGCGCATCGTCACCTCGTCCTTCGCCAGTCTCCATTTATTCCGCAGCTCCTGTTTTTAGTTACAAATATGAGCAACCGCACCGGTATCAAATACCCAGGAGCTACTACGAGTAGGTAAGGTACACATCAATTACATGTATATCACATATACCTTTAGTGTTGCCGGCCTTCTTGTCTGCTAAGTACTTGGGGCAGCTTTGCTTCCAGTGTCCGCTTCCCTTGCAATAAAAGCACTCAGTCCCAGGTTTGGGTCCATGCTTTGGCTTCTTCCTGGCAACTGGCTCACCGGGCGCGGCAACTCCCTTGCCGTCCTTCTTGAAGTTCTTTTTACCCTTGCCTTTCTTGAAACTAGTGGTTTTATTGACCATCAACACTTGATGCTCCTTTTTGATTTCCACCTCCGCTGATTTCAGCATTGAAAATACTTCAGGAATAGTTTTCACCATCCCCTGCATATTGTAGTTCATCACAAAGCTCTTGTAGCTAGGTGGGAGCGACTGAAGGATTCTGTCAATGACCGCCTCATCCGGGAGGTTAATGTCCAGCTGGGACAAGCGGTTGTGGAACCCAGACATTTTGAGTATCACTGACAGAACTATTTTCCTCCATCTTACAACTGTAGAACTTGTCGGAGACTTCATATCTCTCGACTAGGGCATGAGCTTGGAAACCCATTTTCAGCTCTTCGAACATCTCATATGCTCCGTGTTGCTCAAAACGCTTTTGGAGCCCCGGTTCTAAGCTGTAAAGCATGCCGCACTGAACGAGGGAGTAATCATCAACATGCGACTGCCAAGCATTCATAACGTCTTGGTTCGCTGGGATGGGTGCTTCACCTAGTGGTGCTTCTAGGACATATGCTTTCTTGGCAGCTATGAGGATGATCCTCAGGTTCCGGACCCAGTCCGTATAGTTGCTGCCATCATCTTTCAGCTTGGTTTTCTCTAGGAACGCGTTGAAGTTGAGGTTGACGTGAGCGTGGGCCATTTGATCTACAAGACATTTTGCAAAGGTTTTTAGAATAAGTTCATGATAATTAAGTTCATCTAATCAAATTATTTAATGAACTCCCACTCAGATTAGACATCCCTCTAGTCATCTAAGTGATACATGATCCGAGTCAACTAGGCCGTGTCTGATCATAACGTGAGACGGACTAGTCATCATCGGTGAACATCCCCATGTTGATCGTATCTTCTATACGACTCATGTTCGACCTTTCGGTCTCTGGTGTTCCGAGGCCATGTCTGTACATGCTAGGCTCGTCAAGTCAACCTAAGTGTTTTTTGCATGTGTAAATCTGGTTTACACCCATTGTATGTGAACGTTAGGATCTATCACACCCGATCATCACGTGGTGCTTCGAAACAACGAACTTTCGCAACGGCGCACAATTAGGGGGAACACTTTCTTGAAATTATTATGAGGGATCATCTTATTTACTACCGTCGTTCTAAGCAAATAAGATGCAAAAACATGATAAACATCACATGCAATCAAATAGTGACATGATATGGCCAATATCATATTGCTCCTTTGATCTCCATCTTCGGGGCGCCATGATCATCTTCGTCACCGGCATGACACCATGATCTCCATCATCATGATCTCCATCATCATGATCTCCATAATCGTGTCTCCATGAAGTTGTTCGCCAACTATTACTTCTACTACTATGGCTAACGGTTTAGCAATAAAGTAAAGTAATTACATGGCGTTTATTCAGTGACACGCAGGTCATACAATAAATAAAGACAACTCCTATGGCTCCTGCCGGTTGTCATACTCATCGACATGCAAGTCTTGATTCCTATTACAAGAACATGATCAATCTCATACATCACATATATATCATTCATCACATCCTTTTGGCCATATCACATCACAAGGCATATGCTGCAAAAAGAAGTTAGATGTCCTCTAATTGTTCTTGCATGTTTTTACGTGGCTGCAATAGGGTTCTAGCAAGAACGTTTCTTACCTACGTCAAAACCAAAACGTGATATGCCAATTTCTATTTACCCTTCATAAGGACCCTTTCATCGAATCCAATCCGACTAAAGTGGGAGAGACAAACACCCGCTAGCCACCTTATGCAACTAGTGCATGTCAGTCGGTGGAACCTGTCTCACGTAAGTGTACATGTAAGGTCGTTCTGGGCCGCTTCATCCCACGATGCCGCCGAAACAAGATAAGACACTAGTAGTGGAAACTAAATTGACAAAATCTACGCCCACACCAAATTTGTGTTCTACTCGTGCATAGAAACTACTCATAGACCTAGCTCATGATGCCACTGTTGGGGAACGTTGCAAAAAATAAAAAAATTCTATGCTTCACCAAGATCAATCTATGGAGTCATCTAGCAACAATAGAGAGGAGTGCATATACATACCCTTGTAGATCGCGAGTGGAAGCGTTCAAGAGAACGGGGTTGAGGGAGTCGTACTCGTCGTGATCCAAATCACCAAAGATCCTAGTGCCGAACGGACGACACCTCCGCGTTCAACACACGTACGGTTGGGGAAGACGTCTCCTCCTTCTTGATCCAGCAAGGGGGAAGGAGATGTTGATGGAGATCTAGCAGCACGACGGTGTGGTAGTGGAAGCAGCGGCGATCTCGGCAGGTGTCAGTGTCAAAACTGGCGGATCTCGGGTAGGGGGTCCCGAACTGTGCGTCTAGGCGGATGGTAACAGGAGACAAGGGACACGATGTGTTTACCCAGGTTCGGGCCCTCCCGATGGAGGTAAAACCCTACTCCTGCTTGATTAATATTGATGATATGGGTAGTACAAGAGTAGATCTACCATGAGATCGGAGTGGCTAAACCCTAGAAGCTAGCCAATGGTATGATTGTTGTTCGTCCTACGGACTAAAACTCTCCGGTTTATATAGACACCGGAGAGGGCTAGGGTTACACAGAGTCGGTTACAATGGGAGGAGATCTTCATATGTATCGCCAAGCTTGCCTTCCACGCCAAGGAAAGTCCCATTCGGACACGGGACAGAGTCTTCAATCTTGTATCTTCATAGTCCGCGAGTCCGGCCAAAGGTCTTAGTCCGGCCATCCGGACACCCCCTAATCCAGGACTCCCTCAGTAGCCCCTGAACCAGGCTTCAATGACGACGAGTCCGGCGTGCAAGTTGTCTTCGGTGTTGCAAGGCGGGTTCCTCCTCCGAATATTTCATAGAAGATGTTGAACACCAGGGTAGTGTCTGGCTCTGCAAAATAAGTTCCACATTCCACCATATAGAGAATAATATTTGCGTTAATCGGATCTGCTGACGTATTCCGCGGTGTGACATCCTGCCACGGCCAGGCTTTTATTCATTTTATTGTTCCACCTCAGCGCGTTTAGCGAGGCGGTTTCCTTGGCACGTCTTGTCGAAGCAGAGATCGTGTCCCCTTATTCCGGGATTCTCATCAATACGGGTGTGGGTAACCCAACCGTGCCATTAACCGCGGCGCTTGGGAGATAAGCGAGTTTTATTAGGCCGGTAGGGGGCTCGTAGTTTTGGCCGCCCATATAAGGGGACAAGAATCCTCCCTTTCCATTCACGCCTTCTCCTCCTCTGCTTATCCGTCCCTACGCGCTCGAGCTCCAGCGCCCAAGCCCGCACTTCCCACCTCAACCTTCTCCAACCATGTCCGGAGCGGGAGGTAGATGGATGGCCTCCTCCGTCATGGAGGGGCAAATCAAAAAACTGAGGAAGGCCGGATACTTGTCTAACGACATCGCGCACCGGCTTCCAGATGTGGGGCAACTCATCCCCACCCCCAGGCCCCATGAGAGGGTTGTTTTTTCCCCATTTCCTCCGTGGACTGGGTTTTCCTCTTCACCCGTTCGTCCGGGGGCTCATGTTCTACTACGGCCTGTACTTCCACAATCTGGCCCCGAACTTCATACTCAATATCTCGGCGTTTATCGTCGTGTGTGAGGCCTTCTTCCGCATCCAGCCCCACTTTGGCCTATGGCTGAAGATCTTCAGCGTCAAGCCGAAGGTTGTGAAAGGCCGACAAGCGGAATGCGGAGGTGCTATGGTGGGCAAGATGGCCAACGTCACTTGGCTCGAGGGTGCCTTCGTGGAAACCATCAAAGGGTGGCAATTGGGGTGGTTTTGTATCACCGAGCCGCGAGACCCTAAGTGGGCAGCGCCCCCGAATTTCGATCCGGCATCCCCACCCAGCTCACATCTTAGAAAGAGATGGGCCTGTCGTGGGGCAACCCGGAAGAGGTGACCGGACTCCAAACCTGCATCCGAGACCTGGTGACCAAGAAGGTCAAGCTTGTCAATGTGGTCCAGGTCATGCTCTTCCGCCGGATCCTCCCGTGTCAACGACGGGACTTCAATTTGTGGGAGTTCGACCCGGCCTAGCACCAGACTCTATCCCGGCTCTTCGAAACGAAGCACGAGGACGCCTGGAAGGTGCTTTTCAAGAGTTCCGAGGTCTCCCCTCCCGTCACCGAGGATCACGGATTCTGCGCCAAACGTCAAGCCTCTGAAGTAAGCTTACATTTAGTCCCTTACGGGATACCCGAATTTCATAGTGTGACTTTATGTGGGATCTAAACTCCCGTTCCTTTAACAGGACTGGAAGAGGACATCCGGATAGTTTGACTGTCCGGCTCATTTGTCTGAAGGCCCAGCAAACGCGCAATTAGCAAAGCTACTGGTTCCGGCACCTCACGTGGTGCCGGACAAGAAGGCCAAGGAGAAAGCCACGGGGGCCCGAAAGAGTTCCCGGTGCCCGGTGGCGTCGGATTTGCCCGACAACCCCAACGCACCCTCCGCCTCCGAAGACGAGGAGGAGGAAGAAGAAGAAGAAGCCTCCCCCCTCCAACGGGGGGAGGAACAAAAAGAAAGGCCGCCCCAACTGGGGAGGCCGGAGGGTCCAAGAAGGGGAAGACCCTTCTACCGGACTACGCCCTCGATGCCGAAGACGGTGGGGGGGAATGGCCATCCAGGGTCAAGCCCCTGGCAAAATCGTGACTGTCTGGCTACCCGAAAGACTTATTGCATTCCTTTATTATTCGATAGCTTCTAATGCCGAATCTAATTATGCAATCCGCCCAGAGCTCAGCATGGCGATTCATCGAGTGGCTCTCTGAATTCGTCGGACGTAAATAGCGCTTCACTACCGACGGCCTCCTCCCCTCTCCCTACAGACGACGCTGAGGTGGAGTCCCATAGGGGACAAAACTAGGAGGAGGTGGTCTTGGAGGCGCCACAAGGCGACCGTCCGGACTCCAGGCCCAAAGGGGGTAAAGCCCCGGAGGGATCTAAGTCCGGCCCCGGGCCGGACACTGCTCTGGAACCATCAGCGGTTCCAGAGTCTGACAGGTGGCGCCTTCATAAGAAGGGCAAGCTTGCGATGCTGGCGACTTCCGTCCACCTGGAGGCGCCGGACAATTTGCTGGAGGCGCTTAACGGCGCCTCCATCAACAAGGAACACCGCACTGTTATGAGTGCGGTGATTCAGAAGGTTCAGTCCGCCAAGAGCGGGCTGACGGAAGCCTGTACAAGCCTGTTAACGGGCTTTGAGGTATGTGTTCAAAAACATATATAAAAAATATAACCGCATAGACAGTAGCCCCTGATGCTCAGTTCGGTGTTCGGAAAGAAAAGCCGAGCTGAGGATCTAAAAAGATATACGCAGGAGTCTAATAGAAATATGTCAATATGGGAATGCAGGCTGCTGCTGACCTCTGCCGCACTGACTGCGGAGGTCAATGCATTGAAGGAAAGCCTCGAGCAGTCCGAGAGCAAGCTCGGCCATGCCAAGAAGCAGCTCAAGGATAAAGAGGGTACATAGTACCTCCTGTAAATGTATATAGAAATACTTGGTTGCAAAATAAGAACAGGACCAACGTTAATGTTGCAGGAGCCACGACCGAGGTGGCGACCCTGAAAGAGGCGGTCTCCAAGGCCGAAAAGAGTGCAGCCTTGGAGCGCACCGAGCGAGAGAAGCAGGAGGCACGGGTGGTGGAGGTGCGGCAAGAGCTCCAGGCTCTCGTGGAAAAACACGAGAGTTTGGAGCGTGACTCGAAGACTCGAGAGTCCGAGCTTGCCTTGGCTCTTGAGAGTGCCAAGACCGCTAAGGCCGAAGCCCAGAAGGCCCTTCAGGAGATCGAGGCGATGAAGAAGATAGCGGCGGGTAAGGCATTCTTTATGCAAAGCAAAAATATAAAAGTTAATTATCTGCTACTTACCCGAATCCGGAGCTCTCGAGCGTTCGCCGATCTTCCACGTAGTGTGTCTGATGCCGCCGCATACTACCGAGCCGAAGAGAGGAGCTCGATGGAAAAAGTGTTCTGGTATCAGTATGCTGAGGCCGAACATCCGGTGCCCCTGAGCGACCAGCTGAAGCAGCTGGTCGAGCTCCACGAGGTGGCCAAACAGGCCATGAAGGGCCTCATAGCTCGGCTGTGGCCTGGAGAAGTCATGCCTAGGAGCTACTTCGGTTTGGTGCGGCGGCTGGTGGACGCATGTCCGTGGATTGAGGTCGTCAAGCGCTCCATTTGTATTAAAGGTGCCCGTCGGGCCCTTGCCCGTGCTAAGGTGCACTGGGGCAAGCTAGATGCGGAGAAGCTGTTGACGGACGCGCCATCACCGAGCAAGGAGTATCGTACGCCCGAGATGTATTATAATGGCGTTCTGAAGGGTGCCCGCCGTATAGCAGATGAGTGCTCCAAAGATGTAATTTTTGAGTAGACTCGCATTTGTTATCCTGTACGCTGAAGCTTTGTTCATATGCGTTAAGCAACGCTTGTTAATTTAAAATATTACCTTCTGTGTGGCCGTTTATCAAATCTGAGAGATGCAAGTCATCGACTTCGACCCCCATGCCACGAGTGCTGGGGTGTTCGGGATAAACCTGAGCGCTCTTGTTCCCATTCTTGGGTCCATCTAGGGAGGCGTTCAGCACAAAGAACCAGGCCGTCGGACTTATAATGCTTTATCACTCTCACTTAGCCATAGAATTCTATAATTTTAAATTTCGGCGAAGCCCCTAGTATTCGGAAGACCGAGTTTGGGGCGCTATCCATGCCTAGGCCGGATAAGTCCGGTTCCTCGCTCGAAGCGCATAAGTCTTTAAGGACTCGAAGAAACCTCGCGAACAACGACCGGTCTCTCGCACTATCATGACAGTCAGTTTTAGCTTTCTCTACTGAGGTGTTAACCCAGCTCAACTAGGGCACAATCGCAGTAGTTCTCCTAGCGCTACCTTAGCCAACAATGCGGAACATAAGGTACCAAAACATGGGAGCCGGGCAAACCCAACTATTGACCAAAGACATGATTCGGAACCGATGCATATAGTGCTATAAGTTCGGGGGTGCCGCACTCGTGAGAGTGTTCGGTCTTCTCACACCATGTTATGGGGTGTTGTAAGCCCCTGGTGTATTGTCCGCACCAAAGTGTACGGTTGCAGAATGTCATGACTGAACATATTTGTATATAAAAATAGATAAGTACAATAATAGGTAAGAGCTATATATTGTTTATTAAAAAAGGGCTGCTGCGAAAGCAGAACGATACAAGAAGTGCAGTAAGCAAGAGATGGGAGTATTTGACATATTCCCCTCCAGGGGCAAGCTGCGGGATTGTAAGTAAAACAGGTATTAAACTCGTTATAGAGACCACCTGGACTTTTGACGTGGCTTTCTCCCTCCCTGGCTGTTGCATCGTTGGTTCGGCGAGTGTATTGTCGGACAGGCCTTCCGAATAGTTGGGTCCTGAAAGTGTGTAAAAAAGGAAAACGGCGAAATAGGGAGCCCCTTAGTGCGGTTGAGCCGCCTTCTGGGCGTGCCGTTGTTGTGCCCCTCCCCTTATGCCCATGGTATCTCTAAGGCATAATTATGTACGCGTGGTACCAGTATCGCCATTTGGCGGGGGCTGGGGTTGGGGCCGCACTGCTATGCTTGCTTGGAACGTGCCAGCCGGATTTGTTGTAGGTTACTTTGGGCTCGCTTGACGTTGTCCGGACGTTTGACACCTGGATTGGAGAACTGCCTTGAGAGGCTACTCTGTACTTCCGCCGCCAGGGCTGCCGTGTGCTCCTCCGTTCGGAGAGAGCATTCGGTGTTTCCGTTTACCGTGATGACTCCGCGAGGTCCTGGCATCTTGATCTTGAGATATGCGTAGTGCGGCACCGCATTGAATTTTGCAAATGCGGTTCGTCCAAGCAGGGCGTGATAGCCGCTGCGGAATGGGACTATGTCGAAGATTAACTCCTCGCTCAGGAAGTTATCCGGGGATCCGAAGACCACTTCGAGTGTAACCGAGCCTGTACAGCTGGCCTCTACCCCTGGTATGACACCTTTGAAGGTTGTCTTTGTGGGTTTAATCCTTGAAGGATCGATGCCCATTTTTCGCACTGTGTCCTGGTAAAGCAGGTTCACGCTACTGCCGCCGTCCATTAGGACTCTAGTAAGGTGAAATCCGTCGGGTCTAGGACCAGTGTGGCGAATCCGCCGTGACGGATGCTAGTGGGATGGTCCCTTCGATCGAAGGTGATCGGGCAGGAGGACCATGGGTTGAACTTTGGGGCGACTGGCTCCAGCGCATAGACGTCCTTGAGAGCATGCTTCCGCTCCCTTTTGGGGATGTGGGTTGCGTATATCATGTTCACCGTCCGAACTTGCGGGGGAAATCCCTTCTGTCCTTTGTTGTTCGGCGGCCGGGGCCCCTCCTCGTCATCGCTATGTAGCCCCTTGTCTCTGGTCTCGGCACTTAACTTGCCTGCCTGCTTGAACACCCAACAATCCCTATTGGTGTGATTGGCTGGCTATTCGGGGGTGTCGTGTATCTGGCACGAGCGATCGAGTATCCGGTCTAAGCTGGATGGGCCCTGAGGGTTTCTTTTGAATGGCTTCTTCCGCTGACCCGGTTTAGAGCCTCTGAATCCGGCATTGACTGCCGTATCTTCAGTATTGTCACCGTTAATGCGGCGCTTATGCTTGTTGCGACGTGACCTGCTGTTGTTATCCTTGGTATCCGAATTGCCAGGGCTCTTGGTTATGTTATTGCTACGAGCTAGCCTGCTGTCTTCTCCCGCACAGAAGCGGGTCATGAGTGTCGTGAGGGCTGCTAAAGATTTCGGCTTTTTCTGTCCTAGGTGCCGGGCAAGTCATTCGTCTCGGATGTTGTGCCTGAAGGCTGCAAGGGCCTCGGCGTCCGAACAATCGACTATTTGGTTTTTCTTGGTTAGGAACCGTGTCCAGAATTGTCTGGCCGATTCCTCTGGCTGCTGGATTATGTGGCTTAGGTCATCGGCGTATGGTGGTCGCACATACGTGCCCTGGAAGTTGTCAAGGAATGCGGATTCCAGGTCCTCCCAACAACTAATTGACTCTGCCGGCAGACTGTTAAGGCAATGTCGAGCTGGTCCTTTAAGCTTGAGCGGGAGGTATTTGATGGCGTGTAGATCATCACCACGGGCCATGTGGATATGAAGGAGATAATCCTCGATCCATACCGCAGGATCTGTTGTGCCATCGTATGATTCGATGTTTATGGGTTTGAAGCCCTCGGGGATTTGTTGATCCATTACTTCGTCTGTGAAGCATAGTGGGTGTGCGGCGCCCCTGTACTGGGCTATATCACGATGCAGCTCAGACGAGCTTGGTCTGTTGTATTCAGCCGGGCCATACTTATTATGTCCGACATGACGGCTAGCGTCACGTGAAGCGGGGCGCCCATGCGATCCGTAGATCGATCTTGTTTGCCTTGCCTTATTCTCCAAGATGTCTTGCAGGTCTGTTGCATCTCCCCGTACTCTGGTATGTTTTGAGCGGTGTCGGGGTGCGGCTTGGGTTGAGGGCTTGAAGGCCTCTCTATCACGGCCACGGGGTGGCCGATCGGGCGCATCGTACGCTGGTGATGTAGGTTTAGTTGCTTCCTCCTCAAGTTGGGGTAGCAGCCTGCGCTTTGGGTAGCTCTTGGATGGGCGTTCTAGTTTATACTCTTTGGCCGCCAGGACTTCGGTCCATCTGTCGGCTAGCAAGTCTTGGTCAGCTCTAAGCTGCTATTGTTTCCTCTTGAGGCTGCTTGCCGTGGCTACGAGCCTGCGTTTGAAACGCTCTTGTTCGACGGGATCCTCTGGCACGACGAATTCGTCATCGTCGAGGCTTGCCTCGTCTTTGGAGGGAGGCATGTAATTGTCGTCCTCATCCTCTTTGTCGGCCGCTCTCTCATGAGGGTTGGCTCCTTCGTCCTCCTGCACTGAATCGTGCTAGAGGGGGTTGTCTTCGGCACTGTCCAGCGTGTTGTTATCTCCGGTGCCGAAATTGCCGTTTTTGTTTTGGCGGGACTTAGAGCGGCGCCGCTGACGTCGGCGCTTGGGTTGCTTCTTGGAGGGGTCATCCTCCGTTTTCTCCTCGCCATCCCCCGCTTTAGGGGTGTCCACCATGTATATGTCATATGACGATGTGGCTTTCCAGTTCCCTGTAGGTGCTGGTTCTTGATCGTCTCCTTCATCGGCGTCCATGCCGTCGATGTCTTCGGAGTCAAAGTCGAGCATGTCGGTTAAATCGTCGACAATGGCTACGAAGTGGGTGGTGGGTGGGCTTCGAATTTCTTCGTCGTCCGCATCCCAACCGTGTTAGCCATAGTTCGGCCAGGGCTCTCCTGACAAAGAGAGAGACTTTAATGAATTCAGGATATTGCCGAAAGGCGAGTGCTGAAAGACGTCCGCGGTGGTGAACTCCATGACTGGAGCCCAATCGGGCTTAATCAAAAGAGGTGCGGGATTTACGGAGTCCAGATCGGGGTCCGGCACCTTGGAGTCACGGGCCTTACGAGGGACTAGGCTGGTATCCGGCTCTATCGCCATAGAGGTTGCAGCTTCCGAGGCGGCGTCCAACCGTCCGTCCCCGACTGGCGCAGTGGGCTCCGAGCTAATGGTCGGAGCGGACACCTGAGCGACGCTCTGGGTGTTGTCCGATGGCAGAGCTAAATCATGCCCATCGTGACAGTGCGGCGCGCCCGGTCATGGCTCGAATCCGTCGAAGATCAAGTCCTTGCGGATGTCGGCCGTGTAGTTTAAGCTTCGAAACCTGACCTGATGGCCAGGGGCGTAGCTTTCAATCTGCTCTAGATGGCCAAACGAGTCCGCCCGCAGTGCGAAGCCGCCGAATACGAAGATTTGTCCGGGGAGAAAAGTCTCGTCCTGGACCGCATCGCGATTGACGAGTGAAGAAGCCATCGGGCCTAAAGGCGACGACACAAAGGATATCTCAATGAAAGCACCAATGTCGATGTCAAAACCGGCGGATCTCGGGTAGGGGGTCCCGAACTATGCGTCTAGGCGGATGGTAACATGAGACAAGGGACACGATGTTTTTACCCAGGTTCGGGCCCTCTCGATGGAGGTAAAACCCTACTCCTGCTTGATTAATATTGATGATATGGGTAGTACAAGAGTAGATCTACCACGAGATCGGAGTGGCTAAGCCCTAGAAGCTAGCCTATGGTATGATTGTTGTTCGTCCTACGGACTAAAACTCTCCGGTTTATATAGACACCGGAGAGGGCTAGGGTTACACAGAGTCGGTTACAATGGGAGGAGATCTTCATATCGTATCGCCAAGCTTGCCTTCCACGCCAAGGAAAGTCCCATCTGGACACGGGACGGAGGCTTCAATCTTGTATCTTCATAGTCCGGGAGTCCGGCCAAAGGTCTTAGTCCGGCCATCCGGACACCCCCTAATCCAGGACTCCCTCAGCAGGGCTTCGCCAAGCTCAGCGAGAGGGAGAGGTGTTACGAGGGGAGAGGGAGGCGCCAGGGACTAGGGTTTGCAGCCCTCCCTACCCCCTCTTTATATAGGGGCCCTAGGGGGTGCGTCGGCCCCCCTAGAGATCCAATCTCAAGGGGGGGGGGGGGCAAGGAGGGGACTTGCCCCCCAAGTCAAGTGGGGCGCCCCCCACCCCTAGGGTTCCCAACCCTAGGCACAGGGGGAGACCCAAGGGGGGCGCACCAGCCCACTAGGGGCTGGTTCCCTTCCCACTTCAGCCCATGGGGCCCTCCAGGATAGGTGGCCCCACCCGGTGGACCCCCGGGACCCTTCCGGTGGTCCCGATACAATAACGGTGAGCCCCGAAACTTTCCTGGTGGCCGAAACTGGACTTCCTATATACGAATCTTCACCTCCAGACCATTCCGGAACTCCTCGTAACGTCCGGGATCCCATCAGGGACTCCGAACAACTTTCGGGTTACCACATACTAATATCTCTACAACCCTAGCGTCATCGAACCTTAAGTGTGTAGACCCTACGGGTTTGGGAATCACGTAGACATGACCGAGACATCTCTCTGGCCAATAACCAACAGTGGGATCTGGATACCCATGTTGGCTCCCACATGTTCCACGATGATCTCATCGAATGGACCACGATGTCGAGGAATCAAGTAATCCCGTATACAATTCCCTTTGTCAATCGTTATATTACTTGCCCGAGATTCGATCATCGGTATCCCAATACCTCGTTCAATCTCGTTACCGGCAAGTCACTTAATTCGTACCGTAATGCATGATCCCGTGACCAACCACTTGGTCACATTGAGCTCATTATGATGATGCATTACCGAGTGGGCCCAGATATACCTCTCCGTCATACGGAGTGACAAATCCCAGTCTCGATCCGTGTCAACCCAACAGACACTTTCAGAGATACCTATAGTATACCTTTATGGCCACCCAGTTACATTGTGACGTTTGGTACACCGAAAGCACTCCTACGGTATCCGGGAGTTACACGATCTCATGGTCTAAGGAAATGATACTTGACATTGGAAAAGCTTTAGCAAACAAACTACACGATCTTGTGCTATGCTTAGGATTGGGTCTTGTCCATCACATCATTCTCCTAATGATGTGATCTCGTTATCAATGACATCCAATGTCCATAGTCAGGAAACCATGAATATCTGTGCCTGTTGGCATGACTCCGTGTTTTTAGGCAAGTCCCAAACGGTTAGCTGGGGACGCTTGATATTCTTCCCCCTTTATAGAGGGGTCGAGGCCTATCCCTCTATCTCCACACTTGCGCCTTCTTGCACCTCGAGTTCCAACACCCAAAGCTCAAGCTTAAGCGCCTCAGATCTTTGATCATGTCCGGATCCGACCATCAAGGCCAGTGGATGGCCTCCTCTTTCACAGAGGAGGATATTGCGAAGCTCAGGGAGGCCGGGTATTTTACTGCCGATGTTAAGCACAGGCTTCCTGCCCCTGAGCAGGTCATCCCCACTCTCGAACCCAACGAGAGTGTCGTATTTGTTTCCCGCTTCCTCCCGGGCTTGGGATTTACTCTTGATCCCTTTGTGAGGGGGCTCATGTTCTACTATGGGCTAGATTTCCACGATCTAGCACCGGATTCCATCCTCCACATCTTGTCGTTTATCGTCGTGTGCGAAGCTTTCCTCCACATCACCCCCCACTTCGGCCTATGGCTCAAGACTTTCAATGTGAAGCCGAAAATGATTGAGGGGCGACACACAGAGTGTGGAGGCGCCATAATAAGCAGGAACGCCGATGTCCCATGGCCCGAAGGCTCCTTCCCGGAGGTATCCGATCTATGGCAACGGAGGTGGTTCTATGTCACAGCTCCCCGAGGCTCAAAGTGGGCGGCCGCCCCCGCCTTCCGCTCAGGCCCTCTGCCTCAACTGGCATCATGGGCCAACGTGGGACTGGACTGGGGGCCTACAAACGATGTACCAACATTGCAGAGCCGCATTCGGGAGCTTCTCGAGAGGGACATTAGTCTTATCAAAATAATCCAGGTAATGCTAGTTTGGCGGGCCCTGCCGTGCAAACGTCGACCTCTCCAGATGTGGGAGTTCAATCCAAAAGGTCCGCAAACTATTCAACACTTCCTCGGCATGACACCAAAAGGAATATATAAGTTGTTCTTCGGACCACGAATAAAGTGTCCGGACACCACCGAGGATGCGGGCCTGAGTTGCAATCGCCCAGATACCCAAGTAAGTAACCCGGCCTATAACCGAACTCTTTGCTTATATTTGTCATAGCATTATTCTGAATACTGTCCGCGACCAGGATTGGCTTAGCAAGGCAGAGAGGATCAGGTGTCCGGCCATGCTTCCCGAAGGCCCGCCCGGTCCGGCAATAGCCAGGATGCTTGAGCGGGCGCTAAGACAAGTGCCGTCGGAGAAAGGCGAAGGGAAGAGCGGAAAAGCCAAGGGTGAGACCCACGCATTGTGCATCCAAACTGGGGGAATTAATGTCTCCATGGAGGAGGAGAATCGGGGAGGTGATTCTGAGGTTTCCTCCCCCCGCGGGAAGAAGAGGGCCGCTTCCGAAGACTTGGAAACGGGGGCGCCTAAACAAGGGGGAAAAACTTCACCAAAGGGCCCTGCCCCGAAGGGTGTCCTTACCGCATAGTGCCCGCTAACGGGCCAGCCCTCCACCGAGCTGTAAGTTTAATAAACAAGAAGCTTATTGCTTTTTCCTCTGGGAGTAATAACCATGACCTATTTTTTGTAGTCCGGCTAGTAGTTCATCTCAACAGGGTTCGTCCTCGGGGGATCTTCTTCCGGAGATGATGGAGAGTGAAACCCCACCTACCTCTCCGCCCTGTGGGGCAGGCGACCCTGAGGTATTGTCATGGAGGAGTCCAGATCCAATGGGGCCAGAAGCTAACACTTCGGCCGCGTCGAGCCCAGCGCGTTCGGATCATGTGGCAGACAATGAAAAGGGTCCGGAAGAGTCCGGTTTCCGGCCGAACATACTGACGGGCCTCCTGGAGTCAGCTGCTCTCTCGGAGGATCACTGTACACTAATGGGTATGGTTGTGGAGAAAATTTCCTCTGCTACAAGCGGGTTAAATGAAGCTTTTAGGAGCTTGCTCAAAGGCTTTGAGGTAAGTAACGAAATATGCAATTTTTTGGTTGCACCGCACGCGATAGATGTGCTCTGTATAGATAGTAGCCCCTGAGACTGTGGTTGCCAGCCGATGGTGGAAAACGGAGGATCACAATCCCAGGTAATCATTGCACTTGTATTGATGTGCAGGTTGCTAAGGGTCCGGCGATAGACCGGAATACTGAACTTGCCGAACTAAAGCAACAAATTGATGTGGTGGATATTGACGTCACGCTTATAAATAAGCGGATTGACGAGTCACGGAGTATGTGCTTGTTTTCCTTATTTGCTTTAGGAAATTGTAAGGAGGTTGTAATATTAATATGATGTGATGTGGCTGCAGGCGGAGCTGCTGCCATTGAGGCCCTGAGGGCGGAGCTTTCCCTAGCCAAGGAACAAGCCCAGGTCAGTAATGCGGCTGCTCTAAAGGCAGCCGAGGACTTGAAAGTCGAACAGGCTGCTCATCTCTGAAGCGAAGAAAAGATAGCCGAGATGGCTGTGGAGCTGAGGGACGTCGCCGGCCGGTATGAGCTTCTCGAGAAGGAGAATCAGGCAAAGGCGGCTGACCTAAAGAAGGCGCTGGATTCGGCTAAGGAGACGCGCTCTGAAATTAGAGACGCGTGGGAGGAACTTCGACAAGGCGGAGAAATCGCGGCTGGAAATCCTTATTTGTTGCGGATGAAGTTTGTAGATTCAAAATATGCTCCATTGGATAAGCTATGGAGTGCTGCAGATGAGTATGCGGACTTGGCGAAGAGTGCGGCTGATGCGACCAAGTTGTTCAAGGACCATAAAGATAACGAAATAGAAAGACTGTTTTGGTCGCAA
This sequence comes from Triticum dicoccoides, assembly GCF_002162155.2. Classification (NCBI taxonomy): domain Eukaryota; kingdom Viridiplantae; phylum Streptophyta; class Magnoliopsida; order Poales; family Poaceae; genus Triticum; species Triticum dicoccoides. The sequence goes on along the minus strand of NC_041381.1, from coordinate 478,672,253 downwards.
TTTAATGCCCCAACATGCTCATTACCCTTGAGTGAGAAGATGGCCGCTATAGCCGAGCTCCATAGGTTGTCCGGCCTTGTAATGAGGTCTGTAATAGACCATCTATGGCCGAAGGGGCCGAAACCGGATAGCCACTTCAGTTTGGTGCAACAATTATTTGGCGCCAGAGCGCGAATAGATGCCGAGAAGAGGTCAGCATGCATAGAGGGTGTGCGGATGGCCCTTTCCCGTGTGAAGACATATTGGGCGGATATGGAGGCCACCTGCATTGCAACCCAAGGTCTGGCAGGAAGCCAAGACCCATCCGAGCACTATTTTGAGCAAGTCATAGAAGGTGCCCGTAGAATAGAGGCTCAGTGCTCGAAGAATGTCATGTTCTAGTGACGAATCTATCAATTGTAAACAATTATGTGTTTAATTATAGAGGCTGTTTTTTATACTTTTGCCTGAAAGTATTATAATGTCTCCTGTGCGGCTGTTTATGTATGCATATAACGTGAAAGTTAGCAGTCGTTGGCTTTAGCCCCCACGCATAGAATGCGGGGGTGTTTGAGAAAATAGGCGTAAACACACTTGATCCAACGTCTTGGTCCATTAAGGAGGAGATCGCACATCGAACCAGGCAACCGGACTATATAGCTGTAACACTTTCACTTAGCCATGGGAGTTTAAAAGGTGTTCGTGGGGCTACTATGTATCCCCTGGTACTTCCGAGTGCATCCGGATACGGTGCGCGTACTTGACCGGAAAACTGGTCCTTCGTTTATGCGGAGGAATCCTATAGATTCCGATGAGTCCTCAAGTGGTTGACCAGTCTCTCGTTGTATCATGACAGTCAGTTTTCAGCTTTCTCTACTAAGGTGCTCATCCGGAAGAACCAGGGCACAATCGCAATAGTTCTCCTTTGGCCGCCTTAGCCGATAGAACGGAACGTAAGGCAGCAAACCCAGGAGCCGGGCAAACCCAACATTTGACCAAAGACATGATTCAGAGCTGATGCATATAAGGCCAAACTCATGACGCCGAACACTCATGAAGGTATTCGGACTTTATAATATATACCGGGCTGAGTAACGCCCTTGACCCTGTAATTCTAGGTACGTGCATTGATCTGTCGTGGCGAAAAGCCTATAACGCCAGTGTCCCTTTGGGTGTATGAAATACCCATGGGATGTCAAGCAACAAAAGACAGTAAAGAAGGTTTACACAGGGGCTTAATCTAAAGAGAAACCTTTGAGTGGGGCCCTGCTACACGTCTGCGCCTTTGTCTCTGTTGTGCCGTATCCTGGAAGGGTGTTGCACGGATAGTGTCTGTAAAAACGAAAACTCACGTAAAAGAGTAAGCGTGCGAAAAGTTAGTTATTCTCGATGGATGTTAGAGATACGAGATATTTGCCTATTAATGAGGCAAGCCGAACTATGGGCTTCATTACATGTTTGCAGCCCCTCGTATTATTTATGGGGACACATGTACATCACCTAGCTCAGGTTTATCCGAGCTATTGTGAAAAATGGTGTACTAGACTCGTCTAGACGTGTCCGTGGTCTTGACGACCGGTCATGCGTTCTAGTGGGAGAGGCCGCCTAGAGTCCGGCAGTGGAAGCTGCCGCATACTGCTCTGTTTCCGCTAACCGTTATGACGCCGTGTGGACCGAGCATCTTAAGTTTAAGGCAGGCATAGTTCGGTATTGCGTTAAAGCAAGCGAATTCCATTCTTCCGAGTAATGCATGATAATCGCTGCTGAAGGGAGCGATGTTGAAGAGTAGTTCCTCGCTTCTGAAGTTGTCGGGAGAACCGAATGTCACTTCTAATACGAGGGAGCCCCAGCAGTGGGCCACAATGCCTGGAATCACTCCATTGAAGGTGGCACTATTTTGGTTTATTCTGGATGGGTCTATCCCCATTTGCGGATGGTGTCTTGATATATCAGATTAAGACCACTACCGCCGTCCATTAGGACGCGAGTGAGATGGTATCCATCAATTATTGGGTCGAGCACCAAGGCAGCTGATCCTCCATGCTGGATACTGGCCGGGTAGTCCCTGTCATCAAAAGTGATCGGGCAGGCCACCCAGGGATTGAATTTGGGGGCGACGAACTCTGTGTCAGTTGCGTGTACCATGTTTACCGTTTTGACTTCTGGTGGGAATTTTTTCTGGCCCCCGGTGTTCGACTGGAGAGGTTCATCCTCGTCTTCGCTTGGTGTTTCACTTCCCTTGTGTTCGGAGTTTAACTTGCCGGCCTGCTTGAAGACCCAACATTCTCTATGGGTATGATTTGCAGGTTTGTCGTAAGTGCCATGGATTTGGCACAATCTGTCCAGGACTTTATTCAGGCCGGATGGTCCCTCTTTACTGCCCTTAAGTGGTTTCTTTCCTTGATCATCTCGAGAGCCCCTGAATCCGGCGTTAACCTCCGTGTTGTCCAGACTATCGTTATTCCGACATTTGTTCTTAGTGCACTGTGGCTTCCCGTTGCCATCTCGAATTTCAGATGTGCCCGGGTCACTGGTGCCTCTACGGGCCAACCAGCTGTATCCGCCCGCACAAAATCAGGTCATAAGGCTTGCTAAGGCTGCCATCGTCCTTGGCTTTTCTTGGCTGAGGTGTCTGGCAAGCCACTCGTCTTGGATACTGTGTTTGAAGGCTGCTAAGGCTTCGGTGTCCGGACAGTCGACAATTTGATTCTTTTTAGTGAGGAATCGGTTCCAGAGCTTGCGAGCTGACTCTCTGGGCTGTTGTATTATCTGACTTAAATTGTCTGCATCCGGAGGTCGGACATAGGTTCCTTGAAAGTTGGCCCTGAAAGCATCCTCAAGTTCCTCCCAACTTCCAATTGAGTTTTCGGGTAGGCTTTTCAGCCAGTGACGAGCTGGTCCTTTTAACTTGAGGGGAAGGTATTTGATGGCGTGGAGGTCATCCCCATGAGCCATGTGTATGTGAAGGATAAAATCTTCAATCCAGACCCCAGGGTCCATCGTTCCTTCGTATGGCTCTATATTCACGGGTTTGAATCCCTGTGGAAATTCATGATCCAGCACCTCATATGTGAAGCACAGGGGGTGTGCAGCCCCTCTGTATCTGGCTATGTCGCGGCATGCTGTCGGCTGTTGTTGCTCCCGGTGTTGATTCTGGACTGGTATTCGATCAGTATGATCGTTGTGGTGACCATAATCCCGCGTTGGAGCACGTCCTCTAGACCCATAGATGGATCCGGCCGCACTGGCCTTTTTGTCTAGGAGCTCTCGTAAATCGTGTGCGGTATTGGTGGCTGCTCTACCGCGGCCATGAGGTGGTTGGTCCGGCTGAGTGGCCGTATTGTTTTTTGGCGGAACGGGCGCTGCGGCTTCATCATCGAATTCGGGTAGCAGTTTGCGCTTTGGGTAGCTCTTTGTGTGGCGATCGTCACCACATTTTCCTTCAGTGTCCAGCACCTTATTCCATCTTCAGTTGAGCGTATCCTGCGCGGTTTTAAGCCTTTGCTTATGCTTCTTCAGGCTTCTCGCTGTGGCCAGGAGTTTTCTGCGGAGGTTATCTTGTTCCAAACGTTTTGCCGGGATGATGAATGCATTGTCAACCGGACTATCCTCCTCTTTGGAGGTAGTATGATGAGTTCGGCCCTCTGGATCGCTGTGATCGGGCGTCTGCTCCGGGCTGTGTTCAGCGTGACCTGGCTTATCCTGCTCCATCGCTGGGTCCCTATGGTCGTTGTTGCCTTCGGAGTCAACCGGAGTGCCATCCTGTTTTGTGTTTTTATCGCTATTTTTATTGTGACTGGACTTAGAGCGGCGTCTGCGCCATCGTTTTTGCTTTTGTCCAGGGGGTTTATCCTCTGTTGTGTCCTTTTTGTCACCATTTTCTTCTTTAGGCGTGTTCACCATATAGACGTCATATGATGAAGTGGTTGTCCAGCGCTCCGTGGGCGGCGGTTCCAGATCGTCCCATGCATCAACGTCCATACCATTGATGTTATCAGATTCGAAGTCAAGCATGTCTGTTAGGTCATCGGCAGTGGCTACAAAGTGCGTGGTGGGTGGGTCACAATTTTCTTCGTCCTCCGTATCCCACACGGGCTGGATATAGTCCGGCCAAGAGTCTCCTGATAAAGAGAGAGATTTTAACGAATTCAGCACATCACCGAAGGGGGAGTGCTGGAAGATATCCGCGGTGGTGAATTCCATTATTGCAGCCCAATCGGACTCGATGGGTCTGGATGCGCGCGGCTCGAAGCCCATGCCCGGACACAGGTCTGGGTGTCCGGAGATACAGATTTCCCTGGGAGGGGAGTCTGTGTTCGGCCCTAACGCTGATGAGTGTACGGCCTCCAGGGCGGGGTCCATCCACCCATCCTTGGGAGGCAAAATTTGCTCCGGACCAAAGTTCGAGTCGCAGCAGGCGCGATATTCCGAATGCTGCACGACGGCAGATCTAATTCATGTGTTTGGCGATCGTTCGGCGCTCCTGACACGGGCTCGAGCCCGTAGAAGATCAAGTCTCCGCGGATGTCGGCAGTGTAGTTTAGGTTTCTAAACCCGACCTGATGGCCAGGGGCGTAGCTATCGATCTGCTCCAGATGGCCAAGCGAGTTAGCCCGCAGTGCAAAGCCGCCGAACATGAAGATTTGTCCTGGGGAAAAAGTCTCACCCTGAACGGAGTTGTTGAAGGTTGGCGAAGCCATCGAGCCTTACAACGACGACATGGAGGAACTCTCAATGAAAGCACCAATGTCGGTGTCAAAACCGGCGGATCTCGGGTAGGGGGTCCCGAACTGTGCGTCTAAGGCTAATGGTAACAGGAGACTTGGGACACGATGTTTACCCAGGTTCGGGCCCTCTCGATGGAGGTAATACCCTACTTCCTGCTTGATTGATCTTGATGATATGAGTATTACAAGAGTTGATCTACCATGAGATCAGAGAGGCTAAACCCTAGAGGCTAGCCTATGGTATGATTGTTGTTCTGTCCTACGGACTAAACCCTCCGGTTTATATAGACACCGGAGGGGGCTAGGGTTACACAGAGTCAGTTTACAGAGAAGGAGATCTACATCCAAATTGCCAAGCTTGCCTTCCACGCCAAGGAGAGTCGCATCCAGACACAGGACAAAGTCTTCAATCTTGTATCTTCATGGTGCAACAGTTTGGCCAAAGCATATAGTCCGGTTGTCCGGATACCCCCTTATCTAGGACTCCCTAAATGACCGCCCGATCGGCTGTCGCGCCGACGATGACTTGTTAGGTCATCAAAAACAGCCTCCACATCAGTTTGGAATTCGCCGAACAGATGGATCCAATGGAGCTCTCTTCCCTTAATGAGCTCTTGGATCGCATCGCCGCCCTGGGCGTCGCTACGGACTATGATCGGATAGGTCTTAAACCCGACCAAATGGAGATTTATTCTACGCCGGTCACCCATGAGATCGCGGTATTGGAGGAGCATCATACGTATTCTCCCTCTATTTTGAGGACGAACTATGTCCGGATTTCCGAGCTCTCTGAGCCGGACACCCGCTCGCGGGAGGACATGACCCAAACCCCGAACTTAGGATCGGGCGATGGTTCGAACAAATTGGGCAGCATCCCAGAGCCCGAGCCATTAAGCTCGGGAACTTCTTTGCCCCTGGGTCTCAGATCGGGTCAGGATTCAGATTCAAAACCACCAACCCACCCAGATTTATTCAATATTCTGCATATCAGACAAGAGCCACAAGAGACAGTACATCATTATGATACGTCTCCAATGTATCTATAATTTTTTATTGTTCCATGCTATTATATTACCCCTTTTGGATGTTTATGGGCTTTATTCTACACATTTATATCATTTTTGGGACTAACCTACTAACCGCAGGCCCAGCCCGTATTGTTGTTTTTTTGCCTATTTCAGTATTTCAAAGAAAAGGAATATCAAACGGAGTCCAAACGGAATGAAACCTTCGGGAGCGTGATTTTTGGAACGAACGTGATCCGGAGAGCTTGGAGTGCAAGTCAAGAAGCTGTCGAGGAAGCCACGAGATAGGAGGCCGTGCCCCCCTTGTAGGGTGCACCCCCCTTGTAGGGTGCACCCCCCTGCCTTGTGGGCCCCTCGGGCGGCCACCGACGTACTTCTTCCTCCTATATATACCTACGTACCCCGAAAACATCTAGGAGCACCACGAAACACAATTTCCACCGCCGTAACCTTCTGTATCTGCGAGATCCCATCTTGGAGCCTTCGCCGGCATTCTCCCGGAGGGGGAATCGACCATGGAGGGCTTGTACATCAACATCCTTGCCCCTCCGATGAGTTGTGAGTAGTTTACCATAGACCTATGGGTCCATAGTTATTATCTAGATGGCTTCTGCTCTCTTTTTGGATCTCAATACAATGTTCTCCCCCTCTCTCGTGGAGATCTATTCGATGTAATCTCTTTTTGCGGTGTGTTTGTCGAGATCCAATGAATTGTGGGTTTATGATCAGATTTATCTATGAATAATAATTGAATCTTCTCTGAATTCTTTTATATATGATTGAGTTATCTTTGCAAGTCTCTTCGAATTATTAGTTGGGTTTGGCCTACTAGATTGATCTTTCTTGCCATGGGAGAAGTGTTTAGCTTTGGGTTCAATCTTGCGGTGTTCTTACCCAGTGACAGAAAGGGTTGCAAGACACGTATTGTATTGTTGACATCGAGGATAACAAGATGGGGTTTATATCATATTGCTTGAGTTTATCCCTCTACATCATGTCATCTTGCTTAATGCGTTACTCTATTCTTATGAACTTAATACTATAGATGCAGGCAGGAGTCGGTCGATGTGTGGAGTAATAGTAGTAGATGCAGGCAGGAGTCGGTCTACTTGTTATGGACGTGATGCCTATATACATGATCATGCCTAGATAATCTCATAACTATGCGCTTTTCTATCAATTGCTCGATAGTAATTTGTTCACCCACCGTAATACTTATGCTATCTTGAGAGAAGCCTGAAACCTATGGCCCCCGGGTCTATCTCTTATCATATTTGCTTTCAGTCTAATTTTATTTGCATCTTTACTTTTTGCATCTATATTATAAAATACCAAAAATATATTTATCTTATCATCCTATCTCTATCAGATCTCACTTTCGCAAGTGGCCGTGAAGGGATTGACAACCCCTTTATTGCGTTGGTTGCGAGTTCTCAGTTTGTTTGTGTAGGTGCGTGGGACTTTTGAGGAGCCTCCTACTGGATTGATACCTTGCTTCTCAAAACTGAGGGAAATACTTCCGCTACACTTGCTGCATCACCCTCTCCTCTTCGGGGAAAACGAACACTAGTTCAAGACGTAGCAAGAAGGATTTCTGGCGCCGTTGCCGGGGAGGTCTTCGCTCAAGTCAAGACATACCAAGTACCCATCTCCCTCGCATTTACATTATTCGCCATTTGCCTCTCGTTTTCCTCTTCCCCACTTCACCCTTGCCGTTTTATTCGCCCTCTCTTTCCCAATCTCCTCCTCTCTTTTTGCTTGCCGTTTTTCTGTCTGCTTGTGTGTTGGATTACTTGTTGCCATGGCGCAAGAAAATACCAAATTGTGTGATTTCTCGAATACCAATAATAATGATTTCCTTAGTACTCCAATTGCTCCTCTTAATGATGTTGAGTCTTGTGAAATCAATGCTGCTTAGCTGAATCTTGTTATGAAAGATCAATCCGCCGGCCTTCCTAGTGAAGATGCCTCTACTCATCTAAACAATTTTGTTGATTTGTGTGATATGCAAAAGAAGAAAGATACGGATAACAATATTGTCAAATTGAAGTTATTTCAGTTTTCACTTAGAGATCGTGCTAAAATTTGGTTTTCGTCTTTGCCTAAAAATAGTATTGATTTTTGGAACAAGTGCAAAGATGCTTTTATCTCTAAGTATTTCCCTCCCGCTAAGATTATCACTCTTAGGAACGATATCATGAATTTTAAACAACTTGATCATGAGCATGTTGCCCAATCTTGGGAAAAAATGAAATTGATGCTTCACAATTGCCCCACTCATGGTTTGAATTTATGGATGATCATACAAAAATTTTATGCCGGTTTGAACTTTGCTTCTAGAAATCTCTTAGATTCGGCCGTGGGAGGCACGCTTATGGAAATCACGTTAGGAGATGCTACAAAACTTCTTGATAATATTATGGCTAATTATTCTCAATGGTACACCGAAAGATCTTCTAGTAAAAAAGTGCATGCTATAGAAGAAATCATTGTTTTGAGTGGAAAGATGGATGAACTCATGAAGATGGTTGCTACTATAAAATACTCCTCTTGATCCTAATGATATGCCTTTGTCTTCCTTGATTGAGAATAATAATGAATCTATAGATGTGAATTTTGTTGGTAGGAATAGTTTTGGAAACAATGCTTATAGAGGAAATTTTAATGCTAGACCGTTCCCTAGTAATTCCTCTAATAATTATGGAAATTCCTACAATAATTCTTATGGTAATTTTAATAAGATGCCCTCTGATTTTGAGAATAGTGTGAAAGAATTCATGATTTCTCAACAGAATTTTAATGCTTTGCTTGAAGAAAAATTGCTCAAAGTTGATGATTTGGCTAGGAACGTTGATAGACTTTCGCTTGAAGTTGATTCTCTTAAAATTAGATCTTCCCCTCCTACGCATGATATCAATGAGTCTCTCAAAGTAATGAGAATTTCCATTGTCGAGTGCAAGGAAAGAACCGTTAGATTGCGTGCTAAAAAAGAAAGCTTTATAAAAGCGTGTTCTTCTAGTTTCCGTGAAAATAATGTTGAGGATCTTAAAGTTATTAATGCGTCTCCAATTAGATCTATGTTTTGCAATATGAATTTTGATGATTATGGGACTGATGATGAATCAACTTTGCCTAAAAGGCGTCCCAAGAATTCGGAGTCTTTAGATCTTAATGCTAAATTTGGTAAGAGTGAGATTGGAGAATCCTCAACTTCTAATAATGTTGAACCCACTATCTCGGATTTCAAGGAATTTGACTATGATAATTTCTCTTTAAAAGGTTGTATTTCCTTGTTGCAATCCATTGTTAATTCTCCTCATGCTTATAGTCAATACAAAGCTTTTACCAAACATATTGTTGATGCCTTGATGCAACCTTATGATGAAAAACTTAATTTGGAAGTTTCTATACCTAGAAAACTTAATGATGAGTGGGAACCTACCATAAAGATTAGAATTGAAGATTATGAGTGTTTTGCTTTGTGTGATTTGGGTGCTAGTGTTTCCACGATTCCGAAAACTTTATGTGACATTCTAGGTTTCCATGATCTTGAAGATTGCTCTTTAAATTTGCACCTTGCGGATTCCACCATTAAAAAGCCTATGGGAAGGATCAATGATGTTCTTATTGTTGCAAATAGAAATTTGGTGCCCGTAGATTTTATCGTTCTTGATATAGATTGCAATCTTTCTTGCCCTATTATTCTTGGTAGACCTTTCCTTAGAACGATTGGTGCGATTATTGATATGAAGGAAGGGAACATTATATTCCAATTTCCCTTAAAGAAATGCATGGAGCACTTTCCAAGAAGGAAAGTCAAATTACCTTATGAATCTATCATGCGTGCTACTTATGAATTTAGTGCCAAAGATGGCACTACTTAGATCTATCTTCGCTTTTTATGCCTAGCTAGGGGCGTTAAACGATAGCGCTAGTTGGGAGGCAACCCAATTTTCTTTATGTTATTTGTTTTTGTTCCTGTTTAGTAATAAATTTTGCATCTACTCTCTGTTTAGATGTGTTTTCATGTTTTATTTAGTGTTTGTGCCAAGTAGAACCTATAGGATAAACTATGATGATGGTTGATTTGATTCTGCTGAAAAACAGAAACTTTGCGCTCACGAGAAAAAATTCAATAAATCACAAAAATGTACTTTTGCATTGATTCTTTTTGCTGATGATCAATAAACAACTTTTCCAGTACGTCCTATTTTGGTAGGATTTTTAGAGTTCTAGAAGTTTGCTTTAGTTACAGATTGCTACAGACTGTTCTGTTTTTGACAGATTCTGTTTTTCGTGTGTTGTTTGCTTATTTCAATGCATCTATGGCTATTAAATTAGTTTATAAACCATAAGGAAGTTGGAATACATTAGGTTTAACACCAAAATAAATAAAGAATGAGTTCATTACAGTACCTTTTGTGGTGGTTTTGTTTTCTTTCACTAACGAAGCTTATAAGATTTCCTGTTGAGTTTTGTGTTGTGAAGTTTTCAAGTTTTGGGTAAAGCTTTTATGGACTATGGAATAAAGGGTGGCAAGAGGCTAAGCTTGGGGATGCCCAAGGCACCCCAAGATATTCAAGAATAGCCAAAATCCTAAGCTTGGGGATGCCCCGGGAAGGCATCCCCTCTTTCGTCTTCGTTCATTGGTAACTTTACTTGGAGCTATATTTTTATTCGCCACATGATATGTGTTTTGATTGGAGCATCATGTATTATATTAGTCTTTGCTTTTTAGTTTAACACAATCATACTTGCTGTACACACCTTTTTGGATAAGCCTATTTTATTAGAACTTGCCAGAATACTATATGTGCTTCACTTATATCTTTTGAGCTTGATAGTTTTTGCTCTAGTACTTCACTTATATCTTTTAGAGTATGGTGGTAGCTTGATTTTATAGAAATTGCTAGTCTCTCATGCTTCACTTATATTATTTTGAGAGTCTTTTAGAACAGCATGGTATTTGCTTTGGTTACAAATTTGGTCCTAGAATGATGAGCATCCAAGTTGGGTATAATAAAAACTATCATAGAAAAAGAATTGGATGCTGTGATCAACTTGATGCTTGATAATTGTTATGAGATATAAAGGTAGTAATGTTAGGGTCATGCTAGTGGGTAATTATGAAATTGAGAAATACTTTTGTTGAAGTTAGAAAGTCCCGTAGCATGCACGTATGGTAAAAGTTATGTGACAAATTTGTTGCATGAGGTGCTCTTTTGAGTGTCTTCCTTATGAGTGGCAGTCGGGGAGGAGCGATGGAATTTTTTCCTACCAATCTATCCCTCTTGGGGCATGCGTAGTAGTACTTTGCTTCGAGGGCAAAGTAGACTTTTGCAATAAGTATATGAGTTCTTTTTTGACTAATGCGAGTCCATGGACATATGCACACCTATCCTTTTACTTTGCTAGCCTTTATTATTACCGCGCAACTCTCATCGGTATTGAACCCTTTATTTACCTTCCTAAAAACAGCCACCATACCTACCTATGATGGCATTTCCATAGCCATTCCGAGATATATTTCCATGCAACTTTCCACCGTACCGTTTATTATGACACGTTTCATCATTGTCATATTGCTCTTTGCATGATCATGTAGTTGACATCGTATTTGTGGCAAAGCCACCTTCATAATCTTCATACATGTCGCTCTTGATTCATTGCATATCCCGGTACACCGCCGGAGGCATTCATATAGAGTCATATCTTGTTCTAGCTTTGAGTTGTAATTCTTGAGTTGTAAATCCATAAAAGTGTGATGATCTTCATTATTAGAGCATTGTCCTAGTCAGGAAAGGATGATGAAGACTATGATTCCCACACAAGTCGGGATGAGGCTTCGGACTTTATAAAAATAAAAGAGGCCAAAGATGCCCACCAAAAAGAAAAAAAAGAGAAGAAAAGAAAAAAAAGAAAAAAAGAAAAAGAATAAGAAAAAAGAAAGAAAGAAAATAAAAAATAAAATGAGAGAAAAAGAGAGAAGGGACAATGCTACTATCTCTTTTTCCACACTTGTGCTTCAAAGTAGCACCATGATCTTCATGATAGATAGTCTCATATGTTGTCACTTTCATATACTAGTGGGAATTTTTCATTATAGAACTTGGCTTGTATATTCCAATGATGGGCTTCCTCAAAGTGCCCTAGGTCTTCGTGAGCAAGAAAGTTGGATGCACACCCACTTAGTTTCTTTTGTTGAGCTTTCATATATTTATAGCTCTAGTGCATCCGTTGCATGGAAATCCCTACTCACTCACATTGATATCTATTAATGGGCATCTCCATATAGCTCGTTAATATGCCTAGTTGATGTGAGACTATCTTCTCCCTTTTTGTCCTCACAACCACCATAGTGCTATGTCTATGGCTTGCACTCATGTATTGCGTAAGAGTTGAAAAAGTTGAAGCACGTTAAAAAGTATGAACCGATTGCTCGGCTCGTCATCGGGGTTGTACATGATGGGAGTATTTTGTGTAATGAAAATGAAGCATGGCCTAACTATATGATTTTGTAGGGATAAGCTTTCTTTGGCTATTCTATTTTGATAGGACATGATTATTTGTTAGTATGCTTTGAAGCATTATTATTTTTATGTTTTATAAGCTTTTATCTTGAATCATTTTTTATCTGAACATTCATGCCACATGAAAGAAAATTACATTATGAATTATGCTAGGTAGCATTCCACATCAAAAATTTCTTTTTTATCATTTACCTACTCGAGGATGAGCAGGAATTAGCTTGGGGATGCTTGATACGTCTCCAACGTATCTATAATTTTTGATTGTTCCATGCTATTATATTACCCCTTTTGGATGTTTATGGGCTTTATTCTACACATTTATATCATTTTTGGGACTAACCTACTAATCGGAGGCCCAGCCCGTATTGCTGTTTTTTTGCCTATTTCAGTATTTCGAAGAAAAGGAATATCAAACGGAGTCCAAACGGAAAGAAACCTTCGGGAGCATGATTTTTGGAACGAACGTGATCCAGAGAGCTTGGAGTGCAAGTCAAGAAGCTGCCGAGGAAGCCACGAGATAGGAGGCTGCGCCCCCCCTGTAGGGCGCGCCCCCCTGTCTTGTGGGCCCCTCGGGCGGCTAGCGATGTACTTCTTCCTCCTATATATACCTACGTACCCCGAAAACATCTAGGAGCACCACGAAACACAATTTCCACCGCCGTAACCTTTTGTATCCGCGAGATCCCATCTTGGAGCCTTCGCCGGCACTCTGCCGGAGGGGGAATCGACCACGGAGGGCTTCTACATCAACATCCTTGCCCCTCCGATGAGTTGTGAGTAGTTTACTACAGACCTACGAGTCCATAGTTATTAGCTAGATGGCTTCTTCTCTCTTTTTGGATCTCAATACAATGTTCTCCCCTTCTCTTGTGGAGATCTATTCGATGTAATCTGTTTTTGTGGTGTGTTTATCAAGATCCGATGAATTGTGGGTTTATGATCAAATTTATCTATGGATAATAATTGTATCTTCTCTGAATTCTTTTATATATGATTGAGTTATCTTTGCAAGTCTCTTCGAATTATCAGTTTGGTTTGGCCTACTAGATTGATCTTTCTTGCGATGGGAGAAGTGTTTAGCTTTGGGTTCAATCTTGCGGTGTTCTTACCCAGTGACAGAAAGGGTTGCAAGACACGTATTGTATTGTTGCCATCGAGGATAACAAGATGGGGTTTATATCATATTGCATGAGTTTATCCCTCTACATCATGTCATCTTGCTTAATGCGTTACTCTGTTCTTATGAACTTAATACTCTAGATGCAGGCAGGAGTCGGTCGATGTGTGGAGTAATAGTAGTAGATGCAGGCAGGAGTCAGTCTACTTGTTATGGACGTGATGCCTATATACATGATCATGCCTAGATAATCTCATAACTATGCGCTTTTCTATCAATTGCTCGACATTAATTTGTTCACCCACCGTAATACTTATGCTATCTTGAGAGAAGCCTCTAGTGAAACCTATGGCCCCCGGGTCTATCTCTTATCATATTTGCTTTCAATCTACTTTTATTTGCATCTTTACTTTTTGCATCTATATTATAAAATACCAAAATTATATTTATCTTATCATACTATCTCTATCAGATCTCACTTCCGCAAGTAGCCGTGAAGGGATTGACAACCCCTTTATTGCGTTGGTTGCGAGTTCTCAATTTGTTTGTGTAGGTGCGTGGGACTTTTGAGGAGCCTCCTACTGGATTGATACCTTGGTTCTCAAAACCGAGGGAAATACTTACGCTACACTTGCTGCATCACCCTCTCCTCTTCGGGGAAAACCAACGCTAGCTCAAGACATAGCACATTACTGGGCCAGATTCCTCCTTGTGTTAAACAGGGTTAAGGACTATCGCGAGGAAGACGCAATCTCCCTCTTCTGCAACAATTACACGGACAAAGGGATCCTCAGTGCTATAAGTCACCGTGACATAGTACACTTTGCTGACTTAGCGGCCATAGTGCAGAAGTACTGCGTGATGGAAAGCGCCTGGAAAACCCAAACGAACTTCTGGGACAATCCGGCTCTCACTAAACCCTTCGTCCGATCTAAAAGGGCAAGCTCTCGTAAGTTACCCGATTCAATTATCAAAAAACCAAAGCCTGATACAAGGCGTGGAACCATATTGGAAGAATGGCTCAGTGGACTGTGCAAAATTCACAGCACACTGGACACTACACCAACTCATAGCCTTAGAGCATGTTGGATACTCCAACAGGTAGCAAAGAGCAGCGAGGATCTCCTCTTAAACCATACAGCAGAACAACATCCCGCCGGAAACAACAATACGGTATTTACAGTCTTCGAGACTTTCGCCTCAAATAATAGGCGCAAGCGAGCTCAACGCAGCCTCGCCGAAGTTTGCCACGGGGCAACAATAAACCCATGGAACGACATGGCTATAACTTACAATGCCAGTGACGAACCTCAATTCCGAACAGTACAAGCACCAGCCGCTTTGGTCCTTAGTCCAATCATGGACGGCTTTAGGCTCACTAAAGTGCTCATGGACGGTGGAAGCGGACTAAACCTCATCTATGAGGAAACCCTTAACAAGATGGAAATTGACAGGAGCCGCATTGAGCAAAGTAGCATGACCTTCAGGGGAATCATCCCTAGTCGTGAGGCGCGATGCGCGGGAAAAATAACACTGGATGTGGTATTTGGCACGCCGGAGAATTACAGGCCCGAAGAAATTACATTCCAAGTGGCCCCGTTCAGCAGCGGATACCACGCCCTCTTGGGGCAGGACACAATCACGAGTTTCCAGGCTATACCCCATTACGGGTACATGAAGATCAAAATGCCCGGGCCCAACGGAATTATCACTGTAGCTAGTGATCCGGACGTCACACTCCGCGCCGAAAATAAAACTGCCGCCCTTGCCCTGGAGGCATTATCAGAAGCCCTCGCGGCCAAAGAACTGACAACGCTGCGAGCAACAATGGACAGAGACGACGTGATACTCGACAAGCGACGTAAATCCACCTCCTTCAAATCCGCGGACAAGATAGGCAAAATCCAGGTCCACCCAACGGACCCTACAAAGACAGCTTCCATTGGGACACAGTTGAACCCCACAATAGATGTCGCACTGCGAGATTTCTTGCGTGAGAATTGGGATATCTTCGCCTGGCACCCTTCAGACATGCCGGGCATCCCGCGCAGGCTGGCCGAACACAGCCTCAATATACTAAAAGGATACAAGCCAGTCAAGCAGACTCTTAGGCGCTTCTCAGAGCCTAAGAGGCAAGCCATGGGAGAGGAGCTAGCCAAGCTACTCGAGGCCGGATTCATCAGAGACATCAAATATCCGGATTGGCTAGCAAACTTGGTAATGGTACCAAAGAAGGACAAATCCTGGCGCTTATGTGTCGATTTCAAGGACCTCAATAAAGCTTGCCCTAAGGATCCCTTCCCCCTCCCCCGCATTGATCAAATCATCAACGCCACCGCAGGACACGACTCATTGTGCTTCCTCGATGCATACTCCAGATACCATCAGATCAAGATGGCGGAGTCCGACCAGGCCGCAACAGCCTTCATTACACCACACGGCCCCTTCTGTTTCAACACCATGCCTTTCGGGCTCAAAAACGCCGGCGCAACCTATCAATGCATGATTCAGACATGCCTGGAAAAACAAATCGGCAAGACAGTAGAGGCCTACGTAGATGACGTGGTCATCAAAACAAGACATGTTGGAACTTTAATAGATGACTTGAGGCTTACGTGCGATAATCTCCGAACATATGACATCAAGCTCAACCCAGAGAAATGTGTCTTCGGGGTACTCTCCGGGAAATTGCTCGGCTTCATCGTTTCCAATAGAGGAATTGAAGCAAATCCGGCAAAAATCCGAGGTCTGTCACAGTTGGCTATCCCAACAGACCTCAAGCAGATCCAGAAACTAACTGGATGCATGGCTGCCTTAAGCCGCTTTATCTCCCGCTTAGGAGAAAAGGCACTACCTCTTTATCGCCTTCTGCGACGCACCGAACACTTCGAGTGGACGGATGCGGCCACGGCCGGACTGGAAGAAATAAAGGCACTTTTGGCCACAAACCCAGTCTTGACCGCGCCAAACATTGGCGAACCCATGCTATTATACATAGCCACAACAAACCAAGTTGTGAGCGCATTGCTCGTCGTCGAACGAGAAGCAGACAGACACAAGTTCCCGCTCCAAAAGCCGGTATATTACGTGTCCACTGTCCTCACTCCATGCAAATCTCGGTACCCACACTATCAAAAGATAGCGTACACGGTCTTCATGGCATCCCAGAAACTACGACACTACTTTCAAGAGTGTTCGATCATGGTGGCCTCCGAAGTACCACTCAATGACATAATAAATAACCGCGATGCAACATGCCGAATTGCTAAATGGGCTATTGAGCTCCTTCCGTTTGACATAACATACAAACCACAGCGGGCCATTAAGTCGCAAGTACTGGCCGACTTCGTCGCCGAATGGACAGAAGCCGAACTCCCTAAAGAGTACGATGTGTACTCAAATTGGATCATGCATTTCAACGGCTCTAAAAAGCTGGCCAAATTGGGAGCAGGTGTTGTCCTGACATCCCCAACCGGAGACACGGTTACGTATGTCAAATATTATACACAGACTCCAATAATGCAGCCGAATACGAGGCTCTGTTGCATGGTCTTGGGATGGCAGTCTCCATGGGCATCCAACGCCTTGAAGTGCGCGGGGACTCGAACCTCGCAATATCTCAGGTAAATGGAGACTTTGATGCCAAGGGCCCGAAAATGGCGGCCTATCACAATGCCATCCTCAAAATGTCAGCTCGGTTCGAGGGGCTCGAATTCCACCATGTGGTCAGAGAAAATGATCAAGTAGCCAATATCCTCGCCCGCATCAGTGCTAAACGTGACCCCGTCCCACCTAATATCTTCTTGGAAAGGCTATTCAAGCCGTCTGTGGTATGGGAGGGGGAGTCCGACAATAATAGCCTGGCTCTGAACACAACCCAGATTCTGAACCATCTGACGTAATCGGAGGCTCTGCCACCGAAATAACACCTTCGACCCACGAAATAATGGCTGTCATCGCCCCTTGGACTGAGCCCTTCTTGGCCTACCTAAATAGGCAAGAGCTCCCCGAAGACCAAAATGAGGCATGTTGTATTGTGCGACGCTCTAAGGCCTACAAAGTCCATGAAGGAGAGATCTACAAGAAGAGCACCACCGGAGTGCTCCAATGATGCATCTCCGAAGAGGAAGGGCGGCAACTCTTAGCCGAAATCCATTCCGGACTAGGCGGGCACCACAAGGCAGCCCGAGCGCTTGTAAGCAAGGCCTTTCGGACAGGTTTTTACTGGCCGACAGCCCGGGCAGACACACATGACCTTGTTCAACATTGCGTTGGTTGCCAACTATTTGCCAATCAGAGCCATATGCCCCCTACCGCTCTCTAAACAGTCCCCATAACTTGGCGCTTCGCGGTCTGGGGGCTGGATATGGTGGGACCCCTTAAATGGGGAAGCCATAAGAAAAAAATACTTATTGGTCATGGTGGACAAGTTCACCAAATGGATAGAAGCCAAAGAGTTAAAACTCCCGAATCCGGACCAGTGATAGACTTCATATCAGGAGTTGTACACCGTTACGGTGTCCCCCACAGCATCATCACTGACAATGGCTCGAATTTTACAGCCGATGAGGTGAAAACTTGGTGCGGCAAAATGGGCATCAAGCTCGACTACACCTCTGTCTATCAGCCCCAAACAAACGGTCAAGTCGAACGTGCAAATGGTCTTATCATGAGCGGCATAATACTTAGACTAGTGCGATCCTTGAAGGAATCAGGCACACATTGGGTCGAGGAACTCGACTCCGTACTCTGGGGGCTGCGGACAACGCTGAATCGTACCACTGGATACACACCATTTTTTATGGTGTACAGCGCAGAAGCAGTGCTACCCTATGACATAATCCATGACTCACCTCGTGTGCGCATGTTCGAAGAGAAGGAAGCCGAGCGAGATCGGTAGGACAACTTAGATGCTTTGGAAGAGGAGCGTGACGTCGCAAAAGCCTGTTCCGCATTATATCAGCCACAGGCTCGAAGGTATCAAAGCACAGAAGTACGGGCCAAAACTTATAACATTGGAGAACTAGTTCTACGCCTCCCCGAGAAGAAGAAGGACAAGCTCAAACCCAAGTGGGAGGGTCCCTTCATCATTGATAAAGTCCTCACCGGTGGAGCATACCGTCTGCGCAGTGCATCTGATAACAGACTCGAGCCGAACCCATGGAACGCGGCCAGACTCCGAAGATTCTACGCCTAGTGTCGAACTCGGTGTTCGTCTCCTTAACTCCTCGTCTCCAATTATGTTATCTTTCTTCCTTTCTCGACCTCTTTTCCCTTTTTAACATACAGCCTTAAAATTGTACGGATGCCCTGATCGCTCTGGCCGCACTATGCGTGCACACTATACCCGGGGGCTTCCTATTCGGAAGCTAAATATAACTACTTTAATGGCTTCTTTCCAGCCACATATGCATTCTTCTTTCCATATGTGCCTTTTCTTCACCATTATATGCATCGATATGACTTAAGTTTTGGCCATGCTGGGTTGCCTGGCTCTTGTGTTTACGCCCTATGTTCCCGTTAATTCGGCAAGGGCATAAGGGGAGCACCTCCGCGATTGTTACTGCCGGTTGAGCCGGATGTGTACCTTAGACTGGGTGAAGCCGAAAGCTAGTGTTCTTAAGGGAATATTTGGTCGATGAACAAAAGATGTTCTCGTTCATTACAACATAAATACCCAGATGTTTGTTTCTTGTGCTTCTGCTCGCAGTTTGGACATGCACATCGATGCATGCGCACCCAGAGAAAGGAACCCCTAATGGAACTATTCTCTCTGGAAGATGTTTCTTACTATCCATGTAATATAACATAACTAGTTGGGTTCTTGTCTGTTCAAGCACTTATGACCCCTACGCCTCGTTTCCACGCATACCCCGGTTTTTTATAACTGTGCGGGTATTCGGATACACTCCGAACTGTCGGGTCCGGGGGCTGAAGTGAAAAGGTCCGCCATGACAAATGATTTTCAATCCGGCTAGGGAGTACACAAGTCCATTCAAATTACATAGTCATTTAGACTGGCTGTACTCTTCCTCTATACCATCCAACACGCTGTCTAGCTTACAATCATGTTGGGAATACTTTGCAGCTAACGCTACTTGGTCATATACCAGACTAACGGGTATTTATTGCCCATATGACCCACCGGTCTGACTTCGGCCATATGGTTTGGGTCAGCCTTGGCGTATCACGTCTTCACCATGGCCCAAGCTTCCCTCGCACCTTGCCGGCAAGCTGATATCTTCCATAAACGGAAGCGCCGCCATGCTCCTTTGAGCATCTCTACAAGCTCGCTCATGCCTCCCGGCACGGCTGAAGACGGCCACAAGGCCTGGGCAATACCCCGCATCACCTGTCGAGCTCGTTTGTGCAGTTGTGAAAGCTCTTGCAGCATATCGCCCATGGATCCGGGCATCTCCTCTTCAGGACGGCCCGCTGTCTGTGTCAAAACCGGCGGATCTCGGGTAGGGGGTCCCGAACTGTGCATCTAAGGCTAATGGTAACAGGAGGCTGGGGACACGATGTTTACCCAGGTTCGAGCCCTCTCGATGGAGGTAATACCCTACTTCCTGCTTGATTGATCTTGATGATATGAGTATTACAGGAGTTGATCTACCACGAGATCAGAGAGGCTAAACCCTAGAAGCTAGCCTATGGTATGATTGTTGATGATGATCATGAGTCGTACAGACTAAACCCTCCGGTTTATATAGACACTGGAGAGGGCTAGGGTTACACAGAGTCAGTTTATAGAGAAGGAGATCTACATCCGAATCGAGCTTTCCTTCCACGCCAAGGAGAGTCCCATCCGGACATGGGACGAAGTCTTCAATCTTGTATCTTCATAGTCCAACAGTCCGGCCAAAGTATATAGTCCGACTGTCCGGATACCCCCTTATCCAGGCCTCCCTCAGTAGCCCCTGAACCAGGCTTCAATGACGACGAGTCCGGCGCATAGATTGTCTTTGGCATTGCGAGGCGGGTTCCATCTCCGAATACTCCAAGATAAATTCCGAACACAAGGACCGTGTCCGGCTCTGCAAGATAACATTCCATATACCACCATAGAGAGAACAATAATAATAATCCACAAATCTAATCTACTGACAATTCTTTGAAAAGTGACATCACGCCATGGTCCGGCTTTTAGTCGAACCGTTTTCTACAACCTGCTTCCGCACATATCGCGAGGCAGTTTCTTTGGCATGTCTTGTCAAAGCAGAGATCGTGTCCCCTTATTGCGGGATCCTCTTCAATACGGGCGTGGGTAACCCAACCGTACCACCAATTATGGTGAGTGGGGAACGAACAAGTTCCATTAGGCAAGGGGGAGGCATAAAGTTTCATCGCCTCTATAAAGGGGAAAGGCCTCTCCCTTTCTACCCACGCCTTCTTCTCCTTCTGCTCCCCCCTTTTCCCTCGCCCGAGCCCTAGCGCCGAAGCATTCATCTTCCCCACCAACAAAAGTTCTCCGAGAATGTCCGGATCCGGAGCAGGAGGAAAGTGGATGGCCTCCTCCGTCCAGGAGAAGGATATTAAAAAGTTGCGGGCGGCCGGATATCTGGCCAAGAAAATCGGCCACCGTCTTCCGACGGCGGGACAGATCGTCTCTACTCCGGAGCCCCATGAGAGAGTCGTCTTCCTCCCCCATTTCGTCCGCGAGCTTGGGTTCCCCCTCCACCCTTTTGTTCGCAGCATCATGTATTACTATGGGATTGATTTTCATGATCTATCCCCCAATTCTTCCCTCAACATCTCGACGTTTATCGTTGTGTGCGAGGCCTTCAACGTGAAGCCCAAAGTGGTGAATGGCGAACATGCCGAGTGCGGAGGCGCCATGGTGAGAAGGATGCCCAAGGTCACATGGCCGATGGGTACTTTCAATGACTCCGTCAAGGAGTGGCAGAAACAGTGGTTATATATCACTGAGCCGTGCGGCAAAAAGTGGGCTGTTGCTCCTGAGTTTCGATCTGGAGCCCCTTTGCGGCTCACGTCCTGGCCCAAGAAGGGCGTGAACTGGTCGTCGTCCGACAAACTGTCAGCGATTCAGGCGCGTGTCAAAGGTATGGAGGACAAAGCCATCAGGCTTGTAGACTTGGTCCAGGTGATGCTGGTCCACCTGATCCTTCCTTGCCAGCACAGAGGCTGTGATTTGTGGGAGTATGACCCGGCCGAGCACCAGACCCTGTGGGAGCTTTTCGGCTCCTCGCACAAGGACATCTGGAAGGTGCTCTTTAAGTCCGGCAAACCATGGCCAGACTCTGCCGCAGACTGCGGGTACCAACTGTCCCACCCCGCTAGTCCGATAAGTCATCATTATATCTTGGTTATTTGCATATTTTCATTGATATGTCCCGAAGGAGATGTTTTTTAACGCGTCTTTCCACGATTGCCTTAGGGGTGGACGAAGGTGGCGGAGCGGATCCATTGTCCGGCCCCGCTGCCAGAAGAACCGGCAGGACCTCTTCTGACGAAGATGCTGGTCCCAGCGCCCTACCAGGCGCCGAAGAAAGAGGCCAACAAAAAGGCCAAGGAGACCAGGAGCGGTCTCCGTCATTGTGGTGTTTCGGACATGAAGTCCGAAGACTCCAGTGACCCTCCCTCCTCCGGAGAGAACGCGGAGGAGGAAGAGGATGAGGAAGAGGAAGAGGATGAGGAAGAAGAAGAGCCTGAGTCCCCTACGAGGGGGAGGAAGAAAAGGGCAGCCTCCTCATCCTTAGAGGCAGATTCACTTGAGAGGGGAAGGACATCCATCCCCGAGGCGTCCATCACGGATACCGACAGCAGCCCGGAGTGGGATCCCAGGGCCCAGCCCCTGGTAAAATCATAAGTGCATGAAATCCGAACATATTCATGCATCCAGAATTTACTAGAATGTAGTATTTTGATTCACACCGTACTTTCTTCAGTCCGGCGAGGTCTACGGCTCAACATGCCTCATGAGAGGACTCGTTGGGTTCTGATGCCTTGGAGAGCGAGACACCTCCCAGGGCCCCTTCCCCAAAGCCTGGCTGTGACACCGAGGTGTCGTCCAAAGAGGACCTGAGCCAGGGGGGCGTACCTCGGGGGCCAGACGTGCGGGAGCGCCAGTTCCCATGAATGTCAATGGCGGGGGCGATCATGGATCCGACCCGCAGCCGGACATGGTCCTGGAGGCCCTTAAGGCTCCGGGATCAGGCAGGCAGCCCTTCTTAACTGGAGGGGGCAATCCTACTCTGCCTGCAACCTCCATCCAACCAAAGGTGTCCGGCGGCCTATCGACAGCACTGGAGAGTGCGTCCATCATTGATGTACACCGCACCCTTATGGGCGTGGTGATAGAAAAGATTCAGGCCGTCGAGAGCAGACTGAATGAATCCTGTGTCAGCCTTATAAAAGGCTTGGAGGTATGTGTAGAAGACTATCATAGTATAGATAGTAGCCCCTGATACACTGTTCGGAGAGGACAGGAACCGGACAGGGGATCAATTTCCCGTCCACGGGAGACTTAGCTAATGACATTTATATTTTATGAATCAGGTGTCTGCAGCGACTGCTTCCTCTCATACTGCGGAAGTGGCCAGACTCAAGGAGAGTCTGGTGCGGGCCGAAGAGGAACTCGGCCGAGTGAAGAAGCAGCTGGAGGATAGACAAGTTATGTTTTGAAACTTGTAGTAAGTTTTAGCACAAGGAAGTAGTTGTGACTATCTTAAAGTATATATATCGCGCACTCCAGGGTCGAATGCCGAAGTGGAGGCGCTCAAAAAGGCTGTTGCCTTGGCCAAAAAGAATGCGGCCACGGAGCGGGCTCTCCGTAAGAAACACGAGGCGAGGGCCGTGGAAGCTGAGCGAGAGCTTCAGGAGGCCGTAGGGAGAAACGAGAGCTTGGAGCGGAGTCTATCATTGAAAGAATCCGAACTTGACCAAGCTCTCCAGACCACGAATGAGGCTCGAGAGGAAGCCCAGGCCGCGCTGAAGGATATTCAGGAGGCGTGGAAGATTGCGGCTGGTAAGGGGTTTTTCTTTTTCAAAGTACCTTACGCTCTTGTAGGGAAGATTCACGGTGGCCCATTTGAATCCTAATTTCAGGGGCATTTGCGGATTTGCCCCGCAGCATATCTGATGCTGCCCAATTCTACCAAGCCGAGAAGAAGGAAACTGCGGAGAAGCTCTTCTGGTCGCAGTATTTGGCGCCAAATTATCCGGTGCCATTTGTCGACCAGCTCAAACAGCTGATCGAACTGCATCAGGCGGCCGAACTAGCCATGAAGGATTTGGTTATCTGGCTGTGGCCCGGCGAGCCCATACCGAGCAGGTTCTTTGGGCTCATGAAGCGGATTGGGGATGCCTGCCCCCAGCTGAACGTCATTAAGCGGTCGGTTTGCATAGAAGGGGCACGAATGGCATTTGCGCATGCGGAAGTGCACTGGGGGAAGCTTGATGCTGAGAAGCTGATGACCGAGGGGTCGCCGGAGGGGAAGGAGCACCGCAAGCCCGAACTATATTATGTTGGCGTCCTGAAAGGCGCCCGCCTCGTGGCCGAGGAATGTACAAAAGACATTAGTTTTTCCTGAAAGCAGTTGTGCTATCCTTTGTAAAGCAAAACAAAGTCACTTATATGTAGGTGCCTGTTATGTGTAAATTTTATTCCTGCGTGGCCGTTTAATATGTTTAGTATTGAGAGTTGGCCAGTCGTCGGCTTCTGCCCCCACGTAGGAACTACGGGCGTGTTCGGGATACACCTGAACACTCTTTATCCCATTACTGGGTCCATGAAGGAGGTGTTCAGCACAGCGAACAAGGCAATCAGACTATAGAGCTTTATTACTCTCACTTAGCCATAGGAATTCGAGTATGGGCGGTGCAGCCCCTGGTGTTCGGAAGACCGCACGGGGGCTCTAATAGCGCCTGATCGGTGGACCGATCCTTCGCACGCTGCATTTTATTATGGCATTATGCGGAATAAATCCTTAAAGATTTTACAACCTCTCGAACAGCTGACCAGCTCTTGCCTTATCATGACACTCGGTTTTCGGCTTTCTCTACTGAGGTGTTCGTCCGGCAGAACTCGGACACGATCGCACTAGTTCTCCCAGCGCTACCTTAGCCGATATTGCGGAACGTAAAGTACCAAAACATGGGAGCCGGGCAAACCCAACCAATGACCCAAGACATGATTTGGAGCTGATGCATATAATGCTATAAGTTCGGGGTGCCGAACGACCGAGAAGGTGTTAGGACTTTAGTCGCCGTAGTACGGGTGCAAGGAAGCCCTGACGTTCAAAGGCATAACACGATGTTCGGATGCCGTTATGACAAAATGTCATTGAGAAATAGCAGATAAGCGTCGAATGACTCTACATGCTGTATTTAAGTAATACGTCTATGCGTATGAGTATGGTGCATGTTATAAAAGAGAGGCATGAAGGCAGAACCTGTTGGGGCCAGGCGGTGGTTGGATGTGCGCGAGTCCGAAGGAATATCCGGATTGTATGCAGGTGGGGTGGAGATCCCCCCTCTGTGCGTCCGAGCTGATTCGAAGTCGCCGGTCCAGTTGTGCGCGAGGGCGAACCTGCAAATAATGCTTAAGAGGCGTGAGTGAGCAGTGGCTGAGCCGTGGATGTGATACGTCCGGCTCATGCTGAAGGATCTGTATGAGCTATCATTAGGTTTTGGTATCATGAAGTAGTTCGGACTCCCTTGTCGGTGTCCGGGAGTTCGGCTGTCGAATTTAAGTTCGATTGAAAAAACCGTGACTCGCTGCTTCAGTGAATAATGTAGCTGCATATTCTCTAGCGCCGAGGCGAAGCTCGGTCTTGACCGCCATTGTGACTTTGTCACGTGGGTCTTGGGTGATAATGCGTTGAGTAGCAGTGTGTCCTGGCGGTGCTGAATAGCTACTTCCTAGAGGTGTAAGACCGAAAGTTGGTTGGTATTTTTGGCTATCCGGAGACCATCTCCGGGGTGGCATGGCCTAGGTGGCCTTCGCGCCTATTTGTGACACTCTAAGATGAGTTTTTGGTTGGGTCCGGTCCTAAGTGATCGATCCCTAGACTTGATAATCTGGGCTTCTTGCCCTGGGACCTCTTCATGCTCCTTCCGGCGTCGGCCTGCCGATCTGTTTAAAGACCCAGCATTCTCTGTTGGTGTGATTGGCTGCCACTTCTGGGGTACCATGAATTTGGCATGGGCGGTCAACTACGCGGTTCAGGCTGGAGGGGCCCGAATTAAGATGTTGAAGTCTCTTCTCCCGCTCAACGGGTTGAGGACTACGGGCTCCTGTGTTGATCGTTGTTTCTTGGTCGCCATTCTTTGTCTTGGGACGCCTAAATTTGTTGCGCCAAGGTTTGCGTACTCTGTTTTTGTCTGCTGGTGCACCCGGGGTGCTTGCTATGTTGCTGTTTGGTATGTAATGCTGGTTTTGCACGCAACCCCTTGCCGCAGTGTGCTGTCGGCGGGGTGTAGGCCTGCGTTTGACATTTAGAGCCGCCTCTTTGAATTGAGGTAATAGCCTGTGCTTTGGGTAGTATTTTGTTTGGCGATCGAGTCCGTATTCCTCGGCTGCACGGGTCTTAGTCCGCCTGTCTGTGAGCAGATTCTGATCAGCTTGAAGCTGCTGTCGTTTCTTTCTCAGGCTTCTTGTAGTGGCTATAAGCCTGCGCTTGAAGCGCTCCTGCTTTATGGGATCCTCTGGTATGCCGAATTCGTCGTCACCGAGGCTCACCTCGTCTTCGGAGGGAGGCGTATAGTTATTGTCCTCCAATTATCCGTCCGTCGCCTATTCGTCTGGGCTGACCTGCCCGTTTTCTTGTTCCGCCCACTCGAAGGTAGGCTGATGAGGATTGGACTCCTCTTCGGCGCCATCTGGATTTTCTTCTCCAGTGCCGGTATTGTTGTGGCGAGGCTTGGAGCGGCGCCGATGACGCCCATGTTTTGCTTTCTTCCCTGAGGGGTTATCTCCCGTTGCCTCATCACCCTTGGTTTCTTTGGGAGTATCCACCATATATATATATCATATGAAGAGGTGGTAGTCCAGCGCCCTGTGGGCGGTGGTTCCTGTTCTCCTCCCGCATCGTCATCTATACCGTCGATGTCTTCGGAGTCGAAGTTAAGCATGTCGGTCAAGTCATCGACCGTGGCTATTAAGTGGGTGGTGGGTGGGCAGCGAATTTCTTCGTCGCCAGCTTCCCACTCGAGCCGGACATAGTTCGGCCAGGAGTCTCCTGACAAAGAGAGAGACCTTAATGAATACAACACGTCTCCGAAGGGTGAGTGCTAGAAGATATCCGCGGCGGTAAATTCCATGACTGGAGCCTAGTAAGATTCGATGGGCACGAGTGCGCGCGGTCCGAAACACACTGTCGGAGATGAGTCTGGGGGTCCGGAGGTACAAATTTCCTAAGGAGAGGAGTCTGTGTTTGGCTCCAACGCCGATGACTGTGCGGCCTTCGGGGCGGGGTCCATCCACCTGTCCTTGAAAGGCATGACTTGCTCTGGAACGGGGTCCGGAGCTGTAGCAGGTGCCATGTTCCGAATACTGTCCAACTGCAGATCTAAGTCATGCACGTCGTGATTGTTCGGTGCTCCTGACACGGGCCCGAATCTGTCGAAGATCAAGTCTCCGCGGTTGTCGGCAGTGTTGTTTAGGTTTCCAAACCTGACCTGATGGCCAGGGGCGTAGCTATCGATCTACTCCAGATGGCCAAGCGAGTTGGCCCGCAGTACGAAGCCGCCGAACACAAAGACCTGTACGGGGAGAAAAGTCTCGCCCAGGACGGCGTTGTTGAAGGTTGGAGAAGCCATCGAGCCTCATAGCGACGACACAGAGGAACTCTCAATGAAAGCACCAATGTCGGTGTCAAAACCGGTGGATCTCGGGTAGGGGGTCCCGAACTGTGCGTCTAAGGCTAATAGTAACAGGAGGCTGGGGACACGATGTTTACCCAGGTTCGGGCCCTCTCGATGGAGGTAATACCCTACTTCTTGCTTGATTGATCTTGATGATATGAGTATTAGAAGAGTTGATCTACAATGAGATCAGAGAGGCTAAACCCTAGAAGCTAGCCTATGGTATGATTGTTGATGATGATCATGAGTCCTACGGACGAAACCCTCCGATTTATATAGACACCGGAGAGGGCTAGGGTTACACAGAGTCGGTTTACAGAGAAGGAGATCTACATCCGAATCGCCAAGCTTGCCTTCCACGCCAAGGAGAGTCCCATCCGGACATGGGACGAAGTCTTCAATCTTGTATCCTCATAGTCCAACAGTCCGGCCAAAGTATATAGTCCTGCTGTCGGGATACCCCCTTATCCAGGACTCCCTCACCCGTCAACATACCTACAGACATAACTCTGTCAATACGCTTCCTCGCTGAATTGTGCTACAGTTCGTTTAAAAGCACTTACTATAAATACCGTGTCGAAGCCTTCGGTTCTCCTTCACGGAGTCCGCGAGCTGAGCCCGAACATCTTTCAATTCGACGCTCAGTCGGATATTAGCATCTTGGAGCTTATTCTTCTCCTGAATTGTCTTCGTCAGCACGCGTTCGCCCGCCTTCAGCTGACTTTGCAGATGCGGCTCATTATATTCCACAGTCTTCAGATTTTCTCCGGGATTGTCTACAGAATCTTTCGTTAGATTTATAAACCATGCCGAGCAAACAACTGGTAGAAGGAAAATATTACCAGAAGAGGCCTTTTTGGATTCCTCTTGTTCGGCAACACTGGCCTTCATTTGAGCCTTACATTCCTCCAGCTCTTGAGACAACTGGGCATTCTTCTCTACAAGAACCTATGCATTTAATGATCCTTAAATCAGTTGTGCCAACTGTTTCAAGTCTCAGGGGCTACTACTACACATACTTATTAAATTTTCTTACCCGTATATCCTTCACATACTGGTCCGTTGCTCTGGCAAGTCTATCTTGAGCAGCGTGGATATATGTGTGTCCAGAATTGAAGGCATTAAACGCCTCTTCGGAAAAAATACCACCGCAAAGTACGGCCCGTCGGCACCGATGATTCATGGCGCTCTCCACTTCAGAATTTGTGGCGGAAAGCCTATCCGTATCCTCCGCAGGAGGACAGTTCGGCGCTGTCCCCACATGAACCTCCACTCGTGAATCCGGTTCAGGAATCCGGCTGCTGGAGGCGTGGCCGGTAGGGTCCCCGGATATAGTCCGACGTATTCTGCCAGGACATAATTAAATCCGTCATGCCTCGACAAAAAGACCAAATAACCATGGGGCAAGTTTAATGAATACCTCTGCGCCTGCGTCTCGGTCCTAATCGCCTTCCTTTTAAGCCTACCTTGTCTAGGCGCCTCTTGCTGAGAAGCCCCCACGGGTTCCGCGCAGCGTCCTGATGGCCGTTTCTATAAAAATATGGCATGTGAGCATAAGGTACGGCATAATGAAGGAATCCTTTCAGAAAGTTGGGACCCCGACATTACTTACATGCGACACAGGAAGCAGTCCGGGATAATCCGCGACGATGGCCACTAAAGAGCCGCCACTTCTTGCCTGGTAGAAAGTCCCATTGACAAATTCCACGGATATGTCCGGATCTTCTTAAAGTCCAGGGTCGAGAGCCCGGCCGGGATCCTCTAGCTGCGGAGAGGGGCTGTTGAACTCTTTCACGGCCTTCCTTAGATCCTGCTTTGAAACAGCAAGGTAAATAATTGTGACAAAGGAGGTAAGAATGGGCAGAGTCGAGTAAAGGATGACAGCTTACCCAACTCCGGGGGTTGTACATGGAAAATCCATCCCGCAGTTTAATGCGGAGGAACTCCTCTTCTTCTCCCTTATACAAATCAGATAGTATCCTCGCCAGAGATGTGGTGGAGTCTGGACCTTTGCGACCGCAGCGAGAGGCATCGTCTTCTCCATTGAAGTGCCACATGGGTTTCCCCCTATATTGAAGTGGCCGCACTCCCTATATTATGCATATTGACATAACTTCAATTATTGTGAGTCCTGATTTGGCCAAGGTTTTTATCCTGCTCATCAGATAGAGGACTTCCCTGTTATCTTCCTCCTCGGGGCTCCGAGGGCGCCAGCTTTGGTGTTTCTTCAGCGGAGTATTGGTAAACTCAGGAAGGCCCATCCGGACTGGGTCCGGAAGGGGAACGTCATCAACATAAAACCACTCCGAAGGCCAGTCTTCGGACGCCTTCTTTGGAGTACCGGACAGGTATCCGGTCTGGGCGATGCGCCATATTTCGGCTCCGCCCACTCGATATACAAATCCCTCCTAGTTGCGGGGGACGAGGCAAAATAACCTCTTCCATAGCTCGAAATGAGCTTCGCAGCCCAGGAACAGCTCGCAGAGGGCAACATAGCCCGCGATGTGCAGTACGGAGGCGGGAGTAAGATTATGCAACTGGAGGCCGTAGAACTCCAGGAGCCCGCGGAGGAATGGGTGGATTGGAAACCCAACTCCTCTTAGCAGATATGGGACAAGGCATACCCGCTCCCCCCGAGATGGGTTAGGGAATCTCTCCGCTTGCTCCCCGCCATTATAGGTGTCTAGTCCGGATCGGACGGGGACCATGTACGCGGGCGGGAGGAACCCTTGGGTCTGCAGCTCTATTAGGCGGTTGTGAATGATGCAACACTTTTCCCAATCCCCTGGGTTCGAGCTAGGGGAGCGAGAGGCAGAGCTGCGGTGACCGGTCATGATAGGATGGCCTCTTTTGGACGCGCTCTACGGAATGCTTGCTCGGGAGAAGGTGGTGTGATTTGGATCTAAGGATCCCCGTCTCTTCAAATAGACGGCTCGTCTACGGGATTAGGGTGGCAAATGTAAAAATGCCCCGGCCCCTCGTATTCGCTTGACACGTGGGGACAGTCATTATTGAAACACAGAAGCCGAGAAGGATGACATTGAAGGAAGCCGGACACTGTTCTCCACAACAGGTACTCTGGATTTGGAGAAGAACCCGCCTTGCAATGCCGAAGACAATCTGCACGCGGGACTCATCGTCATTGAAGCCTGGTTCGGGGGCTACTAAGGGAGTCCTGGATAAGGGGGTATCCAGACAGCCGGACTATGTACTTTGGCCGGACTGTTGGACTATGAAGATACAAGATTGAAGACTTCGTCCCGTGTCCGGATGGGACTCTCCTTGGCGTGGAAGGCAAGCTGGGCGATCCGGATTGTAGATCTCCTTCTCTGTAACTGACTCTGTGTAACCCTAGCCCCCTTCGGTGTCTATATAAATCGGAGGGTTTAGTCCGTAGGACACAACAACAATCATACCAAAGGCTAGCTTCTAGGGTTTAGCCTCTCTGATCTCGTGGTAGATCAACTCTTGTAATACTCATATCATCAAGATCAATCAAGCAGGAAGTAGGGTATTACCTCCATCGAGAGGGCCCGAACCTGGGTAAACATCGTGTCCCCAGTCTCCTATTACCATTAGCCTTAGACGCACAATTCGGGACCCCCTACCCGAGGTCCGCCGGTTTTGACACCGACACCGGCCACACACCCCAACCACCATTCTGCATTTGTTGCTGCTATGGAATCTGCTGCTCCCAAGCAGCATCGACTTGCTGCTGCATCATCTGTTGGTGCTCCAGTGCCTACTGCTGCGCAGCCGTCAGGTACGGTAGTTTAAAGGGATGGGGGGAAGCATTCATAGGAGGGGCATCATCTTCATTAGCAACAAGGCCAGGTATGGTATCTCTTCCATTAAGCACATAAACAGGGACCGACCAAGATTGACCCATGCCAGGTAAAGTGCCAATCCTCTTCACGACCATGCCGTGGGGCACGTGTGCAATTTTACTGATAATTAGTCGAACCAACACACGCTCCTTGTTCTGCCCAGGCATGTGCCAAAGATCCAGCTTACCAAAACAGGGTACTGCTTTGTTAATGTAGTGGTCGGTCTAGTAGTCCATAGGAAAGGCTAAGAATAAGACTGATGCCACATACTGGAACGGACACATGTGCATGTTCTCACCCTCATTGTGAGGAACAAAAGAGAAAGTCGCATCATCATCAACATGATCTAACTGGTGTGGGCTTTCTTGGATGAACTGATCTCTGAGAGCAACATCCGCAAACCCCACCATCCCCACTCCAATCGGATAGACAAAAGCATCGGGTACTTCGAGATGGAAATCCTTAGTCATGATGTAGACAACTTCGTTGAGAAGTAGCTGCTTCTGATGATCGGGAACCGGGGGCGTGACGGTGATAAGAGCATACCTTTCATGGCTGAGTGGCGGGTCATCCACCAGATCATATTGCGCGCCAAGCGATGGTCCGGCCCGCGCTGATTTGCGCCCCTATCGGCACAAACTGGAATGGCCTGATGGGGAAGTTAGCCATGGCGGTGGAGGAGGCGTTCGTCGCAGACGGAGGAGGCGTTGGGCAAAGCAGGGGAATGGCTCTTTGTTCGTTGGTCGGCAGGGGTGGCAGAATAGGGAACTGATGCCGAGCTTGGAGCGGAATCGCCAGGCCAATCGCGTTGGAGGGAAGGGACCCACAGTCAGTCACTATTCATTTGGGACGCCAAATCTTTTTACCCTTAGGTAGGTGGGATTTACGTCTGCGTGGCCGCGCTGTTGAATGAGGTGGGGGAGGGGAATATGTGGTGGCGATCGCCTGCCGGTCCAGCTTCTTTCTTTGCCAAAATAAACGGGTAGTATTTTTGGAAGCACAACGCTGTACAACATGACCCAGCAGCTTACATTGGGAGCACCATAGAAGGCCAGGACACCCAATCCGGTCGTGGGTCGAACTATTGCAGATTGTGCAATTCGGTGATACAGGGCCCATGGGCTGTTAGATACAAAAGCAAGCCTGCTCAAAGTTATGACAATAATCGCAAATTTTTGCATGGCAATCAGATGACGTGTGACAGATCATTTAAAACCTCCGAGGATACAAAAACAACGGGAACATCGAGCCAAAATCTCATGAATGATCTCCGAGGATGGCAGATCATTTAAACCATAGATTTGTCGGATACTGGTCTCCTCATAATTAGCCTGCCTAAAGTCCAAGATCTCCTCCAAAATGTTTGAAGGAATGTTGCACCAACTGCATGCACTGCGGTTCTTGCCGTAGAATTTTTTGGCAAGAGAATTATTACTCTCCAAAGATAGCGGAAATTCCAAACTACCAAAATGTAAGGTTTCTATATTAAGAATTTCGCTCGAAGGATGATCCTCATGAGCACGGCCAAGACCATGATCATCACGTTGAATAGATGCATCATCAAAAGAACTTAGCAAATTAGTGGAGATGTGCTTGGAGAAACCGAATTTTTCCAACTCCTTCCGAGATGAATCATCCTTGGCCGCACTTTGCTCGAGAAAGCCAAGATTATGGCGGAGAGCCTTGGGTAATCGTGACCCAATTTCCTTGATTTCATGGGACGTGCTCCATCCATATGTTACATTAAAAGGAGCATTCCAAGGCTGTTTAAAGAGTCCAAAATGACACACGAAACCTGGCCAAACTCTATCCCATAAGGCATAGATAAAGTGACCCACTTTGTTTTAGGCCACAGAAAACCGAAAGTTTTGTGATCCAACATGAACAACATCGAAACCAGACGCATGTCCGCCAATGCAACATTGGAGTGCCAAACCAACCGAGTCACAAGATAGGGGAAAGGAGGCAGAAGAAAAAGGTAACCACCAAGAAAAACTCCTTGGAGGTAGGTGAAGGGGAGAAATGGACCGTAGATTTGAACCGTTGACGAACCTGTTCCTCGACCTTGAGGCCGGGGTTGAAATCCCAGTGTAGGAGCCCTTCCATGGTGTAGGAGGAGGGGTCATGGCCGCCGGAGTTGGGGGAGTTCACCGGGGGTTGAGGTGGAGGTGGAGGTGGAGGTGGGAAACATTGTGGAGGAAATCTAGCCTCTACACTACACAATAACAAGTTTTGTGTTGTTGGTTTTCTCACTGTCTACAAGATCATTTTTATCGCCTTTCTTGGAGACCAACAGGGTTGTCTCACTATCTTGAACCTTATCTGCATTACTTTCTCTACCATTGCATAGTGGGGTGCTCTTCTCCAATATCATGTTCGCATACTACAAGAGAAACAAGCAGACACATCACAGGTTTAG
Source organism: Triticum dicoccoides (assembly GCF_002162155.2). NCBI lineage: Eukaryota > Viridiplantae > Streptophyta > Magnoliopsida > Poales > Poaceae > Triticum > Triticum dicoccoides. The sequence goes on along the minus strand of NC_041381.1, from coordinate 478,638,802 downwards.
CATGTAGTATACGAAACTCATTTTGATAAATCGGTTCAGTAGTAAGGTGGACAGGATAACAACATGAAAAAAACATATATCTTTGTACTATGGTCACTGTATTGTCCATATCATTCTAGTTTATGTTGCCTAATCAAGATAGAGACACAGTTCAACTCATATATTTTTAAGACACAACAACATAGACAGAATATAAGTGTGAGAAACTACACAACATTGGCAACACATGTAATGTGCATCACATGAGAACATAACTGTTTATACAATTGAAACTGAAATCAACATAGAGCAAGAAGTTAGAACTGCAATCCAGTTAAAGAAATATGTTTAAAACATACCTGTTGCGCCATTGGAGTTTCAATTGGATCCTTCAAATTTGAAAGTAGTTGGTATGAGTAAATACTGTGATGCAACAGCAAAGGAGTATGGACCATAGCTACGGAATCTGACCTGAGAACAGTTGCTCTTCTGCTTTAAACATGGAGTTTGGGTTCGCTGTGGTGGTCTTCGTGCTTTGGGCACTGCGGTTTCTTTACAAACTGCTCGTGTGGGGGTACTCTGTGGTTGACATGGTGCTTTGTCAAGTAGAAGTGGGTTACTATACGCTGGGGTTGCGGTTAGATGGGTTGTAGCTGGTTCTCTGCCCAACGGTGTAAGTGTGCAATCTGGAAGAGTCTCGATTATGTGTGGTGGGGCTAGTTTGTGGGCCAGTACAACCATGGTTCTATCTGCATCGACAGGCAGCACTGTATTTTGTGAAGAACGGGTTTTTGCTCCCTTAGATACTGCCATCACCCCCTCCAATTCAAATGGCTGATAAACAAGAAAAGAAATTGAACGTACAGACATTGTATGATAGACAAATGTGGTAATTCACATATATGTTGTCTAACCAAACATGACAGCATGACACAATTTCACATATATGATGCCTAACTAAACAGGATAGCATGACACGGCTTCAGATATATCATGGATAACTTAACAGGATATAATGGCATAACTCAACATATGATGAGTATCTAAACAGGATGACATGACAAAACTATATGATGTCTTTCTAAAATAGGTTGGGATGAAATAATTCACATACATGTTGTCTAAGTATACATGATGGCATGATATAATTGACATAATTGATTCATATACTAAGCAGCTGGCATTCGCATGTATGATCTCTAACTAAGCAGATGAAATTCAATATTGTGCATATGATATCTAAAGTAAGCAATGCAAGACACCATATGCATTATATGAGAAATATAAACATTGCAACTTAGAGCATACACCTCAGGTGGGATATAGGACTGGTCATCTCTCTCTGAATCCTCCTCTGAGGAGCTCCCTCTAACCATCGAGATATATGCTTCAACAGGTACCATTGCCTGCTCTGAAGACCTTGTTTTCACTCCAGATTTTTCCATAACCGGCTCAAATGGCTGATACACATGAAGAGTAGATCAATATACTAAGATTGTTGACAAATGGAAGACGTAATGAAAAAAAAATGGCATGAGATAATTCACATATATGATGCCTGGCTACATGGTGGTGCATAATTCACATAAATGATAACTGGCTGAAAAACATGGCATTGCATAATTCACATATCTGATATAGAAAGCAAACAAGAGGCATTCACACAAAGCATGTCTAATCTAAGTAGATGGCATGCCAATGCAAGACACCATATGCATGATATGAGCAATATAACCCTGCCAAGTTAGAGCATGCACCTCGGGGGGGGGGGATACGACTGGTCATCTGTCTCTGAATCCTCCTTTGAGGAGCTATTTGTAACAAGCAAGAAATCTGCATTGACAGGTAGCATTGATTGCTCAAAAGACCTTGTTTTCACTCTAGATTTTCCCATGACCGACTCAAATGGATGATGCACAGGAAGAGTAGATGAATGTATAAACATTGTTGACAAATGGAATACATTACGAAAAAATATATGGCACGATACAATATATAAGATGACTGGCTAAATAGGATGGCATTGCATGATTCACGTATATGATGCCTGGCTAAAGAAGATGTCATTGCATAATTCCCATATACTCCCTTCATTCCTAAATATTTGTATTTTTAGAGATTTCAAATGGAGTACCACATACGGATGTATACAGACATATTTTAGAGTGTAGATTCACTCATTTTGCTCCGTATGTAGTCACTGGTTGAAATCTCTAAAAAGATAAATATTTAGAAACGGTGGGAGTATGATATAGAAACCAAACATGTGGCATTCACACAAAGCAAATCTAAACTAAGCTGATGACATATAAGATGTATAATGTAAGCAATGTGAGGCACCATATGCATGATATGACCAACATTAGCATACCAGGTTAAAGCAAACACCTCAGGTGGTAAATAGGAGTGGTCACCTCCCTCTGAATCCCCATCTAAACAATTATCTTCCTCTGGAATACAATCTGTAATGGCAGGAGGGGTGGCCCACTTCACCCACCATGGGGCGGCGTCCGCATGACATTATATTCCCATGCAACGGTCTTCTCTTTTTCTCTACATGTTCAGTATGATTGTGTACAATAACTGGCATGCATAATGAAAAAATAGTTAGATTTTGTAAGGCCTAAGGGGTGCATGCAGAAATCAAGACTGATGGTAGCAAAGGAGTGGATAGATCCAAAACTAATGATAGCAGGTAGATTATAGCTTCAGTTTAAAAAGATAGACAATGAATCATCCATTGTTTGTTGCCCACCCAACATGAACCACATAGAAGACCCCAGATGAACCAGATAGTAGACAGATACTATTCGTTGCTGCCTCGATATGAGACCCATGGTCATTTTAAAACTCAAGTTTGAACGATAAAGTAGCAGGTAATAATAACCGATGTATAACATAAGCAAACACGAAAGACTGCAACCTCTCTTCCGGAACTGTGTAGTCCTTAGGTTCATCTGCTTAGTCGATGATGGTAATGCAGTTGGCGACAACGGGGAAGATGATCTGAGGCGGCGAAACAAAGTCTGTAGGGGGAATCTCTGCTGCAGTGAATGCTTCTGTCGATGGTGCACCTCAGGTGGGGTGGATGACGGCACGGTAGGAGCAGGACATACCACACAGAGTTTTATTTGACGCCTATATGAAAATGAAGTAAATCTGTAAGGGATCCTTAGAATTGGAGGATTCTATAAACGCAGGGACAGGAAAAACAAAGGAATAGGATAGGTATGCACGTGCAAAACATAGCATTTGGAAACATAGGATTTCTGTCAACATGGGTGTTTGGTTCACATGAATTGGAAGAACACACGAATGGAGAAACATGGTAAAACTAAAGTCAAACCACATGAAAATGAAAAAATAATAATCTTATTATGCCAGAAATGCAATTAGTTCTGTTCTTCATGCATATTAATTTGAAAAGGACGTCCAAGTGAATATTAAAATTCCTATGTTTTTTCTTTGAAAGAGACACCAAAGGAAAAAAAATCCTCCAGTTTTGCTTTGCTCCACTCCTTCTAATCAAATGCATGAATAGTAGTACCATAGTAGTTCCATAGCAAAGGATCCCTGAGGGATCGACATGAATGCATAGTAACAAAGTGATGTGACGAGTGTACAACCTCTTTGGCATAGCCTTGTGGACCTCAGCATCATTGGGTTGGACGTGGAGGATGGTGATGCTGGTGTGACTGTCGGAGGCGGGGAAGAAGATCTTAGGCCTCAGGAAATAGCGCCGAGGGTACTTCTCTGCTGTGATGGACGGTTTCGTCGTTGGAGCAGCTTCGGTGAAGTGTATGGCGACGAGGCTGAAGCAGGACAAGATAGACAACGTTAATCTGAAGCGGTACTCTAATATCATTTGCAATAGGTGGTGTAAAATACATCACCAAAAAGTGCTAGATGTAAAACGCATCAGCCGTGCCACGGCCGCTCCGATAGATGCTATAAATACTGGTCACTCTGAACTTAACTGGAGAAACTGAACTTTACAGTCGAAACTGAATTTTACTTCAGAAACTGATTGAACTAGTAGCAGAGCATTGCAATAGATGTTTAGGGAGTTCGAGCACTAGTAGCAGAGAAGCAATGGTCTAAATCAGCAGACGCTCAACCACGGAATTCACTGGAAGAGAGCAAGTCATGCAGTAGCACCGCGAGCGAGTGCTAAAGCAGCAACTCTTGTAGCTGCCGGAGGTCGTGCAGCAGCAGCAGAAGCGCGAGCGAGAGCAAGAGCAGAGCAGCAGCAGAATGAGAGCAAGAGCAGAGCAGCAGCGCGACCGACATCAATAGTAGAGCAGAGCAGCAACACGAACAAAAGCAAGAGAAGTGTAGCAGTGCGACCGACAGCAAGAACAGAGCCGCAACGCGAGCGAGCCGGAGCAGCAGCAACAGCGCGAGCGAGAGCCGGAGCAGCTGCAGCTAGTGCCGGTGTGGAAGTCGCCGCCGAGGAAGTAACGACATGGGGGAGAGACGCCGTGGATGAAGTGGCCGGCGACGGTGCCGTCGATGGAGACCCGCCATGGCTGCTCGGTATTGAGCACCGACAACCCCGTGAGATCGAATAAAAGATAAAATACAACGATGAGTGCATAACCTCCTTGGTGGCACCGAGTTGGCCTTGGCTTCATCGAAGGAATTGGTGAGGGTGCTGCGGTTCCGGTGGGGCAGGTCAAGACGCTGTTGTGGGGATGGAGGTGGCGCTATAGATGAGGCGAACGTCGGGGAAGCTCCCTGGAGGTGGAGGATAGGGCGGCTGATCCAGCGGGACGACGAGATTGATGACGGATCCTCATCTGGTGCGGTTGATGAGGGACGGCGAGCTGTTGCGGTGGACGACATAGTCGGGGAAGCGTCTCCGGCTAGGTGGCGGTCAGGAGGCCGACGAAGGAGCATGGGGTGTCGCGGGTTTTGGCGGCCTCGGTGTACGAATGGGGGGAACGAAGGGGAAGGTAGGGTGAGCCATGGCTTAGGGACATGCTTGTCTAAAATGTAGGGTAAGTTACCAGCATACCCCCACCAGTTTTAACACCGCAACGTTGAGCCAACATTTCCGGCTAAGGGGTAGAAGGGGGATTTCGCGTGTCTGGGCTGCGGGGCCGATTTTGGATGAGGAGGGAGTTTTCGCGCGTGTCAAAATTTCGAGATAACAAGGCGTGGCGCGGGTTGAAGAGGCGGTAGTTTCAAAGCAGGTTAGACAAAAGATACTCGAGCTTGAAAATTTTGGGATAACAAGGTGCGGATTCCTTGTTCGGCAGAACAAACTTAACGTGTACAAAAAAACAATTCATACAAGACACAAGAGAGTCATGTCCCCTTTTACTATATGGCTATAAATGCCATTGAAAAAACGACAAGAAAAATGTAAAAAATTTGGGAGAACAAGATTACCCTGTACAGTGCCAAATCAATTCGCACTTCCCTCCACAACAACAAAAAACAAATCAATTCCCACCAAAAGAAAGAGTAATGTCCCTTTTTATATGATTACAAATGCCAGGATCTCAAATTTAAATTTTTGAATCCATGGTATGTTGAATTTGAATATATCGTTAGGTGACCTTGCAGTTTATAATTGATGTAGTCATACATTTTGATCCTCCATCATATATGAACATTTTACTCCACCCTATGAACATATATATTTTCGTTTACCATCTGGACTAAATTTGAATCAATTTTCCTTATTTGAATACGATTATTGTCAACTCCGCTTATGTTGTCTCAACATAGCCGGTCCCAAGCCCGGTAAAGGAGGAGGGTTGTGATAGGCTTGGCGAGCCAACATAAAAAATCAGCCACTTTTATGGAGATGAAACCCAAAAGATTTTCATTGGGGCGTAACCCACTCAGCGACGCGCTACATCGGAACCCGGGTGTGGTGGAAAATGGGCAAGGGTCGGGCCGTCACCCCCTAGGTAGCACGCCGTATCTTGATCCGGATACTGTGGCAAGTGAGCGAGGATCGGGTTGTCGCATCCTTAGTGGCGCGCTACATCGTCGCCCGAATGTAGTGGAAAATGAGCAAGGGTCTTTGCAGTTGACTCGACGAGTCTGAAGGGTAAGGAAGCTAGCCGGGCCTAGGAGGATTCGCTTAGGTAGCTGGAACATAGGATCTCTAACAGGGAAGCTTAGGGAGCTAGTTGATGCAGTAGTGAGGAGAGGTGTTGATATCCTTTGTGTTCAAGAAACCAAATGGAGAGGACAGAAGGCGAAGGAGGTGGAGGATACCGGCTTTAAGCTGTGGTATGCGGGGACGGCTGCAAACAGAAATGGCGTAGGCATCATGATCAACAAGAGCCTCAAGTATGGAGTGGTAGACGTCAAGAGACATGGGGACCGGATTATCCTGGTCAAGCTGGTAGTTGAGGACTTGGTTCTCAATGTTATCAGTGCGTATGCCCCGCAAGTAGGCCACAATGAGAACACCAAGAGGGAGTTCTGGGAAGGCTTGGAATACATGGTTAGGAGTGTACCAATTGGTGAGAAGCTCTTCATAGGAGGAGACCTCAATGGCCACGTGGGTACATCTAACACAGGTTTTGAAGGGGCGCATGGGGGCTTTGGCTATGGCATTAGGAATCAAGAAGGAGAAGATGTCTTAAGCTTTGCTCTAGCCTACAACATGATTGTAGCTAACACCCTCTTTAGAAAGAGAGAATCACATCTGGTGACTTTTAGTAGTGGCCAACACTCTAGCCAGATTGATTTCATCCTCTCGAGAAGAGAAGATAGGCATGCGTGCCTAGACTGTAAGGTGATACCTGGAGAGAGTGTTGTACCCCGACATAAGCTGGTGGTTGCTGACTTCCACTTTCAGATTCGTGTCCAGCGGGATAAGCGTGCCAAAGTCTCTAGAACAAAGTGGTGGAAGCTCAAGGGGGAGGTAGCTCAGGCGTTCAAGGAGAGTGCCATTAAGGAGGGCCCTTGGGAGGAAGGAGGGGGTGCGGACAATGTGTGGATGAAGATGGCGACTTGCATTCGTAAGGTGACCTCGGAGGAGTTTGGAGTGTCCAGGGAAGGATAAGCAAAGATAAGGATACCTGGTGGTGGAATGATGATGTCCAGAAGGCGATTAAAGAGAAGAAAGATTGCTTCAGACGCCTATACCTGGATAGGAGTGCAGACAGGCCGCAAAGCGAGCTGTTGGTGAAGCAAGGGATCGGGCATATGAGGACCTCTACCAATGGTTAGGCATGAAGGAAGGCGAAAGGGACATCTATAAGATGGACACGATTCGAGAGAGGAAAACAAGGGATATTGGCCAAGTCAAATGCATCAAGGACGGAGCAGGCCAACTCTTGGTGAAGGACGAGGAGATTAAGCATAGATGGTGGGAGTACTTCGACAAGCTGTTTAACGGGGAGAATGAGAGTTCTACCATTGAACTGGACGACTCCTTTGATGAGACCAGCTTGCATTTTGTGTGGCGAATCCAGGAGTCTGAGGTCAAGGAGGCTTTAAAAAGGATGAAAGGAGGCAAGGCGATGGGCCCTGATTGTATCCCCATTGAGATGTGGAAAGGTCTCGGGGACATAGCGATAGTATGGCTAACGAACCTTTTCAACCTCATTTTTTGGGAAAACAAGATGCCAGAAGAATGGACACGGAGTATATTAGTACCAATCTTCAGGAACAAGGGGGATGTTCAAAGTTGTACTAATTACCGTGGAATTAAGCTGATGAGCCATACAATGAAGCTATGGGAGAGAGACATTGAGCACTGCTTAAGAAGAATGACAAGCGTGACCAAAAATCAGTTTGGTTTCATGCCTGGGAGGTCGACCATGGAAGCCATTTTCTTGGTATGACAACTTATGGAGAGATATAGGGAGCAAAAGAAGGACTTTCATATGGTGTTCATTGACTTGGAGTAGGCCTATGATAAGATACCGCGGAATGTCATGTGGTGGGCCTTGGAGAAACACAAAGTCCCAGCAAAGTACATTACCCTCATCAAGGACATGTACAATAATGTTGTGACAAGTGTTCGAACAAGTGATGTCGACACTGATGACTTCCCGATTAAGATAAGACTGCATCAAGGGTCAGCTTTAGCCCTTATCTTCTTGCATTGGTGATGGATGAGGTCACAAAGGATATACAAGGAGATATCCCATGGTGTATGCTCTTTGCGGATGATGTGGTGCTAGTTGACGATAGTCGGGTGGGGGTAAATAGAAAGTTAGAGTTATGGAGACAAACCTTGGAATCAAAAGGGTTTAGGCTTAGTAGAACTAAAATCGAGTACATGATGTGCGGTTTCAGTACTACTAGGTATGAGGAGGAGGAGCTTAGCCTTGATGGCCAGGCGGTACCTCAGAAGGACACCTTTCGGTATTTGGAGTCAATGCTGCAGGAGGATGGGGGTATTGATGAAGATTTGAACCATCGAATCAAAGCCGAATGGATGAAGTTCCACCAAGCTTCTAGCATTCTTTGTGACAAGAGAGTGCCACAAAAGTTAAAGGCAAGTTCTACAGGATGGCGGTTTGACCCGCAATGTTGTATGGCGCTGATTGTTGGCTGACTAAAAGGCGACATGTTCAACAGTTAGGTGTGGCGGAGATGCGTATGTTGAGATGGATGTGTGGCCACACGAGGAAGGATCGAGTCCAGAATGATGATATAATAGATAGTGTTGGGGTAGCACCAATTGAAGAGAAGCTTGTCCAACATCGTCTCAGATGGTTTGGGCATATTCAGCGCAGGCCTCCAGAAGCTCCAGTGCATAGCGGACGGCTAAAGCGTGCGGAGAATGTCAAGAGAGGGTGGGGTAGACCGAATTTGACATGGGAGGAGTTTGTTATGAGAGACCTGAAGGATTGGAGTATCACCAAAGAGCTAGCTATGGACAAGGGTGCGTGGAAGCTTGCTATCCATGTGCCCGAGCCATGAGTTGGTTGCAAGATCTTATGGGTTTCACCTCTAGCCTACCCCAACTTGTTTGGTACTAAAGGCTTTGTCGTTGTTGTTGTTGTCATTTGTTGAATATGATTGTTGTCAAGTTATACAATCATTTAAATATTATCTTGATAACAAAAAACATGCATATAGTAGTAATCATATTTCACTATGAACTACATGTACCATACGGTCTCCAATTCAAATATTAGTATCCATTTTATGTTGAATTCAAATCATAGTATACTGGTCTAGGTAGCGAGATGTTCGGGATAATCTAAATCCTGTTTTCATATGTATAATTGATACGTCTTCGTCGTATCTATAATTTTTGATTGTTTCATGTCAATATTCTACAACTTTCATATACTTTTGGCAACTTTTTATATTATTTTTTGGACTAACATATTGATCCAGTGCCCAGTGCTAGTTCCTGTCTGTTGCATGTTTTATGTTTCGCAGGAAACCCATATCCAACGGAATCCAAACGGGATAAAAACGGACGGAGAATATTTTTGGAATATTTGGGATTTTCCAAAGGAAGAATCAACGCGAAACGGTTCCCGAGGTGGCCACGAGAAAGGGGGGCGTGCCTGGCCCCACTGGGCGCGTCCCTGACCCTCATGGGCCCCTCGTAAGGCGGTTGATGCTCTTCTTTTGCCACAACAAAGCTAATTTTTGGAGAAAAATCTGGGCGAAGGTTTCAGTCCAATCAGAGTTACGGATCTCCGGATATAAAAGAAATGGTGAAAGGGCAGAATCCAAGAATGCAAAAACAGAGAGAGAAAGAGAGATAGATCCAATCTCGGAGGGGCTCTCGCCCCTCCCACGCCATGGGAGCCAAGGACCAGAGGGGAAACCCTTCTCCCATCTAGGGAGAAGGTCAAGGAAGAAGAAGAAGGGGGGCTCTCTCCCCCTTGCTTCTGGTGGCGCCGGAGCGCTGCCGGGGGCCATCATCATCACCGCGATCTACACCAACACCTCCATCATCTTCATCAACATCTCCATCACCTTCCCCCATCTATATTCAGCGGTGCACTCTCCCGCAACCTGTTGTACCTCTACTTGAACATGGTGCTTTATGCTTCCTATTATTATCCAATGAGGTGTTGCCATCCTATGATGTCTGAGTAGATTTTTGTTGTCCTATCGATGATTGATGAATTGCTATGATTGGTTTAATTTGCTTGTGGTTATGTTGATGTCCTTTGGTGCCCATCATATGAGCGCGTGCGTGGATCACACCATATGGTTAGTTGTATGTTGATAGGACTATGTATTGGAGGGTAAGAGTGACAGAAGCTTCAACCTAGCATAGAAATTGGTGCATACGGGATTGAAGGGGGACCATTATATCTTAATGCTATGGTTGGGTTTTACCTTAATGAACGTTAGTAGTTGCGGATGCTTGCTAATAGTTCCAATCATAAGTGCATAGAATTCCAAGTTAGGGATGACATGCTAGCAGTGGCCTCTCCCACATGAAACTTGTTATCGGTCTAGTAAAGTAGTCAATTGCTTAGGGACAATTCCGCAACTCCTACCACCACTTTTCCATACTCGCTATATTTACTTTATTGCATCTTTATCTAACCAGCCCCTACTTTTTATTTACGTGCTCTTTATTATCTTGCAAACCTATCCAACAACACCTACAAAGTACTTCTAGTTTCATACTTGTTCTAGGTAAAGCAAACACTAAGCGTGTGTAGAGTCGTATAAGTGGCAGATAGGACTTGAGAGAATATTTGTTCTACCTTTAGCTCCTCGTTGGGTTCAACACTCTTACTTATCAAAAGAGCCACAATTATCCCCTACACTTGTGGGTTATCACGACCTTTTTCTGGCGCCGTTGCCGGGGAGTCATGGCGTGGGGTGAATATTCTCGTGTGTGCTTGTTTGCTTTATCACTAAGTAATTTTTATTTGTTGTTCTTAGTTGTTTTCTATCTTTAGTTATTGGTAGAAAACACAAAATACCAAAAAAATTAGTTGTACCTACTGAACCAATGGTGGAAGAACTACTCAAAATCTATCACACTCCTGAAGCTGTTTACTTGGATCATCTTCGATCCCTTTGTGCTCGTGCTGAAACCCCAACTAGCTTAGTTGAGGGCAAATCTTTAGATGAGCATGCTTGTTATGTGTGACACCGTATATCTGAAAAAGGGAAACTTTTACTGGATCAAATTCATCATTTGCAATGCTATGCTTGGAGTTTATGTGAAATATATGATTTTACTTGTTGTTCTAAAGACCCTAAGAAACACCTACCCTATCAATGCTTGTTTAGTGATAATGGAATCATATATTCGTATGCTAAGGGTGGTTATAATTACTATGATGTTCAACAAATTGAAGAATTTGTTGCTTTTAAGGGTGCTTATGAAATTGCTTCTTTGATTGAAAAGTATGATGCTACTCTTTACAAATCTGAAAACTTTGCCATATTTCAATATTGTTATGATTTATGCTTCTAATGCCTATGTTAAACCATATATTGAGGACTTCTCCGTTGTCCAAGAAGGGACTAATATTTTGCAGGAGTCTATGGAAGAAGAAATTGATGAAACTGTGAGCTCATTGGATGAAAAAGATGAGGAGGAGAGCGAAGAAAAAAAGGAGGAAGAGCAGATTGATCACCCGTGCCCACCTTCTAATGAGAGTAACTCTTTATCCCATACATTGTTTAATTCCCCTTCGTGCTTACCGAAGGATGATTGCTATGATGATTGCTATGATCCCTTTAATTCTTTTGAAATATCCCTTTTTGATGATGCTTGCTATGCTTGTGGCCAAGATGCCAATATGAGTTATGCTTATGGAGATGAACTTGCTATAGTTCCTTATGTTAAACATGAAATTGTTGCTATTGCACCCACACATGATAGTCCTATTATCTTTTTGAATTCTCCAAACTACACTATATCAGAGAAGTTTGTGCTTATTAAGGATTATATTGATGGGTTGTGTTTTACTACAACATATGATGATTTTGATAGGTATAATATGCATGTGCTTGCTGCTCCTACTTGCAATTATTATGATAGAGGAACTATATCTCCACCTCTCTATGTTTCCAATATGATAAAATTGCAAGAAACTGCTTATACTATGCATTGGCATTTACTATGTGTGCACGAATTGTTCTATTATGACATGCCGATGCATAGGAAGAGAGTTAGACTTCGTTGTTACATGATATATATGTTACTTTGTGCTCACTACTAAATCACAAATCATTGTTAATTAAAATTGGCTTTGATATACCTTGGGATCCGCGTGGATCCATTACTTGAGCACTATATGCCTAGCTTAATGGCTTTAAAGAAAGCGCTGCCAGGGAGACAACCCGGAAGTTTTAGAGAGTCATTTATTTATGTTGAGTGCTTTTATATAGTTTAAAAAAAAGAGGGGAACCCAAAACGTTTCAAAAAGGAAAGTGAAAGTGAGAGAGACAAACATTGTTGAAGTTGGAGCTAGCCTTGAACTTTGTTCATGATCACGAAAACTTTGTGAATCTTGAATACAGAAACTATTCAACAAAAATAATTACCACCTTGTACAATTCCATTGTATTATAAAAATAATGTGCCACGGTTTGCCTTTAGGATGTTTACAATGCGTGTTGGTTTGTATGGTGTAGGACAGAAACTTTGTCTGTAGTGCTCGATTTTACATTTTTTGCTGGAATGTCAAACGGTTCTGATTATTTTTGCATTGTCTTTCTGTACAAATTTTTTATTTTTCCTAATTGTGGTAGAATTTGTGGGGTACTAGAAGTATGGTGAATGTTCAGATTGCTACAGACTGTTTTGTTTTTGACAGATTCTGTTTTTGATGCATAGTTTACTTGTTTTGATGAATCTATCAATTTATATCAGTGGATTAAGCCATGGAAAAGCTATATTACAGTAGACAATGCAAAAATAAAATATGAATTGGTTTGCAACAGTACTTAGAGTAGTGATTTACTTTATTATACTAACGGATCTTACCGAGTTTTCTGTTGAAGTTTTGTGTGGATGAAGTGTTTGATCGAGGAGGTCTCGATATGAGGAAAAGGAAGAGAGAAAAGAGCTCAAGCTTGGGGATGCCCAAGGCACCCCAAGTAAATATTCAAGGAGACTCAAGCGTCTAAGCTTGGGGATGCCCCGGAAGGCATCCCCTCTTTCTTCAACAAGTATCGGTATGTTTTCGGATTCATTTCGTTCATGCGATATGTGCAAGTCATGGAGCGTATTTTGCATTTAGTTTTCATTTTCTTTTATGCACCATGCTGGTGTGAGATAGTACTTGGTTGATTTATAGAATGCTCATTGCACTTCACTTATATCTTTTGAGTATGGCTTTATAGAATGCTTCATGTGCTTCACTTATATCATTTGAAGTTTGGATTGGTTGTTTCTCTTCACATAGAAAACCGCCATTTGTAAAATGCTCTTTTGATTCACTTATATTTGTTAGAGCATGGGCATATCTTTTGTAGAAAGAATTAAACTCTCTTGCTTCACGTATATCTATTTAGAGAGATGACAGGAATTGGTCATTCACATGGTTAGTCATAAAATCCTACATAAACTTGTAGATCGCTGAATATGATGTGTTTGATTCCTTGCAACAGTTTTGCAATATAGAGATGATAATATGTGGGAGGTACTAGTAGATGGTTGTGTTTAGTAAGGATATTGGTGCTAAGGTTTGTGATTCCCAAAGCATGCACGTATGGTCTACTAACTATGTAACAAAATTGGAGTGCATTGTATTTTGATTGTTTATCTTTGCGTGAAGGTCGGGGGCGCGCGACGGTTAACTCCTACCAACCTCCCCCCTAGGAGCATGCATGTAGTACTTTGTTTCAATGGCTAATAAATTGTTGCAATAAGTATGTGAGTTCTTTATGACTAATGTTGAGTCCATGGATTATACGCACTCTCACCCTTCCATCATTGCTAGCCTCTTCGGTACCGTGCATTGCCCTTTCTCACCTCGAGAGTTGGTGCAAACTTCGCCGGTGCATCCAAACCCCGTGATATGATACGCTCTATCACACATAAGCCTCTTTATATCTTCCTCAAAACAGCCACCATACCTACCTATTATGGCATTTCCATAGCCATTCAGATATATATTGCCTTGCAACTTCCATCATCATCATATACATGACTTGAGCATTCATTGTCATATTACTTTGCATCATCGTAAGATAGCTAGCATGATGTTTTCATGGCTTGTTCGTTTTTTATGTCATTGATATGCTAGATCATTGCACATCCCGATACACTGCCGGAAGCATTCATATAGATTCATATCTTTGTTCTAGTATCGAGTTGTAATATTGAGTTGTAAGTAAATAAAAGTGTGATGATCATCATTATAGAGCATTGCCCCATGAAGAAAAAGAAAAAAAATAAAAAAATAAAAAAAGGAGAGGCCAAAGAAGCTTAAATAAAAAAAAGGGCCAAAGAAGCCTGTCGGTGTACTAGAATAGGGGTACCCTAGTACCCCGAACTTGTGCATGGGCAGTTGCAGCACCCCGCGGCAAGGCTTGCCGGGCGAACGCCAAGATCCTCCATGGTTCCCTTGGGGCCATTCAAGAACAAAGTATTTAAGCTCAGGAGACAAGGCCCCGGCAAGAGGAGCTTGCCGGGAAGACCAACCAAGGTACCTCGAGGCCCGATGAGCGATAAGCCTCCAGACCCGACAAGATAACAACAGCGGCAAGGCGCTTGCCGCGGCAAGCGGCCACTCTGTGCCCACGCTCCAGCGCATCCACCAACGTGTCGCTCTGGGGGCCTCTCCAGGCGCGCGTGGCGGGAGGCTGTGCAGCCAGCGGTGCGCAGTGGCATGCGAAGCTGACAAGATCACCATCGTGGCGAACGGTGGCGCCCCTAACGGTCCTTTTCTGCACTGTTTGGGCGACTCAGACGGGCATTTAATGCCCTTGTCCCCTGCCGTCAGGATTAGGTAGGGTGCACGGTACAAGTAACTGTACCAACCACCTCACTTTTTACATTTGTACCCTTCTCTGCGTTGCCACCTGTCAGTGACCCCTTTAGCGTATAAAAGGAGGCCCATGCGCAACGTAGTGGGGGTTCGGTTCGATTCATTCGTGAGCCAGAAAACACTTAGCTCTCGCGAGCAAGAACATAATAGAACCAGACAAGCAGCAGTAGGAGTGTTATCTCTCCGGAGAGCTCCGAAGCTGGGTAAACTGCTCGTGTGCTTCGCCTCGATCTACTCTTCGTGCGATCTCCGCCCCCCGCCGAACCGAAAGGGGCCCGGTCCGTCGGCCCCATAGGTGTTCGTGGATCAGTTCCCCCGAAATCTTTGGCGCGCTAGGTAGGGGGCGTCGAGATTGTGCGAACCTGATCCGGCGTTCACACGAGCTAGATCTTCTTTCCCTTCATCAACATGCCACCGAAGAAGAAGACTTCGGCGGCAGCCGCTCCGTCCACGTCACTTCCGCCACCGTTGGAGCAAACGGGTGGTGGAATGGACGCCGGCGGAAGAATGGACGTCGACGAGGAAGCTTATGATGCTGCCAGATCCAAGGACAAGGCTGCACAAACCTCGGCGACTGTACATGTTCCGCGCCACTCTCAGGAGGCGCAAGACCAACAGCGTCATGACGCTCACAGTGCCATACGCATGATAGGCCAAGACCAAGCTGGTGGATCTCGGGGCGCTCAAGACCAGCATGCACGCCAGCATGCTGGCACGAGCGTGGCACGGTCGCCTGGACGGGATACTGCTCCTTCTAACATCGTTAGAAGTCCGAGCACGTCCCGCTCCTCGCGCCGTCCGCCACTGCCACCCACCACTCCAGCAGAAGCTTTGGCACGAGCTCAACTGCTCCTAGATTACCCTCCGACGTCGGACAAGATCGACGACTGGAGGGCCACCATTCAGAGTCTCATCGGCTACGCCAACGACGACACTCCATGGCGGCCGAGCGCGTCGCCGCCACGGCAGGGTTGCCGGGCGCGAGCCGGTGGCGATAAAACGGGCGGAGGTGCAACTACCATGAAATCACCACCCCGAAGGCCAAGATCGCCGACTCGCCGGATCCACCTCCACAGCGACTCCACTGCATCGTCGGATCCACGAGCTCGTCGCGATCAGCGCCAAGTTCTTCATGATTGACAACAAGAAGACGCTCGAACTCGCATCGAGCGCCAAAGAGAAGCGCGACGTCAATCCAACAAGCGCGCTGGGCCCTCTGTTGACATGCATGCGCCAGGGGAACCAGGCGATCTGCCGTACGCGGTAGGTTGCCCTGCGTTCACTCGTGAGCTGCGGCAAGTCCGGTGGCCCAGCACGAAGAACTTCAAGCCAGACGTACCGGAGAAGTACGACGGCAAGACGCATCCGTCGGAATTCCTCAGCATCTACACCATTGCGGTGCAGGCTACTGGGGGACGGGACGACAAGATCCTTGCCAACTACTTCCCGCTGGTGCTCAAGCCCAATGTCAGATCCTGGCACATGCACTTGCCGGACAACTCCATATCCTCTTGGGCTGATCTGTGCCACCAGTTTGTCGGCGCCTTCACAGGCGGACACAAGCCTCATGGCCAGGAGAGTGATCTTTATCTGCTCGCCCAGAAGGAAGGAGAGCCCCTGTGCAAGTACATTCAGAGATTCAGCAGTGTGCAGCACAACATCCCAGACGTCCACCCTGCCGTGGTGATCAGCGCGTTCCATCAAAATGTGCGAAACTGCAGGATGCGGGAGGAAATGGCGATGTGCAAGATCAGGGACGTCAGCGAGTTATATGCACTGGCCGACAAGTGTGCACGTGCTGAGGAAGGGAGGAGACTCCCCGGGGAGAATGTAGGAGCGGGAGGATCTGACAGTGAAGATGCTGCCCCGGCAAGGAAAAACCGGCGGCGGAACAACAGGAAGAGGAAAGGCAAAGAGGTGCTAGTTGTTGAGCAGTCCGGCAACGGTGGTGGCGCCAACAAAGCCGAAGCTGGTGACTCTGGCAAGGAGGTTGCCGCGGAGGTGGCGGTAGCCGACAAGCAGGACGGCACCAACAAGCAGTATTGCAAGATCCACCGCACCAAGGGCCATGATCTCCAGAGCTGCAGGAAAGTCGAGCATCTTGTTGAGCAACAGAAAGCTGAATACGAGCGGCGCGACAAGGAGAAGGCCCAGGAGGGTGCTGGGGGATCCGGCAAGAAACGTCCCGGCCGAGGAGGACGCCACGGCAAGGCCAAGCAGCGGCAAGGAGACAGACCTCCTCGCGGCCGCGACAAGGATGAAGATGACGACGACAATGAAGATATGGAGGATGAGGAGACTGATGAGCAGGAGTTCCAGAAAGCTACAGAGGTCCTGTGCGTTGACGGTGGTGCTTCTCTGCATACCTCGCACCGCCAGCTCAAGCAGTGGGTGCGGGAAGTTAATGCAGCAGAACCGCCCGTCGAGTCACGCAAACCTCTGAAATGGTCCAGCACGCCTATCATCTTTGATATTGAGGACCACCCTGATCGCATAACTGCGGTCGGGTGCTTGCCGATGTTGGTTTCACCAACAATCCGCAACCTCAAGGTCACTAAGATGCTAGTTGACGGCGGGGCCGGCTTGAACCTGATCTCCTCCGCGGTGCTCCAGAAACTCCAGATCCCTGACAGCGAGCTCGAGGAGACCGGTACATTTCAAGGAATCAACCCAGGAAGGAGCAAGCCGAAGGAAAAGATCACGTTGCCGGTAACATTTGGCAGCGAGCTGAACTTCAGGACTGAGAGGGTCAAGTTTGACATTGCTGACTTTCCATTACCTTACAATGGAATCCTTGGCCGTCCGGCACTCGCCAAGTTCATGGCAGCCTCTCACTATGCGTACAACGTACTGAAAATGCCAGGCCCGATAAGTGTCATCTCTGTCCCTGGCGACAAGAAGGATGCTCTTATCTGTGCCGACAAGATCTACCGGGAAGCAGCAGCCGCAGCAGAACGCAAGACACTTGCCGCTGAAGCTCTCAGGGGGAAGAAGAAGACCAAGTCCGGCAAGAGCTCTGATGCCCACTCCGGCAAGCGCACCTCTTCGGAGTGCTGCGCTACCATAGAGGACGCACCATCGAGCTCCACCGACAAGTGTAAGAAGGCAATGGCAGCTCCACCTGAGACCAAGAAGGTGTCCGCCAAGGAGGACGGCGCTGGTGGTACCTTCACCATCAGCGCCACTCTTGACCCCAAATAGGAAAGCACGCTCGTTGCTTTCCTGCGGGCGAATGTCGATGTGTTTGCGTGGCAACCGTCTAATATCCCCGGTGTTCCCAGGAAAGTAATTGAGCACCACCTTGTCGTCTGTCCTCATGCGCGGCCCGTCAAGCAGAAAGTCAGGAAACAGGCAGTGGAGAGCCAAGAATTCATCGCAGAAGAAATCAAGAAGTTGGAAGCAGCAGGCCTTGTCAGAGGAGTGCTCCATCCCACATGGTTGGCCAATCCTGTTGTCGTGCGCAAGGCTAACGGGAAATGGAGGCTTTGTATTGACTTCACTGATGTTAATAAAGCTTGTCCCAAAGACCCATTTCCCTTGCCGCGCATTGACCAGATTGTTGACTCCACAGCCGGATGTGATTTGCTTTCATTTCTTGATGCATACTCAGGATACCATCAGATCTTCATCGCAGAAGAGGATGAAGAGAAAACCGCATTTATCACCCCGTGTGGCACGTACTGCTTCATACGGATGCCTTTCGGTTTGAAGAATGCTGGTTCAACATTCGCAAGGGTAGTCCACCACGCTTTTGAGCCGCAGATGCACAGAAATGTGGAAGCCTACATGGATGACATAGTGGTCAAGAGCAAGAACAGGGCGACCCTGATTCAAGATTTAGACAAGACATTTGCAAATCTGTGCAAGATCAACCTCAAGCTTAACCCCGAGAAGTGCGTGTTTGGAGTTCCTTCCAGCAAGCTTCTCGGGTTCTTCGTGTCTCAGCGGGGAATTGAAGCCAATCCCGACAAGATCAAGGCCATTGAGCAGATCGAAGCACCAAAGCGCGTCAAAGATGTACGAAGGCTTGCCGGTTGCGTGGCTGCTCTCAGCAGGTTTATCTCTAGATCTGCTGAGCGCGTCCAATGAAATGGACTTCGGAGGCGGAGGCTGCGCTGCAGGACTTGAAGAGATACCTATCCTCCACTCCAATACTTGTCGCACCTAAGCCGCAAGAGAAGTTGCTGCTGTATATAGCGGCAACCAATCAAGTGGTTAGTGCTGCGTTAGTGGCGGAGAGGGAGGCAGATGATGAGCCAGCAACCACGGCAGATGCATCCAGCGACAAGCAGGGGGCTTCGCCGACAAGCTCAGGTCCCGACAGAGATGGATCTGTGCAGGAGCATGATAAGATGCAGAAGAGAATGGTGCAGCGTCCAGTTTACTTTGTCAGTTCCCTTCTACAGGGGGCTAGATCAAGGTACTCTAGTGTGCAGAAGTTGCTTTTCGGCCTCCTCATGGCCTCGAGAAAGCTCCGCCATTACTTCCAAGCACATGAGATCACAGCGTCACTCGCTTTCCGCTGAAAAGGATACTGCAGAATCCAGAAGCGACAGGCAGGATTGTCGAGTGGGCGCTGGAACCGTCAAGCTTTGGCCTCAAGTTTGAGAGCACTTCAACTATCCAAAGCAGGGCATTGGCAGAATTCATAGCAGAATGGACGCCAACACCAGATGAAGAAATTCCAGAGACGAGCATCCCCGTCAAAGAGGCAAGCAAAGAGTGGCTGATGTACTTTGATGGTGCCTTCTCGCTGCAAGGCGCCGGTGCGGGCGTGCTGCTTGTCGCGCCCACCGGAGAGCACCTCAAGTACGTAGTCCAGATGCACTTTCCCAAGGAGCAAGCAACCAACAATACTGCAGAGTATGAAGGATTGCTTGCCGGTCTCAGAATTGCAGCAGACCTTGGGATCAAGAAGCTCATTGTCAGGGGTGACTCACAGCTTGTCGTCCGCCAAGTGAACAAGAACTACCAGAGTCCATTGATGGAAGCATATGTTGATGAAGTGAGGAAGCTAGAAGAGCACTTTGACAGCCTACAGATGGAGCATATCCCAAGAGCTCAGAATGACATTGCTGATGGCCTGTCAAAGTGCGCCGCACTAAAGTTACCTGTGGAACCAGGGATCTTTGTGCTCAAGTTGACTCAATCATCCGTAACACCATCAACTGGACAAAGCAAGAAGAGGAAGTTGATTTCTGGTGACTACTTTCCGGCAGAGCTCCCCGAAGCCGCCACCAAGAAAGTCCCCAAGATCAACACCAAGGTTGCTGAGGGGCAGTCTGCTCCGGCAAGCCTCATGGTTTGTTCCGTTGAAGCAGACGCTCCCGACAAGTTTTGCTCCGGCAAGCTTGCCGGGGAACATCAAGCTTCGGCAAGGCCGCAAGTCCTTGCCGTGGAAGCGGATGTTCCCGCAGCAGCAGATGTGCCTTTAGTCCTTGTTGTCGAGCCACAAGCTCCAGCATGGGCACAGCAGATTGTCCATTTCCTTCAGACAGGAGAACTTCCCGAAGAGCAAGAAGAAGCGGAAAAAGTAGCCCGGCAGTCAAGTATGTACCAGTTTGTCGATAGCATACTGTACAGAAGAAGACTCAACGGTGTGAAATTGAAGTGTATTTGCCGGGAAGATGGACAAAAGCTATTGGCAGAGATACATGGAGGCATATGTGGCCACCACATTGGCGCAAGAGCACTTGCCGGCAAAGCTTTCCGGCAAGGTTTCTTTTGGCCGACAGCCCTCCAGGATGCAACTGCACAAGTAACCAAGTGTGAAGCATGCCAGTTCCACTCCAAACAGATACACCAGCCAGCTCAAGCTCTCCAGACAATCCCTTTATCCTGGCCATTTTCGGTCTGGGGGCTCGATATCCTCGGCCCTTTCCCCCGAGCTGTCGGGGGCTTTGAGTACTTGTACGTCGCGATCGACAAGTTCACAAAGTAGCCGGAAGTGCAGCCAGTGAGGAAGGTGACAGCACAGTCAGCAGTCAAGTTCTTTAGGTCAATTGTTTGCCGTTTTGGGATCCCTAACAGGATCATCACCGACAACGGCACGCAATTCACGAGCCGCACCTTCATGCAGTACGTCCAAGACCTTGGCGCCAAGGTCTGCTTCGCTTCTGTTGCTCATCCAAGAAGCAACGGTCAAGCAGAGAGGGCAAATGCTGAAGTGCTGCGCGGGCTCAAGACCAGAACTTTCGATAGGCTGCACAAGTGCGGAAGAAACTGGATCGAGGAGCTACCGGTGGTTCTTTGGTCGATCAGAACGACGCCAAATCGAGCCACTGGCCAGACGCCTTTCGCTCTAGTCTATGGAGCAGAGGCAGTTCTCCCCATGGAACTCGTATACGGATCGCCTCGAGTGCTCGCTTATGATGAGCTTGAGCAAGAACAGTTGCGACAAGACGATGCGCTGCTCCTTGAGGAAGATCGTCTTCAGGCTGCTGTACGAGCTGCTCGATACCAGCAAGCTTTGCGCCGCTACCATAGCCGCAAAATTAAAGCCAGAAGCTTCGAGGAAGGCGACCTTGTTCTTCGGCGTGTTCAGTCCGCCAAGAATTCCAACAAGTTGACGCCGAAGTGGGAAAGCCCTTATCGGGTGAAACGAGTCACAAGGCCCGGCGCTGTCCGCCTTGAGACCGAAGATGGCATTCCGGTGAGCAACTCCTGGAACATAGAACATCTTCATAAGTTTTTCCCGTAGGGCGCGGTTGTCGGAACCCGTTCCGGCAACCACCTTTTGTACAAGTCTTGCCGCTGTTGCATGTAATCCTTTGTACAAAGCCGGGCGCAGATCCCGTGCATAAGTAAAACCCCATGTGCTCCGCACAACTTATCCATTTCATGCATTAGTTTCTTTCTTGCATGCGTTATCTGACACTTTGTGCAGCACCTACATCCGGTAAGCAATAACGAGCTGAAGGGCTCCACATCATTATTTTCTCTTCTTTCTTCTTTTCAACAAAGGAAAAGAAGGTTCCCTCGCACACAAGTTTGCCGGGGGGGAGGAGAAGATTGTGGTATGGACCAGGCGTCGTTCAAGCAAAGTTTTGCCTTGCCGGGAAGCAAACGACAGAAAAGCTAAGTTGCCAAAGTTTGAGCAATCAGTTTTTAAATTGTTGAGTTATTTTCCTCGAACGACCCTGCTTTGTATGGAAAACCTGTGTGCGGAGGAACCAACTCGTGGCTAGTTGCGCCCTTACTTTGTTTCGAGTCCGCTCAACAACTTAAGTTTGCTGCATCTAGTCGCGACAAGGTTTCTTGTCGGAAGCAGCGCCGCCAGCAGGCTGCTGAAGTTCCGCACTCAGCGCTCGCGGCTCGGGTGCCTGCGCCGACAAGTTCCCTAGAAGCGTAGGGTAAAAACATACAAAGGAAGGAATCTAGTAGAGGAAATAACATAGCAATTGATAACAGAAATAAAGTTATATTACAAGATAACTTGTCGCAGCTCTAACAGACTGTTTTCATAACGTGATTAGCAGCGACAAAGGAAAAGAAGAAATGGGCGGCCTAGTCTACGAGGTCGCCCTCAACCCTCTTGATCTCGCTCACCTTGTCCACAATGGGTGCGACAAGGGCCTTGAGTGCATCCCGATCGGCGTCTGGCGGCAAGGACTTGAGGACGTTGGTGAAGCTGAGGCCTAGATTGCGGAAGACCACCTTCATCAGCACCTTCTAGAGAACCCCGGCGCAGATTTTGTGCGACTCGTTGGCCAGCTGCTTTGGGATCCTCTCCCGGAGCCGCTGGAGTGCCGTCGCCACGCCCTTGAAGAACAGGCTGAGCTTGGCACTGGGTTGGAGATTCTCGTCGGAGGGATACCCAAAGTCCTCCATCCCCAGCTGCGCCAGCTCCTCGTTGATGACTGCGGCAATATTCACCAGACCCTCGGTCGAGTGCTCCACAGTGTCTCTGAACGAGTTCTGGGTAACTGCGATGCTCTCCAGCAGCGCCTTGTTAGCTTTGACCTTCTCCGACAAGGTTTTCTCCCGCTCCTTGGCGGCCTCCAGTGTCTGCATCAGCGTGGCCAGCTTCAACTCTAGGTCTGCATTGGAATCCTTGGCGGCGCTGAGCTCCTTGCCCCTCTCAGCGAGAAGACCTTGCAGCTCATCGTGGGCGGCAGCATCCTTCTCATGCTCACGCTTGAGCGCGGCAAGCTCCTCGTCGCTCTTCCCGATGTTGGCCTCCAGCTGCGCCACCTTCTCCTCCAGCTCTTTCTTGGCAGCCTCTGCGATTGCGGCAGCGTCCTTTGCCTCCTTGAGCGCCCCGCCAAGTGCTTGCTCGCGCTCGGCGAGCTCCTCCTCGTAGCTGTCGAGGTTGGCCTTCCACTGCACCAATTCTCCTTCTCGCGCGGACTGCTTCTCGGCGGCCAGCCTTTGTTCCTCCTCAGCTTCGGCCTTCTTGAGAAGGAAGGTCGTGCGCTCCTCGTCGAGTCGCTCCCGCTCCTGTGCCAGGGACCGGAGAGCTTCTTGATTTTGGCCCCGGAGCTCCTCCGCGCGCTTCTCCATGTCAACTCCCGCCTTCGCGACAAGCGCTTCCTGGGAAGCTAGCTTGGCTTGCCGTGCGCGGTAGAGTGACAGCAGCTTCCGCAGCAGCTGCTCCTCCTCAGGCTCGCCACTGCTGCTGCTGGGCGCGTCGACCAACGATAGTCCAGCAGAGGCGAGCACCTCCCCATCAAAAGTTTCCCCCTCGACCGGCACCCTGGAGCTCGACGCCCAGGGTAGCTTGATGAAGATATCGTCGCCGGCCTTCAAGTAGGCGCCGGGCTGGGGCTCCTTGGAGCCCGGCTCCGCAGAAGCGGCAGAGGGATCGGCGGTCGATGCAGCGCCTGGCGCTCCTGCGGCCTCAGGGTCATCAGTGCGATCGCCCGACCCCTCGCCGGCTTCTGCGGTGGCAGCCTTGGCGGCCTCCTCGCCGGCGGCCTCATCAGCACCGGTCCCTCCCTCGCCGGCGCCCTCTGTCTCCATTGGCTCAGCAGCAGATGGGTCTGAAGAACGAAGAAGGGAGAAAAATCAATCAAAAATCCAAGAGAAGAAAATCAGAAGAAGAAGAACCCAAGGGAAAGTTTTTGGACAAGGGAATTACCTGTGCGAAGATCTGCAGTTGCGGTCTCGGCCGCCGCAGGATCGACGGTGCTGCCCCTTGCCGGAGAGTTCTCCCTTGCCGGAGAGCGCTCCCTTACCGGGAACCCCTCCCTTGGCGGCGTAGTCGAAGCAGATGGCACTTCGGGACCAGCTTCCGGGCGCTCCTGATGTGGCTGCTCTGCTCCTACACAAATCAACAAGCAAGATATCAACAAAGGAAAAAGCACTCATGCGCGCCTGACAGCAGAAAGCTAACTATGAACTTACGCTGGGGGCTGCGTTGGGGGCTGTTTTGAGGAGTGGTTGACGGGTCCGTCAAGGTGGTCTCGGACCCACCCCCTACTGACATGGTGGGGTCATCTTTGATGACAATCACCGCGGCCTTGGCCCTCTTCGCCGCTCTCTGGGCCAGCGTCCTGAAAAGAAAGGAGTCCAGATTGAAGCAAGTCAGATGCAAGATAAAAACAGCAAGATTGAAGAACTACAAGAGCACCAAAGAAACTCAATCTTCTTCCTCCTCATCGGAGCTGAGCGCGGAAAGATCGAAGTCCGGCTCCCTTCCGGTGCGGCGAGGCGGAGGAGTAGGATCCCTTGCCCGCTTGGCGGGGGCGGTGGCGGTGGCCCGGGAAGATCCCGCTCCAGTTGCCGCTGCTGCGTGGGGCACTCCCGCGGCAACATTGCTTGCCGCGGTAGAGCGTGTCGCATGGCTTGGCGGCTGTTGACCCGGCTGCCGCCCCGCTACGTCCGCGGCCCTGCGAAGACGCCTTCTTGGCGGGGCCGGGGTCTCTGCCTGCGGCAAGCCTTCTGAAGGCTCGGGCTCTTCCTCATCGGCCTCGCTCGGCTCAGCTTCAGAACCGGCAGGCTCTTCCTCGCCAATGAACTCCACGCGCTCGGCGAGGTTTGCTGCCTCTGCAGCCTCCGCCTCCTCCACAGTGAACCCGAACGCGCCCGCGGCAGCTGCGGCCGCAACCTCTTCCGCCCTAGTGGTGATGCGCTGCAGCTCCTCGTCAGTGGTGTCACGGGTGAGGCTCTTCTGCTCGTCAGCGTGGACCGACACTTCTTCCAAGTTGTCAAAGAAGGCTTGCACGACGTCATCCGCAGGCTCTTGCCAAGTTGGAACGATTCCGTGTGAATCGCACAACGGCATCATGGCGCGGATCCGGTCGAGCGAAGAATTGTTGCACAATGGAACGACGCCCCTCGGCAGCATGAATGGGTGCTGGGGGTCGCATTTGAAAAACTCCAGGAGCATTGCATCCAGCTCCAAGACGGTGAAGTCGTAGTTGAGGCCCGGCCGCAGCCTCATGATGTCCGCCGAGTTCTTGAATTCCCAGGCGGGCCTCCCCCTCTCCTGCAGGGGGGCGATGCGGCGGCGAAGGAAATCTGCGCCTACAGCGCCTACAGTGAGCCCGGCAAGCCTGAGGCGAATGATCCTAGTAATGGCGATCTTCAGCCTCTCGTCTTCCGGGGCCACGTTGCTCCAGTCATTGCCGCGCACTATTGGAGCTTGGCGCACGGCGGTGAAGGGCTGCGGATTCTCCACGACGATCCAGCACCACTCCGCTCTCCACTCCTCCCACTTGCTGCGGAGCTCACCCTCCAAGTACGCCTCCTTCTTGCCGACTCTCGAGATCCAGGCGATCCCTCCGGCAAGCGGCTCTCCTCTCTCTACCCGAGGTATGAAGAAGTGGTGGAAAAGGGCAACATTGGGGTGGACTCCGACAAAGTTTTCGCACAAATGTGCGAAAACTGCCATGGTCAGAACGACGTTGGGGGTGAAGTCAAGGAGGCAGAAGTCGTAGGTGTTCATGATATCGCAGAAGAACTCCGAGAAGGGCGGGCAGAGCCCGCAATAGAAGAACAGCGCGAAGAATGGGTACCCGTTTGGAGCCAGCTCCAAAGCAGCGGCCGGGAGTACCCTCGTGCGCGGATGCGCCCGCGTCTCCGTCGCCCAAAAGAGGTAGAAGTACTCCCTCAGCTCCTTCACGCCGAGTTGGGGGGAGAAGATCGCCCGCTCCTTCCGCAGCGCCGCGAGCCGCTGCGCCTCGGCCGACTTCACGCCCTTTCCCTTGTCGGCTTTCGGAGCCATGGCGGAGGTGGTGGGGGAGGTCGACGGCGTTGGTGATGCTGGTGGCAATAGGGGGGGCGGAGCGCTGCTCTCTCGGCTTCAAGAAGAAGGGGGGAGCGGCGGAGGTTCGTGAAGATGGAGTAGTAGCAACCAGCAAGGGGGAACGAACTGCCCCTGTTTCCTCTGCTTATAAAGAGGGACGGGGCGGACGTTTCGTCCTTCCGAATAAAGAACCACCCACGATCTCTCCCACGACGCCACATTCAACGCGTACTGTTAGGGGAGAGCGCGGTGGATACGGAGCGAGATTCGGCATGGCCCAGTCCGCGTGTGCCCGTGCCCTGTCTTGGGCCTGGCCCAACAGCGCTCGGCACCGTGTCTGGCCCAGACCCGGGGGCTCCTGTCGGTGTACTAGAATAGGGGTACCCTAGTACCCCGAACTTGTGCACGGGCAGTTGCAGCACCCCGCGGCAAGGCTTGCCGGGCGAACGCCAAGATCCTCCATGGTTCCCTTGGGGCCATTCAAGAACAAAGTATTTAAGCTCAGGAGACAAGGCCCCGGCAAGAGGAGCTTGCCGGGAAGACCAACCAAGGTACCTCGAGGCCCGGTGAGCGACAAGCCTCCAGACTCGACAAGATAACAACAACGGCAAGGCGCTTGCCGCGGCAGGCAGCCACTCTGTGCCCACGCTCCAGCGCATCCACCAACGTGTCGCTCTGGGGGCCTCTCCAGGCGCGCGTGGCGGAAGGCTGTGCAGCCAGCGGTGCGCAGTGGCATGCGAAGCTAACAAGATCGCCATCATGGCGAACGATGGCGCCCCTAACGGTCCTTTTCTGCACTGTTTGGGCGACTCAGACGGGCATTTAATGCCCTTGTCCCCTGCCGTCAGGATTAGGTAGGTGCACTGTACAAGTAACTGTACCAACCACCTCATTTTTTACATTTTTACCCTTCTCTGCGTTGCCACCTGTCAGTGACCCCTTTAGCGTATAAAAGGAGGCCCATGCACAATGTAGTGGGGGTTCGGTTTGATTCATTCGTGAGCCAGAAAACACTTAGCTCTCGCGAGCAAGAACATAATAGAACCAGACAAGCAGCAGTAGGAGTGTTATCTCTCCGGAGAGCTCTGAAGCTGGGTAAACTGCTCGTGTGCTTCGCCTCGATCTGCTCTTCGTGCGATCTCCGCCCCCCGCCGAACCGAAAGGGGCCCGGTCCGCCGGCCCCATAGGTGTTCGTGGATCAGTTTCCCCGACAAAGCCCACCCAAAAAAAGGAAAGAAAAAAAGAAAAAGAAAAGGGGCAACGTTACTATCCTTTTACCACACTTTTGCTTCAGAGTAGCACCATATTCTTCATATAGAGAGTCTCCTATGTTATCACTTTCATATACTAGTGGGAATTTTCATTATAGAACTTGGCTTGTATATTCCAACGATGGGCTTCCTCAAATGCCCTAGGTCTTCATGAGAAAGCAAGTTGGATGCACACCCACTTAGTTTTCAGTTTGAGCTTTCATACACTTATAGCTCTAGTGCATCCGTTGCATGGAAATCCCTACTCCTCGCATTGACATTAATTGATGGGCATCTCCATAGCCCGTTGATTAGCCGCGTCGATGTGAGACGTTCTCCCTTTTTATCTTCTCCACATAACCTCCACCATCATATTCTATTCCACCCATAGTGTTATATCCATGGCTCACGCTCATGTATTGCGTGAGAATTGAAAAAGTTTGAGAATACTAAAGTATGAAACAATTGCTTGGCTGACACAGGGATAGGCATGAGGGGTACCTTGTGTTAAGAAAAGGGAGCATACAAGACTATATGATTTTGTAGAGATAACGTTCGGAAGCATTGATATTCTGAAAGACATGAATGTTTGTTGGGATGCCCTAAGTATTATTGTGTTTATGTCAAATGATAGACTATTGCTTTGAATCACTCATGTCTTAATATTCATGCCATGATTAGATATATGATCAAGATTATGCTAGATAGCATTCCACATCAAAAATTATCTTTTTTATCATTTACCTACTGGAGCACGAGCAGAAATTAAGCTTGGGGATACTGATACATCTCCGTCGTATCTATAATTTTTGATTGTTTCATGCCAATATTGTACAACTTTCATATACTTTTGGCAACTTTTTATATTATTTTTGGGACTAACATATTGATCCAGTGCCCAGTGCCAGTTCATGTCTGTTGCATGTTTTATGTTTCGCAGGAAACCCATATCAAACGAAATCCAAACGGGATAAAAACGGACGGAGAATATTTTTGGAATATTTGGATTTTTCGGAGGAAGAATCAACGCGAAACGGTGCCCGTGGTGGCCATGAGGCAGGGGCGTGCCTGGCCCCACTGGGTGCACCCCTGACCCTCATGGGGCCCTCGTAAGGCGGTTGATGCTCTTCTTTTGCTGCAAGAAAGCTAATTTTGGAGAAAAATCTAGGCGAAGGTTTCAGTCCAATCGGAGTTACGGATCTCCGGATATAAAAGAAACGGTGAAAGGGTAGAATCCGAGAACGCAGAAACAGAGAGAGAAAGAGAGATGGATCCAATCTCGGAGGGTCTCTCGTCCCTCCCATGCCATGGGAGCCAAGGACCAGAGGGGAAACCCTTCTCCCATCTAGGGAGAAGTCAAGGAAGAAGAAGAAGAAGGGGTCTCTCTCCCCCTTGCTTCCGGTGGCGCCGGAGCGCTGCCGGGGGCCATCATCATCACCGCGATCTACACCAACACCTCCGTCATCCTCATCAACATCTCCATCACCTTCCCATCTATATTCAGCGGTCCACTCTCCCGCAACCCGTTGTACCCACTACGTGAACATGGGGCTTTATGCTTCATATTATTATTCAATGATGTGTTGCCATCCTATGATGTCTGAGTAGATTTTCGTTCTCCTATCGGTGATTAATGAATTGCTATGATTGGTTGAATTTGCTTATGGTTATGTTGCTGTCCTTTGGTGCCCATCTTATGAGCACGCGCGTGGATCACACCATAGGGTTAGTTGTATGTTGATAGGACTATGTATTGGAGGGCAAGATTGACAGAAGCTTCAACCTAGCATAGAAATTGATGCATACAGGATTGAAGGGGGGCCATTATATCTTAATGCTATGGTTGGGTTTT
The DNA here is from genome assembly GCF_002162155.2 of Triticum dicoccoides. Taxonomy (NCBI): domain Eukaryota; kingdom Viridiplantae; phylum Streptophyta; class Magnoliopsida; order Poales; family Poaceae; genus Triticum; species Triticum dicoccoides. The sequence continues at coordinate 478,609,621 of NC_041381.1, read as the reverse complement.
ACCTTAATGAAGGTTAGTAGTTGCGGATGCTTGCTAATAGTTCCAATCATAAGTGCATAGAATTCCAAGTCAGGGATGACATGCTAGCAGTGGCCTCTCCCACATAAAACTTGCTATGAGTCTAGTAAAGTAGTCAATTGCTTAGGGACAATTCCGCAACTCCTACCACCACTTTTCCATACTCGTTATATTTACTTTATTGCATCTTTATCTAAACAGCCCCTACTTTTTATTTACGTGATCTTTATTATCTTGCAAACCTATCCAACAACACCTACAAAGTACTTCTAGTTTCATACTTGTTCTAGGTAAAGCGAACACTAAGCGTGTGTAGAGTCGTATAAGTGGCAGATAGGACTTCAGAGAATATTTGTTCTACCTTTAGCTCCTCGTTGGGTTCGACACTCTTACTTATCGACAAGTGTAGGGGATCTATCATAGTCCTTTTGGTAAGTAAGAGTGTCGAACCCAACGAGGAGCAGAAGGAAATGATAAGCGGTTTTCAGTAAGGTTTTCTCTGCAAGCACTAAAGTTGTAGGTAATAGATAGTTTTGTGATAAGATAAATTGTAAAGAGCAACAAGTAATGAAAGTAAATAAGGTGCAGCAAGGTGGCCCAATCCTTTTTGTACCAAGAAACAAGCCTGGACAATTTCTTATAATGAGAAAAGCGCTCTCGACGACACATGGGAATTATCGTCAAGCTAGTTTCATCAAGCTCATATGATTCGCGTTCGTTACTTTGATAATTTGATATGTGGGTGGACCGGTGCTTGGGTACTGTCCTTACTTGGACAAGCATCCCACTTATGATTAACCTCTATTGCAAGCATCCACAACTACAACAAAAGTATTAAGGTAAACCTAACCACAACATTAAACATATGGATCCAAATCAGCCCCTTACGAAGCAACACATAAACTAGGGTTTAAGCTTCTGTCACTCTAGCAACCCATCATCTACTTATTACTTCCCAATGCCTTCCTCTAGGCCCAAATAATGGTGAAGTGTCATGTAGTCGACGTTCACATAACACCACTAGAGGAAAGACAACATACATCTTATCAAAATATTGAACGAATACCAAATTCACATGATTACTAATAGCAAGACTTCACCCATGTCCTCAGGCACAAACGTAACTACTCACAAAGCATATTCATGTTCATAATCAGAGGTGTAATAATATGCATTAAGGATCTGAACATATGATCTTCCACCAAGTGAACCAATAAGTATCAACTACAAGGAGTAATCAACACTACTAGCAACCCACAGGTACCAATTTGTGGTTTGAGATACAAGATTGGATACAAGAGATGAACTAGGGTTTGAGATGAGATGGTGCTGGTGAAGATGTTGATGGAGATTGACCCCTTCCCAATGCGAGGATCGTTGGTGATGACGATGGTGATGTTTTCCCCCTCCCGGAGGGAAGTATCCACGGTAGAACAGCTCTGCCAAAGCTCTAGATTGGTTCCGCCAAGGTTCCGCCTCGTGGCGGCGGAGTTTCGTCTCGTAAGCTTGCCCACAATTTTTTTCAGGACAAAACCCTTCATATAGCAGAAGAGGGACACCGGGAGGCCACCAGGGGGCCCAGGAGAGAGGGGGCACGCCCAGTAGGGGTGGGCGCGCCCTCCACCCTCCTGGACAGGGTGTGGGCCCCCTGAGGTATTTCTTTCGCTCAATAATTCTTATTAAATCCAAAAATAAGTTTTGTGGAGTTTTAGGTCTTTTGGAGTAGTGCAGAATAGGTTTCCAATATTTGCTCCTTTTCCAGCCAGAATTCCAGCTGCCGGCATTCCCCCCTCTTCATGGTAAACCTTATAAAATAAGAGAGAATAGCCATGAGTATTGGTATATAATGTGTAATAACAGCCCATAATACAATAAATATCGATATAAAAGCATGATGCAAAATGGACGTATTAACTCCCCCAAGCTTAGACCTCGCTTGTCCTCAAGCGGAAGCCGAAATCGAAAAATATGTCCACATGTTTAGAGATAGAGGTGTCGATAAAAATAAAATACGGACATGAGGGCATCATGATCATTCTTATAACAGCAACATATATAGATTTTGTCATATGAATTCTTATGCTCAAGTAATAATCAATTCACAATGTCAAGTATGGTTCAAAAACTTCATTGAAAGCTAACAAGTTATAATCTCGGTCATTGAAGCAATTGCAATTTATCATAACATCACAAAGAGTCAAGAATAGAGCTTTTCAGCAAGTCCACATACTCAACTATCATATAGTCTTCTACAATTGCTAACACTCATGCCATACTTGTGGTTATAGAGTTTTAGCCGGACACTGAGAAATATAGGGGCTTATTGTGTTGCCTCCCAACATATTAACCTTTAGGTGATGTCAACAATAACAGTCAATGCTAACAAACAACCAATTGGATATATGCATCATGATCTTTCAGACACGAGGAGCTTGCCAAAGGATACAATGAAAAAAGAGGGGAAAGGTGAAGATCACCTTGACTCAAGCATTAAAGTAAAAACATAAGGTAAGAACATAAAGTAAAAGATAGGCCCTTCGTAGAGGGAAGCAGAGGTTGTCATGCGCTTTTAGGGTTGGATACACAAAATCTTAATGCGAAAGAACGTCACTTTATATTGCCACTTGTGTATGGAACTTTATTATGCAGTCCGTCGCTTTTATTGCTTCCATAACAAGATCGTATAAAGCTTATTTTCTCCGCACTAATAAGTCATGCATATTTAGAGAGCATTTTTTATTGCTTGCACCGATGACAACTTACCTTGAAGGATCTTACTCAATCCATAGGTAGATATAGTGGACTCTCATGGCAAAACTAGGTTTAAGGATATTTGGAAGCACAAGTAGTATCTCTACTTAGTCCTAGGAATTTGGCTAGCATGAGGGGGAAAGGCAAGCTCAACATGTTCGGAAGGTCAATGACAATATACTTTAACTGAGATGCGAGAAAACATAAACCATTACGTTGTCTTCCTTGTCCAATGTCGACACTTTTAGCATGTCATACTTAATGAGTGCTCACAATTATAAAAGATGTCCAAGATAGTGTATTTATATGTGAAACCTCTCTTTCCTTATTACTTCCTATTAATTGCGACGATGACCAAAACTATGTTTATCAACTTTCAACAACTTTTTTGCCTCATACTTTCTATGTGTAAAGTTATTACTATCCATAAGATCGATATGAGCTCTTTTATTCTTTTTATTCTTTCTATTTTTCTCAAGATCATAGCAAGATAGCAAAGCCCTTGACCCAACACTAATCTTTATTATTGATAACTCACGGACTTGATTACATAAGGAGATCACAAAGCAAAACTCAAAACTACTTTATATCAAAACTTCAATCTACTAGATTAAGATACTACTAAAAGGACCGAACTAGATAAAATGGTGAAGATAGGAGTGTGATGGTGATACGATACCGGGCACCTTCCCCAAGCTTGGTAGTTGCCAAGGGGAGTGCCCATACCCATGTGATTATGTCTCCTTCACGGTTGGTGTTGGAGGTGATGATGAGGGTGACTTCTTCCTCAATTTACGCTTGAGTATAATGTTTTGCTCTTTTAGGTCTTCGATCTCCCGCTCAAGACTTAATACTCTTTTGCATAGTTCTTGCTTACTTTCCTGCAAGATACGAGAAGGGATAAACTCAATCTTTGGTTTCTTTGCTCTATCGGGTAGACTTGACTTTTTAAACTCCACATGCATATCCCCCAGTTGAGGTAATGGAACTTCATCTTCGTCTGAGCTTGCTTCCTCCTTTCCCTTAGGCTCATAGTATTCTTGTTCCTCCATGGTCCAGCCACTATGGTCCATGTCCCCGTAGACCTTAGGGTCTGCAAGGTAGTCAGCCACATAGATTTCTCCCTCCGAATCTTGAGATGACATGTTGCTTAAACATGTGGCAGAAAAAACTCAAAACGAAAATAGAGGATATTTGCGTGATACGGTGGTCAAAACTTTCGGGAGATTATATAATGAATTTTTACTGACCAAAATACGTAACGTGCAAGAAAATGGAGTCCGGAAGGCACACAAGGTGTCCACGAGACAGGGGGGCACCCAGTAAGGGTGGGCGCGCCCTCCACTCTCGTGGAGGCCTCGTGTCCTTCCCAGACTACTTCTTTCTTCCTAAAATTCTTAAATATTCCAAAACTGATAGAAATTGCCTTTAGAATTGGTTTGGAGTCGATTTACTTACCGTACTACATACCTATTCCTTTTCGGAGTCTGGAACGTTCTGGAAACTGTCCCTTATGAATTCCTCCAGGGTTACGGTGTCAATAATATTAGTTTCAACATTGATAGGATTACCTGAAATATAATGTTTAATTCTTTGACCGTTCACTACCCTCGGACTTGTGCCTTCGAAGTTGTTGATTTTTATGGCACCGGAATGATAGACCTCCTTGATAACGTAAGGACCTTCCCATTTAGAGAGAAGTTTTCCTGCAAAAAATCTTAAATGAGAGTTGAATAATAGCACATAATCACCTATGTTAAACTCAAGCTTTTGTATCCTTTTGTCATGCCAGCGTTTAACTTTTTCTTTGAATAGCTCGGCATTCTCATAGGCTTGGGTTCTCCATTCATCAAGTGAGCTAATGTCAAACAACCTCTTCTCACCGGCAAGTTTGAAGTCATAGTTGAGCTCTTTGATAGCCCAATATGCTTTATGTTCAAGTTCTAGAGGTAAATGACAAGCTTTTCCATAAACCATCTTATATGGAGACATACCCATAGGATTTTTATATGCAGTTCTATAGGCCCATAATGCATCATCAGGTTTTTTGGACCAATTCTTTCTAGATCTATTAACAGTCTTCTGCAAAATTAACTTGAGCTCTCTATCGCTCAACTCTACTTGACCACTAGACTGCGGGTGATAAGGAGATGCAATTCTATGATTAACATCATACTTAGAAAGCATTTTACGAAAAGCACCATGAATAAAATGTGAACCGCCATCAATCATAAGATATCTAGGGACTCCAAACCTCAGAAAAATAACTTCTTTAAGCATTTTAATAGAAGTGTTATGGTCAGCACTACTAGTTGGAATAGCTTCTACCCACTTAGTAACGTAATCAACAACAATTAAAATATGTGTATAACCATTAGAGGCAGGAAAAGGTCCCATATAATCAAAGCCCCAAACATCAAATGGTTCAATAACAAGAGAATAGTTCAAAGGCATTTCTTGATGTCTACTAATATTACCAATACTTTGACATTCATCACAAGACAAGACAAACTTACGGGCATCTTTGAAGAGAGTAGGCCAATAAAAACCGGATTGCAATACCTTATGTGCAATTCTGTCTCCAGCGTGGTGTCTTCCATATGATTCAGAGTGACACTTGCGTAGGATCTGTTCCTGTTCACGCTCAGGTACACAACGTCTAATAACACCATCTACTTCTTCTTTATAAAGGTGTGGGTCATCCCAAAAGTATTGTCTTAAATCTTAAAAGAACTTTTTCTTTTGCTGGTATGTGAAGCTAGGTGGTATAAATTTAGCAACAATGTAATTAGTGTAATCAGCATACCAAGGAGCAGTACGAGAAGCATTAATGACCGCTAATTGTTCATCAAGAAAGCTATCATCAATAGGTAGTGGGTCATCAAGAACATTCTCTAACATAGACAAGTTGTCTGCAACGGGGTTCTCAGCTCCCTTTCTATCAATAATATGTAAGTCAAATTATTGGAGCAAGAGAACCCATCTAATGAGTCTAGGCTTAGCATATTTCTTTTCCATAAGATATTTAATAGCAGCATGATTAGTGTGAATAGTAACTTTGGAATCAACAATATAAGGTCTAAACTTATCTAATGCAAACACAACTGCTAGGAATACTTTTCAGTAGTAGTATAATTTCTCTGGGCAGTATCAAGAGTCTTACTAGCATACTAGATAACATTTAATTTCTTATAAACTCTTTGCCCTAGAACAACACCTACAACATAATCACTAGAATCACACAGAATTTTTGAAGGTAAGTTCCAATCAGGTGGCTGAACAATAGGTGCAATGATCAAAGCTTTCTTAAGTATTTCAAATGCTTCTACACAATCATCATCAAAGAAAAAAGGAATATCTTTTTGCAATAAATTAGTCAGAGGCCTAGAGATTTTGGATAAGTCCTTAATGAACCTCCTATAAAAACCGACATGACCAAGGAAACTTCTTATACCTTTTATGTCCTTGGGACATGGCATCTTTTCAATAGCATCAACTTTAGCTTTATCAACTTCAATACCTATCTCGGAGATCTTGTGCCCCAAAACAATGCCTTCATTAACCATAAAGTGGCACTTTCCCAATTCAAGACGAGACTAGTGTCTTCACATCTCTGCAAAACTCGATCAAGGTTGCTCAAGTAATCATCAAAAGAGGATCCATAAACGGAGAAGTCATCCATGAATACCTCACAAATCTTTTCACAAAAGTCAGAGAATATAGCCATCATACATCTTTGAAAGGTAGCAGGTGCATTACATAAACCGAAAGGCATGCGTCTATAAGCAAAAGTACCGAAAGGGCAAGTAAAAGTGGTTTTTGATTGATCCTTCGCTGACACGGGTATTTGACAGAAACCAGAATAACCATCTTGAAAGCAGAAATGTGTATGTTTGGATAGTCTTTCTAGCATTTGATCAATAAAAGGTAGAGGGTAATGATCTTTCTTAGTGGCTTTTTTTAGTTTACAGAAATCAATTACCATTCTATAACCTGTAATAATTCTTTGCGGGATCAATTCATCTTTATCATTGGGAACAACAGTAATACCTCCCTTTTTAGGGACACAATGGACAGGGCTTACCCATTCACTATCAGCAACGGGATAAATTATACCTGCCTCGAGGAGTTTTACTATCTCCTTTCTTACCACTTCTTGTCATTGAGGATCTCTAACTGGTTTGGCATCGTCCTCCAAACTAATTTTGTGTTAACATAATGTGGGACTAATGCCTTTAAGATCATCCAGAGTATATCCAATAGCAGCACGGTGCTTCTTCAGAGTTTTCAATAATCTTTCCTATTCCTGCTCTGAAAGGTTAGCACTAATAATAACAGGATATATCTTCTTTTCATCAAGATAAGCATATTTAAGATTATTAGGTAATGGTTTTAGCTCAAACACAGGATCACCCTTGGGTGGAGGGGGATCCCCTAGAATTTCAATGGGAAGGTTATGTTTCAGAATAGGTTCCTATTTAAGGAATACTTCATCTATTTCCCTTCTTTCTTTCATAAACATATCATTTTCATGGTCTAACAAATATTGTTCTAATGGATCAGTAGGAGGCAGGGCAATAGAAGCAAGACCAATTATTTCATCTTTACTAGATAATTCTTTATCACGGGGTTGTCTACGAAATTTGGCAAAATTAAACTCATGAGTCATATCATCTAAGCCAATCGTAACAACATCCTTTTCACAATCAATCTTATCATTAACAGTGTTTAAGAAGGGTCTACCAAATATAATGGGACAAAAGTTATCTTTTGGAGAACTAAGAACAAGAAAATCAGCAGGGTATTTAACTTTCCCACACAAGACTTCAACATCTCTAACAATCCCAATTGGTGAAATAGTATCTCTATTAGCAAGCTTGATAGTAACATCAATACCTTCCAATTCAACGAGTGCAATATCATGCATAATTTCTTTATATAAATCATAGGGTATTGCACTAGCACTAGCACCCATATCACATAAGCCATGATAACAATGATCTCCTATTTTAACCAAAATAACAGGCATGCCAACGACAGGTCTATGTGTTTTAGCATCTGGTTTAACAATATTAGCAGTTTCACCACAAAAGTAAATAACATGCCCATCTAAATTATCATCCAAGAGATCTTTAACCATAGCAATACTAGGTTCAACTTTGATTTGCTCAGGAGGTGTATAAGTTCTAGCATTACTCTTACAAAAAATAGTTGAAGCTTTATCATGATCCTTTATTCTAACAGGAAAAGGTGGTTTCTCAACATAAGTAGTAGGAACAATAGGATCACTATAAGTAATAGTATTTTCTTCAACTGTAATAGGTGCAACTACTTTTACTTCAATGGGAGGATCATATTTAAACCATTTCTCCTTAGGGAGATCAACGTGAGTAGCAAAAGATTCACAGAAAGAAGCTACTATCTCAGAGTCAAGTCCATATTTAGCGCTAAATCCACGAAAAACATCGGTATCCATAAAAGATTTAACACAATCAAACTTAGGTGTCATACGTGACTCCTTACATCGTCGGAACCCCAATATTCAGAGTTGCATTTAATTCTTTCCAATAAGTCCCATTTGAATTCAATAGTCTTCAGCATATAAGAACCAGCACAGGAAGTATCAAGCATGGTGCGATCATTGAGAGAAAGCCGAGCATAAATTTTTTGAATAATCATTTCTCTGGAGAGCTCATGATTGGGGCATGAATATAACATTTACTTAAGCCTCCCCAAAAGCTTGAGCGATGCTTTATCCTTCGCGAGGCCAGAAATTATATATGTAATTACGATCACGATGAACAAGATGCATAGGACAGAACTTCTGGTGAAATTCCAACTTCAATCGTTTATAATTCCAAGATCCCGTATCATCACATAGCCTAAACCATGTCAATGCATCTCCCTTCAAAGATAAAGGGAAGACCTTCCTTTTGACAACATCATCGGGGATACCTGCAAGCTTAAATAATCCACAAACTTCATCCACAAAGATAACGTGTAAATCGTGATGCAATGTTCCATCTCCTGCAAAAGGATTAGCTAGCAGTTTCTCTATCATACCCAAAGGAATTTCAAAGTGAACATTTTCAGTAGGTTCAGTAGGTTGAGGAGCAACTCTTTGCTCTACTGGTCGGGGTGAACATGCCCCGAACAAGCCCCTCAAAGGATTAGTTTCCATAGTAACAAGTAACAGAAAATTTCAGCACACTATATAAATGTTTCCTTACCAAGTTCCACTCACCAAAAGCGCTACACTCCCCGGAAACGGCGCCAGAAAAGAGTCTTGATGACCCACAAGTGTAGGGGATCTCTCGTAGTCCTTTCGATAAGTAAGAGTGTCAAACTCAACGAGGAGCAGAAGGAAATGATAAGCGGTTTTCAGTAAGGCTTTCTCTACAAGCACTAAAATTGTAGGTAATAGATAGTTTTGTGATAAGATAAATTGTAAAGAGCAACAAGTAATGAAAGTAAATAAGGTGCAGCAAGGTGGCCCAATCTTTTTTGTAGCAAAGGACAAGCCTGGAAAATTTCTTATAATGAGAAAAGCGCTCCCGAGGACACATGGGAATTACCGTCAAGCTAGTTTCATCACGGTCATATGATTCGCGTTTGTTACTTTGATAATTTGCTATATGGGTGGACCGGTGCTTGGGTACTGTCCTTACTTGGACAAGCATCCCACTTATGATTAACCTCTATTGCAAGCATCCGCAACTACAACAAAAGTATTAAGGTAAACCTAACCACAACATTAGCAACGCAAAAAACTAGGGTTTAAGCTTCTGTCACTCTAGCAACCCATCATCTACTTATTACTTCCCAATGCCTTCCTCTAGGCCCAAATAATGGTGAAGTGTCATGTAGTCGACGTTCACATAACACCAGTAGAGGAAAGACAACATACATCTTATCAAAATATCTAACGAATACCAAATTCACATGACTACTAATAGCAAGACTTCACCCATGTCCTCAGGAACAAACGTAACTACTCACAAAGCATATTCATGTTCATAATCAGAGGTGTAATAATATGCATTAAGGATCTGAACATATGATCTTCCACCAAGTAAACCAATAAGTATCAACTACAAGGAGTAATCAACACTACTAGCAACCCACAGGTACCAATTTGTGGTTTGAGATACAAGATTGGATACAAGAGATGAACTAGGGTTTGAGATGAGATGGTGCTGGTGAAGATGTTGATGGAGATTGACCCCTTCCCAATGAGAGGATCGTTGGTGATGACGATGGTGATGATTTCCCCCTCCCGGAGGGAAGTATCCCCGGCAGAACAGCTCTGCCGGAGCTCTAGATTGGTTCCGCCAAGGTTCCGCCTCGTGGCGGCGGAGTTTCGTCTCGTAAGCTTGCCCACAATTTTTTTCAGGACAAAACCCTTCATATAGCAGAAGAGGGACACCGGGAGGCCACTAGGGGTCCCAGGAGAGAGGGGGGCGCGCACAGTAGGGGTGGGCGCGCCCTCCACCCTCCTGGACAGGGTGTGGGACCCCTGAGGTATTTCTTTTGCTCAATAATTCTTATTAAATCAGAAAGTAAGTTTCGTGGAGTTTCATGTCTTTTGGAGTAGTGCAGAATAGGTTTCCAATAGTTGCTCCTTTTCCAGCCAGAATTCCAGCTGCCGGCATTCCCCCCTCTTCATGGTAAACCTTATAAAATAAGAGAGAGTAGCCATAAGTATTGGTATATAATGTTTAATAACAGCCCATAATACAATAAATATCGATATAAAAGCATGATGCAAAATGGACGTATCACGGGACATGTCGGCTGCTTTCGCGGCCACGCGGGACATCTCTCGCGCTTCCGCTTCCATGCTCGCCTCTCCCTGGTGGTAATCTCTCGACCCAGAACTCACGCTGGCCATGGGAGACGGAACGGAAGGATGTTGAATGACTTGTTTATTTTTGTGGATGAGGAGTTGAGGAGGAATGTGCAGTCATCTTGGCATATTAGTATTTATAACCGAGTACTAATACGCTCCTAAGTGGGAAACCATTTAGGTTGTGATCGATGTGAACAGGTTTGCAATTAAATATAGCATGGTAGTAGTAGTAATTTGGAATGTGACGAGACACAAGCTCAAAAGTTATTGATGGTTCTAGTTTCGAAGTGCGGCACTATTCCCGGATGGCATAACGTGAGCACGTGTTCTCGGTCGTGGTGTAGCATATGCCATGGTAGTTCTTTTTCTACAACCATGTACGTGCAATAACTGGCACCATCGGATATATATCTTACAGTTATTGGGGCGTTCGACAGGAATAGCCTCGTGACGAGCTATAGACTAGTCTTTTTTCAGACGCATTACACCTATCTCTTGGGACTTCTCGCACGCACCATCTCTAGCTCCCTAGGTCGATGCCACCCACATACACTTGTACTCTGAGTTTAGTACGTTATACAGGAAGAGAAGAGGTGCACGCACGCACTCGCCCTCTCTCACACACGCATCTGTAGCTACGAATTGTAGTGTTCTCAACCATCCAATTGGCTATATCATAGGTTTCACGTTGCTCCTTGGCCTTGAGATTGAGAAGTTTAAAACGTGGAGGCTAAGCTGGAGGCGCGAGGTTTTGGTTAATGTGCATGCCGCACACGACACCAACACCACACGAGCTTCATGTGCCTAGTGCGCAGTCGGGTGAGTTGTCCAACACAACCAAGCCATGCTTGGTATCTGCACCTCGACTTATGCACAGAGAAATTAGGATCGGAGGGAGTACTACTAGTAGTACTACTTTGATGTGTCGCGTCAACTCGCACAAGTATAAAACACTTCATGAACAAACAAGCATATAAGCTCCGTCCGTCCGAAAATACTTGTCATCAAAATGGATAAAAAGGGACGTATCTAGAACTATAATACGTCTAGATACATCTCCTTTTATCCATTTTGATGACAAGTAGTACTTCTTACGGAAAGGAACTTTATATCCAACAGACACAAAATATCCATTCGACTGTTGGAAATTATTAATTTGATGTCGAAGTAATTGTTGAATCGCCACCAAAACCCACCATCTCTTAAGCTAAAGTAGACCGAGCTAATCCCTATATGAGCATATTACTAAGATAAACAGAAGGCACTATAGAAACATTTAGGACGTGAGCTTGTCAATCTGAATGTGGAGGGACACCAGCTTAGTCCCGGCCAGTAGCTTTGGGCGGAACTGTGAAGAAGGTCAGCTCTTGCACGGCGACGTTGCTGGGATCCTTGCTACTTGTCACCTCCATTTCCAGCTTGAAGGCGTCGGTCCTGCCTTTGAGATCCCCGGTGGGTCGTTCGCCCACAGCTTGGCCACGTAGTGCGGCAGAGGGGATGCCCCGCTCTGATGTAGACGACTGACACGGCGATAGGCGCGCCAATGTCGAGCACACCGCCGACCAAGAAAAATGTGCGGCTGTCCTCCTCCACGAACAGCAAGAGCCGTGGCTCCGATAGTGGCACTTGCAGCTGGAGCACCTTGTCGTACTGGATCCTATGCACGGGCATGGGATGTGCGGTGCTGATGTGGTGGGAGAGCGCCGGTAGCGGGCCTTCGTAGCTGTAGACGGGCATGGGGCATTTGCAGTGTGAGCGGACACACACTCTGGTGATCGGTGAGCTTGTGGTAAGTGACGTAGAGCCCACAGCCTTCATGCGGGCACTCCACCCTCACGGACGAGAGGATGGCGTCCACCGCCGTGTTCCGCGCGTTGCAGCCACCGCCGCGCTTGCACTTCTGGCACTGCCAGTGGTTCTCGAGGCGCTCGACGCGGCAGTCCACGTAGGCCAGGTGCCCTCCCTTGCACTGCACAAATCAATCAAACAACACATCAATCAAGAAACATGCACCTTGCTCGATCAACCAAACAAACAAGGTGTATTCGAACCTCATACACTGGAGGCTTCAAGGGACGGAGGCACAAGGGACAATGGAGCAAGGTGAGGTCCTTCGAGACCATAGAGAGCTCCATCGTCGGGTCCTGTTCCGTCTGCATGATCTCGTCCTCCTCATGCACAACCAACTCTCGCTTTAGGGCCAGGGCATTACAAAGCTTTACCATCACATATTCATACTACTTCAAGGTGCATTAAATCAACACATGCAAGTATCAAAAGGAGAGTCACGGCATGCATGCATGCGTTGTAATTAATGCATCTGTAAATGCAAGTTATTGAAATATATCGAGTATAGTGCTTTGATGTGTTGCATCAACTCATACAACAACGAGAAGTTTAATTATCCTCTCCCTCACACACTGAGCTCCGATGCCTTAACTGCACCTGCCTTTGGTTGTATGACAAGTGGGCCACCCACCTATTGGGCCCACCTGTCATACACACAAAGGCAGGAGCACTAATTCAATGAAGTTGCGTCCCTCCCTTGCCCATCACCGTGGTGGCTGGTCGTACTAGGAGAAGCTTTCGCTACATGCTCTCCCTTCCGCACGCGGTGGACATGCAGCAGTTCAATCAGTGTCAGATGGCCAGAAGCATACTATAGTACTCCTCCACTTCAATAGTACTCCATCATTGTTCGACTTCCCGAAGAGGCGAAGAGCCAAGCGCAGCCCGGACGCTCGTGTGGCAATTTCATGTGTAGAGTAGTCTAGGATAGTGTGTATCATGCCTGTAAGCTTAAAATCGTTGGGGTCAGCTCCATGCCATGTGGCCGTCTTGAAGCTTTTTATTTATTAAAATAATCTTTTGGCCCTACCTGTCATCCTGGTGATTGTAGTTTGCACGCTCATCTGGTCAAGACAGGAATATATACTTTAATTTGTGGTGGGTAAATGTTAGAGGTTGCAGCAAATATATTGTACACTGCGGGTCTTTCAACCAAGTTTAGAGGCAAGCATGTGGGGCCAATGCTATGATGTGTCGCGTCAACTCGTACAATGAGGAGAAGCTTGATTTTACTACTACACGCCTTCTCCCTCGCCCATGCACGTGGTGGCTCACAGACGAGGACATGCTTTTGCTTATAGTACTACAACAAGCTATCCCTCCCGCTTGCGGTGGACGAACATGCAGCAGTGGATTCAATACTGTTGAAGCAGTAGTAGTAACATCATTGTTTGTCTTCTCAAAGAGGCGAAGAGCCAAGCGCAACCCGAACGTGGCAGTTCCGAACCTTGGAGCACACATATAGCCAGGCTCTTGCGTGAGACAAAATTGCTATGTGAGCCCACTATTGTAGTACTTGCTAGTATAGCCTGTAAACCAGAAAGGAGTATTTGCCTTTCTAGAGATTTCAACAAGTGACAAGACTACACTGAGACGGAGTACATATGGAGCAAAATGAGTGAATCTGCACCGTAAATAAATACGTAGTTCTCTCGTTTGCCTCTCCGCCTTGGTCGCGGTGCACAATATTGAGTATACTGACTAGTCTCTTTTTGACACACATTTACATTTTTTTAACACAGTACAGACGCAAGCTCTCATATACACGCGCATACACTCACCCCTATGAACGCACACGTGCACCCTATCCCTATGAGCTCCTTCGAAAGACTGAGCCGGCACTATCATCTTGAAATTTACGAAGTCACCATAGGCACCTCATCATCGATGGGAACGTCTCCTGACACATGATAGATGCGAGCGGCAGTCGCCTCCATAGGTGCTTGAATGCCAAGGAGGGAGAGGGTAGAGGTTCTCGAGACATTGAATGGTCAATGATGCATCCTCAATTACATGCATAGGGAATTAATTGGAGAAGCAGAATAGAGCCAGCATGATGTGAATGCAACAAAGTTTGGACTCTCATATAAAGGTGCCCCACCACTCCAATCCATCTACTCCTAGTCTCTGCGCAACACTGCTCACTCCAATCCAAGACCAAGTGACTAGAAGCCACAAGCACCTATGGAGGTGATGGACGCGAGCGGCAGTCGGCTGTGCCACATCATCCAAGGCGATGGCCTGCGGCCCCGCACCGTGCAACGTTTCCAGACGGTGCTGGCGACCGCCGGTGTCATAGCCCTTGTCGACACCGGCTTCGCCTCTCGCATGGACGACATGACGGTCAACTCCATCCGCAAGTTCACCGCTGTCAAGAAGCATGCAGATGACCTTGCCGTACTACTCCAGCCTGCATGCCCAGGCTCCTCATTGCCTGCCACCCTCACCGGCCTGCATGGTGACGAACTCTTTCAAGCCCTGGTGGCCTTGCAGGTGCCGGAGGTCGCGACGAAGAATGTGCACCTCTAGGCCGCGCTCGCCGTGCAGCGCCTCTCCATGCAAGAAACCATCGACCTACACATCCACGTCGATGAGGAAATCGTCTACATAGGCCACTACGAGGCAAGCAAGGATAGAAAGACGTTGGCCTTCTTACAGCAGCTAGAATCTTTGGACGCCATTGTTCAGAAGCACGTCGACGTGGCCAAGAAAGCACTGCTATTTAGCCGCCGTTCGGTGGGCTAGTGCCCTGAGTCGAGGAGGTGGACGTCATTGATGGATGCATCTCTTCTTCTTCCCTCTTGTAACCAGCACTGCATCGCCTCGTGGCCTTAATGTTTTATTAGTATAGTACTCCCTCCATTCCCAAATATAAGTCTTTCTAGAGATTCCAGCAAGTGACTATATACGGAGCAAAATGAGTGAATCTACACTCTAAAATATGTCTACATACATTCGTATGTTGTATTCCATTTGAAATACATCTAAAAAGGCTTATATTTAGGAATGGAGGGAGTATATGGCATTTTTATTCCAGTCGTAACGTTTTCACTGTGAGGTGGGGCCGCAATTGAGCAACCCGACCATCGACAAATCCCCACCCCGCCCACTGGGTGTAGGTTGAGTTTAGAATTAGAAGAGAGAAATGAAGGAGCAGAGCTAGCTGTAGCACGGACGCTGTTGTCAGATGGGACTCGTGTTGATAGAATAGGAGTACTAAGCATTCGTACCTCTTTTTTTAGGGAAAAAATATTCCTATGTCTAGTACCACTAATTGGGTGCGTGCGACCTATAGCTGTCATCACTTTAGGTCTCCTTTTCGAACCGCAGCTACGCTTCACAATACATATTTTTTCACGCATTTATCCTCCTATATGTACTCCTAGGCTATTTCCACGTGCTCCCTTTCGCCGGCATGTGGGACATAGAGCATCTGGGTCGTAGTGCATGCATGACTCAGAGCATATGTCGGGGTACTTTACATTTCAGACCTCATGAATTACATGCAAACCCCCCATAGAAGAATAAATAAATGAATGAATTACTACATGAAACCGGATTATTTTCATAGAAACCGGAGCATGTTCATTAAATTTTGGACATAACACATTGATAAAAAATGACCGGACCTAAACCAGTCTAAGGGCCTCTTTGATTTTTCCCGCAAAAAAAGGGCCTCTTTGATTCGCGGGATACTGAAAACATAGGAATGGGGAAAGTATGATGGCGATGAACCGAGACGAGGAGAACTCTAACTTAGTTAGAGGTTAGAGTTAGATTCTAACAATGAACTAACACTGAACTAACTCTAAACCAAAGAGGTGTATGGATGGCAGGGTTAGATTGACAATAAATGCTCTTTCTCAATCATTTGACTACTTTGGACCCTATTTCCTGCCGGATTTGGTGTGGACTCCTCCCACTCACAATCGACATAAACGAACCCTCTTTACAAATCAAGCATGCAAAACATGATAAATTTTACTTTGTCCATACAAATGAGATATCCCACTTAAACATACAAGTCGTCAATTAAGCTTCACAAAAAAATACACTCCATGAAACAAAGCATGAGCTAACTCATCACGGAAGGCATTCACGATAGGGAGCGAGCCTGGAGCCCCTCACGCACCCAGGGAGGAGCTCGTCATCATCGCTTTAGAGGAAGGCTCTGTAGAGCCCAAGCCCCGAGAACCCCTCCAATGCTGACGCTTGCCCAAGCCCCAGGAACCCTTCCGATGCCGGCGCTTGTGAGTTGAGGTCGACACCGGCATGGGTAGCAGGGCCGCTTGCCGACGACTGTGAACTTAATTATTGGGCCTCTAGAAATAATGCAAGCCTGAAACTGAAATGCCTAGAAAGGTGAACTAGATCTTTGGGCCTCTAGAAATAATGCAAGCCTGAAACTGAAATACCTAGAAAGGTGAACTGGATCTTTGGGCCTCTAGAAATAATGCAAGCCTGAAATTGAAATACCTAGAAAGGTGAACTGAATCTTTGGGCCTCTAGAAATAATGCAAGCCTGAAACTGAAATACCTAGAAAGGTGAACTGAATCTTTGGGCCTCTAGAAATAATGCAAGCCTGAAACTAAAATACCTAGAAAGGTGAACTGAATCTTTGGTCCTCTAGAAAGATTTATTACCTCCTAAAGCACCATCAAACAATTCCATGCGTGCACCACAAATCTATACCAAGTTTGATCAGGATCTACTTTTCCAAATCAGAATTAGTGCTAGAGCGAGCAAGATCAATGATATGGCTGTGAGACAGAGAAGGAACGAACAAACTCACCCCTCTCGCGACCTCCCTGGTAGATGTACCGCCGCCGCACACAATAGAGGGAGAAAAAACGACCGGCGAAAGGGGAGCACGACGAGCTTCGAAGGCCGGAGGGAGAGGGCGGCCGGAGGAGGGCGACGGAGGCCGATGGGAGAGGGCGGCCGGAGGAGAGAGAGGGCGAGCGGCAGAGCGGCGCTTGGGCGGGTGGCCCAATGGGGAATAGAGAGGAGTCGTGCGAGGGGGGCGGAGGGAGCGATCTGGTGCCGGCAGGGGAGATTTTTTAGTTCCCTTTTAGTGGGCCCGAGGATAACTAACCCAATTAGAACCTCTCCACCGGGCTAGTTTTTTTAGCTGGGTTAGAGCAAACTAGCTCAAACTAACCCCTCTTGTTACGATAATTTGAGGCTATTTCAACCCAAACTAGCTCTAACTCAGGGATCCAGACAAAGAGGATTAGTACTGTACATGCTACAGTCTGGACCGTAGCACATTGTTTTTATGGATATATCACCACATTGTTTTCTACTACTGGTTCACTTGGCTGCCGTGGTTCGCACTGCTGGTTCACTGGGCTCTCATGGTTCGCACTCCTCCGACGTGAGTAGTAGTAGTAGTAGTAGTAGTAGTATATCACATGATTCTTTGATCCTTCTTACTATGTACTTCGCCGACATGTGGGAGAGCCAGCATCCGGGTTACCGTGTCATGCACCAGATTATAGTGCGGAATGGAAGGGGGGCATCACCCCAGTCGTAGCGCCGGTAATTCATGACTATAGTGAGTGGTCATATCACAAGTCTTTCCAGCAGTAACGCGCCATCAAATCACACAACCCGACCTTTCTAGCAGTAAGTAAGTTGAATCCGCTACTCCCTCACCCTCCTCGCCTCTCTGTGAAACCGCCTACGCGAAAACTGTCGCGCGTACTGCCTGGGAAAAGCCCCGTCCTCAACTTTTAACTACGCCAAAATAGTCCAAGCTTGTTCATTCTATATAAATACTAATACTGTATGTTTATTCACCTGTGGGGTTGTTCAATGAATGGAGGGCCGGGGAGCACAAGTGAACAATACTAGTACTACTAGTAGTAAGTACGAGTTGTATAGTTAGTCACCTTAAATAGAGAGTTTCTTTTCTTTAATGCCACGTACACAAATTGAAACGCTTGTTGTGGAGAGAAAAAGATAATCACTCCACTATATATGTAAGCAGGGGAATGAGCGCTTGTTTTACTAGGGTTGCTCTCTTCGTTCTCTCATCCTCTCCAGATCTAAACAAGACAACGGTAGCAACATTTTCTCTCTGCTCACCGCTGGTCACAGATCCGGCCGGATCCCTTTGGCCGGTGTGTGTAGAGGACTAAAAGGTGCATCATTCATGCAGTCATCACCACCGAGGGAGGAAACCCACAGCTCGGCGGGGCCCGATCCTCTACCTGTGTCGTTCTCTCCGACACAACGCCGGCTTGGGAGGTACTCTGACCCTTCTTCCTCCCTGCTGTATTGTGCGCTGATTGGACCTGCCACCGCCGACATCCTGACGAACCTCAGGTACAAGTTCTTTGAAAGCGGCGTTGCTCTACTGCCCCAGCTCCCCACGTGTCCGCATGTGCATCTTTTTCTACTTCCATCAGCTCTTCCAAATCCACCTAATTTTTTAGTATTATTAGAGGTAAAGTTACTTCATGCATTCGAATCTAGGACTTGGTTCAAACAACAGAGAAAGGGGGAAAGTGGTAGCATGAATCTAGGACTTGATTCAAAGAGGAAATAACGAGGGGAAAGTAGTAGAGACCGAATACCCAACCGGTCTCTTGGTTGAAAAGGGAAATAATGGGAAAAGTGAGTACAAACTGGATAATGAACAGATCTATTATTGGTTGAAAAAAGGATAGAAAGTGGCGGCTGGTGGACAAGTCAACAGAGTATGTCTAGGATTAGATTTGCTGCCCTCACATCGTAAAAGTTCTCCAGGATTAGATTTGCTGCCCTCACAGAGCATGAACAAACTCGGCATCACCATTTTATGCCTCCTTGTAGGTACATTGTGCTGATGCGTCCACTGTCGCATGTCCTTATACCAACCTTTTGTTGTTGTTAATGTAAGGGCTCATGTAAAATGAAGCGATCACACTGTTACCTTAAGGACATGTCTAACCAGTGTTATTGTTAATCTAGTGCCTCCAGTGATATGATGCAATTAAACTATGTTAACAAATGGTACTCCTGCTGTTTCCCCCAGTATGATAAGTAAGTTGCTTCTTTACCCTGCTGAGTGACCTGGTGTCCCCATGATCCCATGCCCTTAAACCAACTCTTTAGTTGTTGTTGATTTACTGTATCTGGTAAACAAGCAATGCCACCGTTAAAGTAATCCCATATTTGACGAATGTCATAGTTGATCATAATGCTTCTGGTAACATGAAGCATTGTTGACATTTTAAAATTTCTACTATCCTCGCATGATTGCCATGAACATAACTAAGATGCTTCTTTTCATTTCGTGTATGTTTCGTATATTCTTATTGACCAACAACTGTTTACTTTCTATCTTTTTGTGCAGATAGGGATATCCATTTCATCTTGTTGCTATTGTGACCTTTTGGTGAACTGCACAAAACACTTTTTTGGAATGAGTGTCTTGTGCATTTCAACTAAAATGTCACATGGGCAACATGTCTCAATTTTGGTGGAACTGCACAATATAGTGATTGGAGTTTCCAAAATCTCTGTCAAATTCTGTTGGTAATCTCGTGCAACATTTTATTAACCTTTGCAAGATGAGTCATCACTGTCACCACAATAGCCCTTTATTTTAGTGGAACTGCACAAAAGGTTAAGCAAATTATAGTTGCACCTTACATGAGCAAGACAGCCAACCTTAATGTTGCTCAATTTTAGTGCAAGTACTAAAGAAGAACCTGCCAGCTCACGAGAGCAAGTACTTCTACTAGTTGAATGATGCAATCTTTGCTTCATTTCAGGTGAACTGCAGAAAAAGGCGCATGAATTTAATCATGGAGCTGCAGGTTGACCTCATCCGAGTGGAATTGCAGCTTCACCAGATCGATTCGTGGCGGCATAGGGACCCTCACACCGGTCAGTACTATCCTTTATCAACATGATTGTGCTTTGTCATGTTGTGCCAACATTGTATTTTTTAAATAAAGCTATTCTATCACAATCTTTTCTTGTTTTGGAAATAAAGTTTGCTTCAACTAGTGCCACTATTATAGTAATTTCAAGGGATGCGTCAAAGATTGACGCATCAGGAACATAAATAGAATTGGTGGCCAAAAGCAAAGGCCAATGTTTGTACAACCATCTCTACGGCTGCTAGAGTCCTAAATCCATGCTCTTTCTTATCTATGCTATGATGGTCAAGAGCATTCGCCAAGTTCTTGGGTTGTATGACACGGCTAGCCAAGATGGATTTAATCCCAATATTCACTTTATCAAAAGGCTCTAATGGGTTGGTTCTGAATCTTGCAAGATGGGAATCAATGAGATGTGTAGGCATCTTTGTTGTACTTATTATTTTAATCATATTTGTTGGTTCTGAATCTTGGAAGCTGGGAATCAATGAGATGTGTAGGTATATTTGTTGTACTTATTATTTGAATCTTATTTGTTGGTTCTTAATCTTGCAAGCTGGGAAACACGGCCTGATGATGCAAAGGACAACAACCATAACAAACTGTTCAAACTTGGTAGTATTGTCTATGTGAAAGTGCGGCAAATGTGCTGATCATGTGTGTCCTGAGAATAATAAATCTAATTGTTGTGCATGTTGATCCTGTGGCGCTGATAGAACGAGCCAATGCATTGCTTGTTTTAAGAATACATTTTAATTAAAGCTAATTAAATTTAAGTAAAGTGACTAACACTTGATATTACAGTACCAATATAGATGCGCTCGTGAACCGATGTGTGGCCGGAATAGGTTTCTTAATGGAGGCATTTGAATGCGCCGAGGGTACATGTTCTGTCGGGCGTGCAGTGGACGAGGTAGGTGTCGGTGTCAAAACTGGCAGATCTCGGGTAGGGGGTCCCGAACTATGCGTCTAGGCGGATGGTAACAGGAGACAAGGGACACGATGTTTTTACCCAGGTTCGGGCCCTCTCGATGGAGGTAAAACCCTACTCCTGCTTGATTAATATTGATGATATGGGTAGTACAAGAGTTGATCTACCACAAGATCAGAGAGGCTAAATCCTAGAAGCTAGCCTATGGTATGTTTGTTGTTCGTCCTACGGACTAAATCTCTCCGGTTTATATAGACACCAGAGAGGGCTAGGGTTACACAGAGTCGGTTACAATGGGAGGAGATCTACATATCGTATCGCCAAGCTTGCCTTCCACGCCAAGGAAAGTCCTATCTGGACACGGGACGAAGTCTTCAATCTTGTATCTTCATAGTCCGGGAGTCCGGCCAAAGGTCATAGTCTGGCCATCCGGACACCCCCTAATCCAGGACTCCCTCAGTAGCCCCTGAACCAGGCTTCAATGACGACGAGTCCGGCGCGCAAATTGTCTTCGACATTGCAAGGTGGGTTCCTCCTCCGAATACTTCATAGAATATGTTGAACACAAGGATAGTGTCCGGCTCTGCAAAATAGTTTCCACATACCACCGTAGAGAGAATAATATTTGCACAAATCTGATCTGCTGACGTATTCCGTAGCGTGACATCATGCCACAGCCAAGCCTTTATTCGAATCGTTATACTGTCCCACCTCAGCGTGTTTAGCGAGGCGGTTTCCTTGGCACGTCTTGTCAAAGCAGAGATCATGTCCCCTTTTTCCGGAATTCTCATCAATACGGGCGTGGGTAACCCAACCGCGCCATTAATTGCGGCGCTTGGGAGATAAGCGAGTTTTACTAGGCTGGTGGGGACACATAGTTCCGGCCGCCCATATAAGGGGATAAGAATCCACCCTTTCCATCTACGCCTTTCTCCTCCTTCGCTTATCCATTCCCGCGCACTCGAGCTCCAGCACCCAAGTCCGCACTTCCCACCTCAACCTTCTCCAATCATGTCCGGAGCGGGAGGCAGGTGGATGGCCTCCTCCGTTATGGAGGGGAAAATCAAGAAGCCGAGGAAAGCTGGATACTTGTCCAATGATATCGCACACCGGCTCCCAGATGAGGGGCAGCTCATCCCCACCCCCAGGCCCCATGAGAGGGTCGTGTTTCTCCCCCATTTCCTCCGCGGACTGAGCTTTCCTCTTCACCCATTTGTCCGGGGGCTCATGTTCTACTATGGCCTGGATTTCCATGATCTGGCCCCGAACTTCATCCTCAACATCTCGGCGTTTATCATCGTGTGTGAGGTCTTCCTCCACATCCAGCCCCACTTCGGCTTATGGCTGAAGACCTTCAATGTCAAGCCGAAGGTTGTGGGTGTCCGACAAGCGGAGTGCGGAGGTGCCATGGTGGTCAAGATGGCCAACTTCACATGGCTCGAGGGCTCCTTTGTGGAAACCATCAAAGGGTGGCAATTGGGTGGTTCTACATCACCGAGCCGCGTGACCCTGAGTAGGCAGTGGCCCCCGAATTCTGATCTGGCATCCCCACATGGCTCACCTAATGGAAAGATACGGGCCTATTGTGGGGTAATTCGGCAGAGGTGACCGGACTCCAAACCTCCGTCAAAGACCTGATTGACAGGAAGGTTAAACTTGTCACCTTAGTCCAGGTCAGGCTCTTCCGCCGGATCCTCCTGTGTCAACGACGGGCTTTTAATTTGTGGGAATTCGACTCGGCCCAGCACCAAACTTTGTCCAGGCTCTTCGACACAACGCACGAAGATGCCTGGAAGGTGCTATTCAAGAGCTCGGTGGTTCCCCCACCCATTACCGAGGATCATGGATTCTGCGCAAAGCGCCAAGCCAGTGCGGTAAGCTTGTTTTACCCTTTACAGGATACTTGTTTTTCATAGTTTGACTCTATGCGAGATCTAAACTCCCATTCCTTTAACAAGACTGGTAGAAGAAGGCCGGACAAATCAATTCTCCGGCTCCTTTGCCCGAAGGCCCAGCAGACGCCCGCTTGGCAAAGCTACTGGTTCCGGCACCTCATGTGGTGCCGGAGAAGAAGGCCAAGAAGAAGGCCACGGGGACTCGAAAGAGTTCCCGGCGCCTGGTGGTGTCAGATTCATCGCCTGACGACCCCGAAGCGCACTCCGCCTCCGAAGACGAGGAGGAGGAAGAAGAAGCCTCTCCCCCTCCAGCGGGGGGAGGAAAGAAAAGGAAGGTCGCCCCAACTGGGGAGGCCGGAGGGTCCAAGAAGGGGAAGACCCTTCTTCCGGACTACGCCTCCGACACCGACGACGGCGGAGAGGAATGGCCATCCAGGGCCAAGCCCCTGACAAAATCGTAAGTATCCGGATACCAGAATAACTCATGGCGTTCCTCTATTGTACAGTACCTTCTGACGCCGAATTCAATCATGCAGTCCGCGCAAGGCTCAGCTCGGCAATTCATCAAGCGGCTCCCTGGATTCGTCGGATGTGAATAGCGCTTCACTCCCGACTGCTACCTCCCCTCTCCCTACGGACGATGCCGAGGTGCAGTCCCAAAAGGGGATAAACCAGGAGGACGTGGTCCTAGAGGCACCGCAAGGCGACCTCTCGGACTCCAGGCCCAAAGGGGATGAAGCCCCAGAGGGATCTAAGTCTGGCCCTGGGCCTGACACCGCTCCGGAACCTTCAGTGATTCCGGAGTCCGGCAGGCAGCCCCCTCGCAAGAAGGGCAAGCCTACGACGCGGCGGCCTCCGTCCAACCGGAGGCGCCGGACAATTTGCTGGAGGTGCTTAACGGCGCCTCCATCGACGAGGAGCACCGCACTGTTATGAGTGCGGTGATCCAGAAGGTTCAGTCCGCCAAGAGCGGGCTGATAGAAGCCTGTACCAGCCTTCTAATAGGTTTTGAGGTATGTATTTAAAACATGTAAAAATGTTACCGCATAGACAGTAGCCCCTGATGCTCAGTTTGGTGTTCGAAAAGAAAAGCCGGACTGAGGATCTAAAAAGATATATGCAGGAGTCTAACATAAATATGTAAATATGGGAATGCAGGCTGTGCCGTTGACCTCTGCCGCACTGACTGCGGAGGTCGATGCATTGAAGCAGAGCCTCGAGCGGTCCGAGAACAAGCTCGGTCGTGCCAAGAAGCAGCTCGAGGACAAGGAAGGTATGTAGTACCTTATGTAAGTATATATAAAAATACCTGGTTGCAAATAATGACAGGACCAACGTGAATGTTACAGGGGCCACAACCGAGGTGGCGACCTTGAAGGAAGCGCTTTCCAAGGCCGAAGACAATGCGGCCATGGAGCGCACCGAGCAAGAGAAACAAGAGGCGCGGGTGGCGGAGGTGCGGCAAGAGCTTGATGCTCTCATGAAGAAACACGAGAGTTTAGAGCTTGACTCAAAGACGCGAGAGTCCGAGTTTGCCTCGGCACTTGAAAGCGCCAAGTCTGCCAAGGCCGAAGCCCAAAAGGCCCTCTAGGAAATTGAGGCGATGAAAAAGATAGCGGCGGGTAAGGCATTCTTTATGCAAAGCAAGCACGTGAAAGTAAATTACCTGTTACTTACCCGAGTCCGGAGCTCTCCAGGAGCATTCGCAGATCTGCCCCGCAGTGTATCCGATGCTGCCGCATTCTACCGGACCAAGGAGGGGAGCTCGACGGAGAAGGTGTTCTGGTCCTAGTATGCTGAGGCCGGACACCCAGTGCCCCTGAGCGACTAGCTGAAGCAGCTGGTCGAGCTCCATAAGGCAGCCGAACAGGCCATGAAGGGCCTTATAGGCCGGTTGTGGCCTAGGGAGGCCATGCCTAGGAGCTACTTTGGGCTGGTGCGGCGGCTGGTGGATGCTTGTCCATGGCTTGAAGTCATCAAGCGCTCCGTATGCATCGAGGGCACCCGTAGGGCCCTTGCCCGTGCCAAAGTGCGCTGGGGCAAGCTGGATGCTGAGAAGCTGGTGAAGGATGGGCCACCGGAGGGGAAGGAGCATCGCAGGCCCGAGATGTACTACGTCTTGAAGGGTGCCCGCCTTGTGGCGAACGAATGTTCCAAGGATTTAATTTTTCAGTAAACTCGCTTATGTTTGTCCTGTGCGCTGAAAACTTGTTCATATGCGCTAAGCAACGCTTTTTGAATTTAAAATATTACCTTCTGTGCGGTTGTTTATTAAATCTGAGAGATGCAAGTCATCGGCTTCTGCCCCCATGCCACGAGTGCTGGGGTGTTCGGGATAAACCTGAGCGCTCTTGTTCCCATTATTGGGTCCTTCGAGGGAGGTGCTCACCACAACGAACAAGGCAATCGGACTTATAATGCTTTATCACTCTCACTTAGCCATAGAATTCTATAATTTTAAATTTTGGTGAAGCCCCTAGTATTCGAAAGACCGAGTTCCGGGCGCTATCCACACCTAGGCCGGATAAATCCAGCTCCTCGCTCTAAGCGGCATAAGTCTTTAGGGACTCGAAAAACCTCTCGAACAGCGACCGGTCTCTCGCCCTAACATGACGGTCAGTTTTAGCTTTCTCTAATGAGGTGTTAACCCAGCTCAACTGGGGCACAATCGCAGTAGTTCTCCCAGCGGTACCTTAGCCGATATAGCGGAATGTAAGGTACCAAAACATGGGAGCCGGGCAAACCCAACTATTGACCCAAGACATGATTCGGAGCCGATGCATATAATGCTATAAGTTCGGGGTGCCGCACTCATGAGAGTGTTCGGTCTTCTCACACCGTATTCTGGGGTGCTTAAGCCCCTGGTGTATTGGCCGTACCAAAGTGTACGGTTGCATAATGTCATGACTGAACATATTTACATGAAAAATGAATGCAATAATAGACAAGAGCTATGTATTGTTTATTAAAGGGCTGCTATGAAAGCAGAATGATACAAATAGTGCGATAAGCAAGAGATGGGATTTTTTAACATGTCCCCCTCCAGGGGCAAGCTGCGAGACTTTAAGTAAGACATGTATTTAGCTCGTTATAGAGACCACCTGGACTTTTGACGTGGCTTGCTATCTCCCTAGCTATTGCATCGTGTGTTCGGCGAGTGTACTGCCGGACAGGCCTTCCAAAGAGTGGAGTCCTGAAAGTAAGAAAAGAGAAATGATAAAGTCAGGAGCCCCTAGTGCGGTTGAGCCGCATTCTGGGCATGTCGTGGTTGTGCCCCTCCCCTTATGCCCATGGTATTTCTAGAGCCTAATTATGTACGCGTGGTACTAGTTTCGCAATCTCGCGAGGGCTGGGGTAGGGGCCGCACTGCTATGCTTGCTCGGAACATGCTAGACGGTCTTGTTGTAGGTTACTCCAGGCACGCTTGACAGTGTCCGGACATTTAAAAGCCAGACTGGAGAATTGCCTTGAGAGGCTACTTTGTACTTCCGCTGCGAGGGCCGCCGTGTGCTCCTATGTTCGGAGAGAGCGTTCGGTGTTTCCATTGACCGTAATGACTCCTCGAGGGCCTAGCATCTTGAGCTTGAGGTATGCGTAGTGCGGCACTGCATTGAACTTTGCAAATGCGGTTCGTCCGAGCAGGGCGTGATAGCCACTGCGGAACGGGACTATATCGAAGATTAACTCCTCGCTTCGGAAATTATCCGGGGATCCAAAGCCCACTTCGAGTGTAACTGAGCCTGTACAGCTGGCTTCGACACCTGGTATGACGCCTTTAAAGGTCGTCTTTGTGGGCTTGATCCTTGAGGGATCTATGCCCATTTTTCACACTGTATCCTGATAAAGCAGGTTCAGGCTGCTGCCGCCGTCCATGAGGACTCTAGTGAGGTGAAATCCATCAATGATTGGGTCTAGAACCACTGCGGCGAATCCGCCGTGACGAATGCTAGTGGGGTGGTCCCTTCGATCAAAAGTGATCGGGCAGGAGGACCATGGGTTGAACTTTGGGGCGACTAGCTCCAACGCATATACGTCCCTGAGCGCACGCTTCCGTTCCCTTTTGGGGATGTGGGTTGCGTATATCATGTCCACCGTCCGCACTTGTGGGGGGAAGCCCTTCTTTCCTATGTTGTTCGGCGGCCGGGCTCCTCCTTGTCATCGCTATGCAGCCCCTTGTCTCTGTTTTCGGCACTTAACTTGCCTGCCTACTTGAACACCCAACAATCCCTGTTGGTGTGATTGGCTGGTTGTTCGGGGGTGCCGTGTATCTGGCATGAGCGATCGAGTATCCGGTCTAAACTGGACGGGCCCGGAGTATTTCTTTTGAATGGCTTTTTCCGCTGACCAGGTTTAGAGCCTCTGAATCCAGCATTGACTGTCGTATCCTCAGTATTGTCGCCGTTAATGTGGCACTTGTGCTTGTTGCGATGCGACCTGCCATTGTTGTCCTTGGTATCTGAATTACCAGGGCTCTTGGTCATGTTATTGCTACGAGCTAGCCAGCTGTCTTCTCCCGCGCAAAAGCGGGTCATGAGTGTCGTGAGGGATGCCATAGATTTCGGCTTTTCCTGTCCAAGGTGCCGGGCAAGCCATTCGTCATGGATGTTATGTTTGAAGGCTGCGAGGGCCTCTGCGTCCGGACAGTCAACTATTTGATTTTTCTTGGTTAGGAACCGTGTCCAGAATTGTCTGGCCAATTCCTCTGGCTGCTGAATTATGTGGCTTAGGTCATCGGTGTCTGGTGGTCGCACATAAGTGCCCTGGAAGTTGTCAAGGAATGTAGATTCTAGGTCCTCCCAGCAACCAATTGACTCTGCTGGCAAGCTGTTAAGCCAATGCCGAGCTGGTCCTTTAAGCTTGAGCGGGAGGTATTTGATAGCGTGTAGATCATCACCACGAGCCATGTGGATATGAAGGAGATAATCCTCGATCCATACTGCAGGATCTGTTGTGCCATCGTATGATTCGATGTTTACGGGTTTAAAACCCTCGAGGATTTGATGATCCATTACTTCATATGTGAAGCATAGTGGGTGTGTGGTGCCTCTGTACTGGGCAATATCACGACGTAGCTCGGATGAGCTTTGTCTGTTGTGTTCGGCCTGGCCGTATTTGCCATAGCCGGCATGACGGTTATCGTCACGTGTCGTGGGGCACCCACGCGATCCGTAGATCGATCTTGTTTGCCTTGCCTTGTCCTCCAATATGTCTTGCAGGTCTGGCGTGTTTCCTCATGCCTTGATACTTTTTGAGCGGCGTCGGGGTGCGGCTTGAGTTGAGGGCCGAAAGGCCTCTTTGTCGCGGCCACGGGGTGGCCGATCGGCCGCATCATACGCTGGTGATGTAGGTTTAGTTGCTTCCTCCTCTAGTTGGGGTAGCAGCCTGCGCTTTGGGTAGCTCTTGGAGGGGCGTTCGAGTTTGTACTCTTCGGCCGCCAGGACTTCAGTCCATCTGTCGGCTAGCAAATCTTGGTCAGCTCTAAGCTGCTGCTATTTTTTCTTGAGACTGCTTGCCGTGGCCATAAGCCTGCGTTTGAAACGCTCTTGTTTGACGGGATCCTCGGGCACGACAAATTCGTCGTTGTCGAGGCTTGCCTCGTCTTTGGAGGGAGGCATATAATTGTCGTCCTCGACCTCTCTGTCTACCGCTCTCTCATGAGGGCTGGCTTACCTATCCTCCTGTGCTGAATCCTGCTGGAGGGGGTTGTCTTCGGCACTGTCCGGGGTGTTATTGTCTCCGGTGCCAAAATTGCCGTTTTTTATTTGGCGGGATTTAGTGCGGCGCTGCTGACGCCGACGCTTAGGCTGTTTCTTGGAGGGGTCATCCTTCATTGTTCCATCGCCATCCCCTTATTTTGGGGTGTCCACCATGTATATGTCGTATGACGAGGTGGCTTTCCAGTGCCCTATAGGCGCTGGTTCTTGGTCATCTCCTTCATCGGTGTTCATACCGTCGATGTCTTCGGAGTCGAAGTCGAGCATGTCGGTTAAATCGTCGATAGTGGCTACAAAGTGGGTGGTGGGTGGGTTTCGAATTTCTTCGTCATCCGCATCCCAACCTTGCTGACCATAGTCCGGACAGGGCTCTCCTGACAAAGAGAGAGACTTTAGAGAATTCAGGATGTCGCCAAAGGGTGAGTGTTGAAAGATGTCCGCGGCGGTGAACTCCATGATCAGAGCCCAATTGGGTGTTGAAAGCGAATTGGCTCGCAGTGCAAAGCCGCCGAATACGAAGATCTGTCCGGGGAGAAAATTCTCACCCTGGACCGCGTCGTGGTTGATGATCGAAGAAGCCATCGGGCCTAAAGGTGACGACACAGAGGAACTCTCAATGAAAGCACCAATGTTGGTGTCAAAACTGGCGAATCTCGGGTAGGGGGTCCCGAACTGTGCGTCTAGGCGGAGGTAACATGAGACAAGGGACACGATGTTTTTACCCAGGTTCGGGCCCTCTCGATGGAGGTAAAACCCTACTCCTGCTTGATTAATATTGATGATATGGGTAGTACAAGAGTTGATCTACCACAAGATCAGAGAGGCTAAACCCTAGAAGCTAGCCTATGGTATGATTGTTGTTCGTCCTACGGACTAAATCTCTCCGGTTTATATAGACACCGGAGAGGGCTAGGGTTACACAGAGTCGGTTACAATGGGAGGAGATCTACATATCGTATCGCCAAGCTTGCCTTCCACGCCAAGGAAAGTCCTATCCGTACACGGGACGAAGTCTTCAATCTTGTATCTTCATAGTCCGGGAGTCCGGCCAAAGGTCATAGTCCGGCCATCCGGACACCCCCTAATCCAGAACTCCCTCAGTAGCGGTAGTAACTGTTGTCACATGTACACACTCAATTTACTATTGAATCCAGTTCCCCAAGAGCTGAAAAATGAACTGCTGCTGCCGCCTAGTCACTCATTCACTTGAAGAGACTCCAATGGCGATCCGAGGGTGAGCCTGTTGGATATGGACTTCAGCAAGGAGTTCACCTTTGAGTTCGCTGTTAAGTCCATGGCTGCACCAAGTTGAATGTGATGTACACCAACGACCCAGATTCGGTGAAGCTCTGCCTCGCCGAGTTCAAGCAGTACCTACAGGACGAGAAAGCACAAGGTCACAGGACTAGACCTTGTGCCCATCCATTTTTCTCCTGATAGGGACCAGCGGATCGCGGTCGCCCAGGTATGCATGCGGCACGAGGTTCTCGTCTACCACTGCTGTAGAGCCATTAGAGGTTCTGGAGCATTCACCTGTTTCATCGGCAGCGCCGACTGCACCTTCGCTACGGTGGAGAGAAGGAAGAACATGACGATTCAGCTATCTGGTGCAACAAGCTTGTCGACATCCAGAAGCAACATAAGGTTCCGTTAAACCCGTCGTTCGTCCAACCATATAATAGACCTTCCCACTTCCTTTATTTTTCGTTTTCATTACTCCTATATCTGAATTTTCTCCCACTTTTTTCCACGTGGGAGGTACCTCTAAATCTAGCCTACATAACCTACACGGCCAAGGACGCATATGCATGCTACGACATGTACAGGCGGATCTTGGACATGAGGGCGTGTCTGCTTCCCATAACCGACGAGTACACGGAAAGCCACAATGTCATGATCAAGCATGCCAGGAAGGTCTAGATGTTGTACTTTATCTGTTTAAGCACCTTTATCATCTGAGTGTTTCATGCATTAGCCTATGTGTTGTAATTATCTGTTTTGTCCGAAATATTTCTTCTAAGAACCAATTAAACTGTTTGCTTCTTTTAGTGGCTATTTGCTTATGTATGTAACTAGTTCACTCTCGGTTTAAAAAAAA
Organism: Triticum dicoccoides; assembly: GCF_002162155.2. Taxonomy (NCBI): domain Eukaryota; kingdom Viridiplantae; phylum Streptophyta; class Magnoliopsida; order Poales; family Poaceae; genus Triticum; species Triticum dicoccoides. The sequence goes on along the minus strand of NC_041381.1, from coordinate 478,578,642 downwards.
CTAGTTCACTCGGTTGCCATGCTTTGAATCTCCTTCCTCCCAACATATCCCCTTTCTCAGGTGGACCCAGCAGGTCTCGTACACAGACATATGGGACCAACCACCTATCAATTTTAATTTCTTTATTTTCTTTAATCTTTTGTCCTCTTCCTGTACATCGGCTGGCCATCATAGCCTATGGTGTTGGCCAGGCCATCCCTCTACTCCCACACATTGTCCAGCGGCAGCAACTCCATCAGCCCACCCTGCACCCGAACAAGTCAACCCTCGTACTCCCCTCTGCCTGCGTCTTCCCCTGCTCCAGTTCATTTGGTCTGTGGTCTCGACGTCGTCCTCCGCCTTGGTGCTCTTGCTGCGGCGCCACCGTTTTTCATTCCCAACATGGTCAGCAAAACAAGAGGAATCGGGAAACAACTTTTCGTCGAGAGGCTGGCAGTCTCGAGCCCACTAGGTCCATGGCCTAGGTTTTGTTGTTTAACATGGTCAGCCCACAACATGTTTCAACGTTTTTTGGATCAAGCGGCCTCTGGGCCTCCCAACCTAGCTTGTCTATAACATCAGCAACCCAAGTTATGTTTGTTTTTCAAGACGCACACAGCTCAGTTCTATTTTTCTATAAGAATGCAAAACTGAACCTATGTTTCCCCTTCTATAATAGTATATATATATATATATATATATATATATATATATATATATATATATATATGGAAATAACATAAGGTTCCGTTAAACCCGTCGTTCGTCCAACCATATAATAGACCTTCCCACTTCCTTTATTTTTCGTTTTCATTAATCCTATATCTGAATTTTCTCCCACTTTTTTTCCGATGTAAACTGAGTTTTCTCCCAGTACTTTTCCCTAGAACCAACTCAAATGTCCACGTCTAGCCTAAAAAGTAATAATACCCCACGTCCTATTAACTCATCAAATTAAAATGATATTTTATTTCATAAATTGAAAGTTCTTACAAAATAATAATAATAATTGTTTATATAGGCAAGTTAACTCCTAGTGATTGCATACATAAGCTTGCAAAGATTTTACTGACCAATGCAGTAATAGACGTGCAATCATATCTTTATGTTTTTATAACATTTCTCCGTCCAGCCCAACATGACATTTTCACCCAGCCTAGCAAGTCCGCGGATTTTGAGAAAATGCAAATGGGCTATAATTATACCATATATATAAACGGGCTGCATAGATGCTACATCATTGTTTCACCCAGCCCACCAAATGGACTGGCTGACATGTGGGCCAGTAGGTCGAAGCCTAAGCAAGGCGTTGGATTTACATCCAACGGTCAGCATTCTTCTTCAATCTCTCGTCTTCTTCCCCCAGCGCTGCTGGGACCGCCTGCTCTAGCCTACGGCGTCTAGTAGCATTGTTTTGCATGCCTTGCAGTGAAACGCTACCCCGCCGACGGCCAGGCCATCCCTCCACTCCGCAGCTCCTGTTATTCTCTACCGAGTGTAGGCCCACCCCGCACCTGAACCAGTCAAGTTTCACACTCCTCTCCATCTGCAACTTCTCTTCCGCGTCTTCCCCATCTCCTGGTCGTTCCAGTCTAGGGGGGTCAACAAACGAGAGCCATCGGAAGAGGACTGTACATGAGAGCATGACGACTGGGACCCACGAGGTCCATGGTCGCACGCAAGTAAAGTACCTCCTTATTAAGTTGTTTCCTACCCCTGACAGCTGGGACCCACCGGTTGTATCTTCGCATGGAAGGAAGTGCCTCCTTGTTATGCGAAAAAAACTATTCCTCCCGATGACAACTAGGACCCGGCAGATTTGGTGGCAGACTTGTGGGCCTACTAAGCAGACGTGTACGCAGGGCTTTGTCAACTTAATCAACAAATGATTCTAGCAGCTGGACCATTGGATGTTAATCCAACAATCATGCTCCTTCTTCAACCTCTGTTCTTGCTCCTGTCTCCCGTGAGCGGCAGTGCTGCCATACAGCCGAACCAGTCAAGTTTCCCACTCCTATCCATCTGCGACTCCACTGCCGCGTCTTCCCCATCTTCGGGCCATTACAGTCTCGAGCCTCGCCTCGTCCACCGGCCTTGGTGCGCTCGGCACGGTATGGTCAATGTGGTCAACAAACGAGAGTCATCGGAAGATGACTGTACATGAGAGGCTGACAGGGGACACACCACGCCCATGGACGCATGCATGTAGCATGCGACTGCATCCTTTTTACCCTGAAAAATAATGTTTTATCCCCATGACTGCTGGGAACCACCAGCTACATCTTCGCACACAAGGAAGTGCGTCCATATTACAGAAAAAAATGATTTGCCCCCTGAGGGAGTCCTGGATTAGGGAATGTCCGGATGGCCGGACTATGACCTTTGGCCGGACTCCCGGACTATGAAGATACAAGATTGAAGACTCCATCCCGTGTCCGGATGGGACTTTCCTTGGCGTGGAAGGCAAGCTTGGCGAGACGATATGAAGATCTCCTCCCATTGTAACCGACTCTGTGTAACCCTAGCCCTTTCCGGTGTCTATATAAACCGGAGAGTTTTAGTCCGTAGGACGAACAACAATCATACCATAGGCTAGCTTCTAGGGTTTAGCCTCTCTGATCTCGTGGTAGATCCACTCTTGTACTACCCATATCATCAATATTAATCAAGAAGGAGTAGGGTTTTACCTCCATCGAGAGGGCCCGAACCTGGGTAAAAACATCGTGTCCCTTGTCTCCTGTTACCATCCGCCTAGACGCACAGTTCGGGACCCCCTACCCGAGATCCGCCGGTTTTGACACCGACATTGGTGCTTTCATTGAGAGTTCCTCTGTGTCGTCACCTTTAGGCCCGAGGGCTTCTTCGATCATCAACCACGACGCGGTCCAGGGCGAGACTTTTCTCCCCGGACAGATCTTCGTATTCGGCGGCTTCGCACTGCGGGCCAACCCGCTTGGCCATCTGGAGCAGATCGAAAGCTACGCCCCTGGCCATCAGGTCAGGTTCGGAAGTTTAAACTATACAGCCGACATCCGCGGGGACTTGATCTTCGACGGATTCGAGCCACGGCCGAGCACGCCGCACTATCACGATGGGCATGATTCAGCTCTGCCGCCGGACAACACCCAGAGCATCGCTCAGGTGCCCGCTGAGGGAGTCCTGGATTAGGGGGTGTCCGGATGGCCGTACTAAGACCTTTGGCCGGACTCCCGGACTATGAAGATACAAGATTGAAGACTCCGTCCCGTGTCCGGATGGGACTTTCCTTGGCGTGGAAGGCAAGCTTGGCGATACGATATGAAGATCTCCTCCCATTGTAACCGACTCTGTGTAACCCTAGCCCTCTCCACTGTCTATATAAACCGGAGAGTTTTAGTCCGTAGGACGAACAACAATCATACCATAGGCTAGCTTCTAGGGTTTAGCCACTCCGGTCTCGTGGTAGATCTACTCTTGTACTACCCATATCATCAATATTAATCAAGCAGGAGTAGGATTTTACCTCCATCGAGAGGGCCCGAACCTGGGTAAAAACATCGTGTCCCTTGTCTCCTGTTACCATCCGCCTAGACGCACAGTTCGGGACCCCCTACCCGAGACCCGCCGGTTTTGACACCAACATTGGTGCTTTCATTGAGAGTTCCTCTGTGTCGTCGCCTTTAGGCCCGATGGCTTCTTCGCTCGTCAATCGCGATGCGGTCCGGGATGAGACTTTTCTCCCCGGACAGATCTTCGTATTCGGCGGCTTCGCACTGCGGGCCGACTCGTTTGGCCATCTGGAGCAGATCGAAAGCTACGCCCCTGGCCATCAGGTCAGGTTTGGAAGCTTAAACTACATGGCCGACATCCGCGGGGACTTGATCTTCGACGGATTCGAGCCACGACCGGGCGCGCCGCACTGTCACGATGGGCATGATTTAGCTCTGCCATCGGACGACACCTAGAGCGTCGCTCAGGTGTCCGCTCCGACCATTAGCTCGGAGCCCACTGCGCCAGTCAGGGACGGACGGTTGGATGCCGCCCCGGAAGCTGCAACCTCTACGGTGATAGAGCCGGATACCAGCCTAGTCCCTCGTAAGGCCCATGACTCCAAGGTGTCGGACTCCGATCCGGACTCCGTTAATCCCGCACCTCTTCCGATTAAGCCCGATTGGGCTCCGGTCATGGAGTTCACCGCCGCAGACGTCTTTCAGCACTCGCCTTTTGGCGATATCCTGAATTCATCAAAGTCTCTCTCTTTGTCAGGAGAGCCCTGGCCGAACTACGGCCAACATAGTTGGGATGCGGACGACAAAGAAATTCGAAGCCCACCCACCACCCACTTCTTAGCCACTGTCGACGATTTAACCGACATGCTCGACTTTGACTCCGAAGACATTGATGGCATGGACGCCGATGAAGGAGACGATCAAGAACCAGCACCTATAGGGAACTAGAAAGCCACCTCATCATATGACATATACATGGTGGACACCCCTAAAGCGGGGGATGGCGAGGAGAAAACGGAGGATGATCCCTCCAAGAAGCAACCCAAGCGCCGAGGTCAGCGGCGCCGCTCTAAGTCCCGCCAAAGCAAAAATGGCGATTCCGGCACCGGAGATAACAACACGCCGGATAGTGCCGAAGACAAACCCCCTCCAGTAGGATTCAGTGCAGGAGGATGAAGGAGCCAACCCTCATCAGAGAGCGGACGACAAAGAGGATGAGGAGGACAATTACATGCCACCCTCCGAAGACGAGGCAAGCCTCGACGACGACGAATTCATCGTGCCAGAGGATCCCATCGAACAAGAGCGTTTCAAACGCAGGCTCGTAGCCACGGCAAGAAGCCTCAAGAAGAAACAGCAACAACTTAGAGCTGACCAAGACTTGCTAGCCGACAGATGGACCGAAGTCCTGGCGGCCGAAGAGTATAAACTAGAACGCCCATCCAAGAGCTACCCAAAGTGCAGGCTGCTACCCCAACTTGAGGAGAAGCAACTAAACCTACATCACCAGGGTACGATGCGCCCGATCGGCCACCCCGTGGCCGCGATAGAGAGGCCTTCAAGCCCTCAACCCAAGCCGCACCCCAATACCGCTCAAAACATACCAGAGTATGGGGAGACACAACAGACTTGCGAGACATCTTGGAGAATAAGGCAAGGCAAACAAGATCGATCTACGGATCGCATGGGCGCTCCGCCTCACCTGACGCTAGCCGTCACGCCGGACATAATAAGTATGGCCCGGCCGAATACAACAGACCAAGCTCATCTGAGCTGTGTCATGATATAGCCCAGTACAGGGGCGCCGCACACCCACTATGCTTCACAGACGAAGTAATGGATCATCAAATCACTGAGGGCTTCAAACCCGTAAACATCGAATCATACGATGGCACAACAGATCCTGCGGTATGGATCGAGGATTATCTCCTTCATATCCACATGGCCCGTGGTGATGATCTACACGCCATCAAATACCTCCCGCTCAAGCTTAAAGGACCAGCTCGACATTGGCTTAACAACCTGTCAGCAGAGTCAATTAGTTGTTGGGAGGACCTGGAATCCGCATTCCTTGACAACTTCCAGGGCACATATGTGCGACCACCAGACGCCGATGACCTAAGCCACATAATCCAGCAGCCAGAGGAATCGGCCAGACAATTCTAGACATGGTTCCTAACCAAGAAAAACCAAATAGTCGATTGTCCGGACGCCGAGGCCCTTGCAGCCTTCAGGCACAACATCCGAGACGAATGGCTTTCCCGGCACCTAGGACAGGAAAAGCCGAAATCTATGGCAGCCCTCACGACACTCATGACCCGCTTCTGTGCGGAAGAAGACAGCTGGCTAGCTCGTAGCAATAACATAACCAAGAGCCCCGGCAATTCGGATACCAAAGATAACAATGGCATGTCATGTCGCAACAAGCGTAAGCGCCGCATTAACAGTGACAATACTGAAGATACGACAGTTAATGCCATATTCAGAGGCTCTAAACCGGGTCAGCGGAAGAAGCCATTCAAAAGAAACCCTCAGGGCCCATCCAGCTTAGACCGGATACTCGATCGCTCGTGCCAGATACACGGCACCCCCGAACAGCCAGCCAATCACACCAACAGGGATTGTTGGGTGTTCAAGCAGGCAGGCAAGTTAAGTGCCGAGACTAGAGACAAGGGGCTACATAGTGATGACGAGGAGGGGCCCCGGCCGCCGAACAACAAAGGACAGAAGGGATTTCTCCCGCAAGTTCGGACGGTGAACATGATATACGCAACCCACATCCCCAAAAGGGAGCGGAAGCGTGCTCTCAAGGACGTCTATGCGCTGGATCCAGTCGCCCCAAGGTTCAACCCATGGTCCTCCTGCCCGATCACCTTCGATCGAAGGGTCCATCCCACCAGCATCCGTCACGGCGGATTCGCCGCACTGGTCCTAGACCCAATTATCAGCGGATTTCACCTTACCAGAGTCCTAATGGACGGCGGCAGTAGCCTGAACCTGCTTTACCAGGACACAGTGTGAAAAATGGGCATCGATCCTTCAAGGATTAAACCCACAAAGACAACCTTCAAAGGTGTCATACCAGGGGTAGAGGCCAGCTGTACAGGCTCAGTTACACTCGAAGTGGTCTTCGGATCCCCGGATAACTTCCGGAGCGAGGAGTTAATCTTCAACATAGTCCCATTTCGCAGCGGCTATCACGCCCTACTTGGACGAACCGCATTTGCAAAATTCAATGTGGTGCCGCACTACGCATATCTCAAGCTCAAGATGCCAGGACCTCGTGGAGTCATCACGGTAAATGGAAACGCCGAACGCTCTCTCCGAACGGAGGAGCACACGGCGGCCCTGGCGACGGAAGTACAGAGTAGCCTCTCAAGGCAGTTCTCCAATCCAGGCGTCAAACGTCCGGACAACGTCAAGCGAGCCTGAAGTAACCTACAACAAATCCGGCTAGCACGTTCCGAGCAAGCATAGCAGTGCGGCCCCAACCCCAGCCCCCGCCGAACGGCGATACTGGTACCATGCGTACATAATTACGTCTTAGAGATACCATCGTCATAAGGGGAGGGGCACAACAACGGCACGCACATAAGGCGGCTCAACCGCACTATGGGGCTCCCTATTTTGCCGTTTTCCTTTTTTACACACTTTCAGGACCCAACTATTTGGAAGGCCTGTCCGGCAATACACTCATCGAACCAACGATGCAACAGCCAGGGAGGGAGCAAGCCACGTCAAAAGTCCAGGTGGTCTCTATAACGAGTTTAATACCTGTTTTACTTACAATCCCGCAGCTTGCCCCTGGAGGGGAATATGTCAAATACTCCCATATCTTGCTTACCGCACTTCTTGTATCATTCTGCTTTCGCAGCAGCCCTTTTTTAATAAACAATATATAGCTCTTACCTATTATTGTACTTATCTATTTTTATATACAAATATGTTCAGTCATGACATTCTGCAACCGTACACTTTGGTGCGGACAATACACCATGGGCTTACAACACCCCATAACATGGTGTGAGAAGACCGAACACTCTCACGAGTGCGGCACCCCGAACTTATAGTACTATATGCATCGGCTCCGAATCATGTCTTTGGTCAATAGTTGGGTTTGCCCGGCTCCCATGTTTTGGTACCTTACGTTCAACATTATTGGCTAAGGTAGCGCTGGGAGAACTACTGCGATTGTGCCCCAGTTGAGCTGGGTTAACACCTTAGTAGAGAAAGCTAAAACTAACTGTCATGATAGTGCGAGAGACATGTCGCTGTTCGCGAGGTTTCTTCGAGTCCTTAAAGACTTATGTCGCTTCGAGCGAGGAACCGGACTTATCCGGCCTAGGCGTGGATAGCGCCCCGAACTCGGTCTTCCGAATACTAGGGGCTTCGCCGAAATTTAAAATTATAGAATTCTATGGCTAAGTGAGAGTGATAAAGCATTATAAGTCCGGCGGCCTGGTTCGTTGTGCTGAACGCCTCCCTAGATGGACCCAAGAATGGGAACAAGAGCGCTCAGGTTTATCCCGAACACCCCAGCACTCGTGGCATGGGGGTCGAAGTCGACGACTTGCATCTCTCAGATTTGATAAAGCCCGCACAGAAGGTAATATTTTAAATTAACAAGCGTTGCTTAACGCATATGAACAAAGCTTCAGCGTACAGGATAACAAATGCGAGTCTACTCAAAAATTACATCTTTGGAGCACTCATCCGCTATACGGCGGGCACCCTTCAGAACGCCATTATAATACATCTCGGGCGTACGATACTCCTTGCCCGGCGGTGGCGCGTCCGTCAACAGCTTCTCCGCATCTAGCTTGCCCCAGTGCACCTTAGCACGGGCAAGGGCCCGACGAGCACCGTCAATACAAACGGAGCGCTTGACGATCTCAATCCACGGACACGCGTCCACCAGCCGCCGCACCAGACCGAAGTAGCTCCTAGGCATGACTTCTCCTGGCCACAGCCGAGCTATGAGGCCCTTCATGGCCTGTTCGGCCACCTTGTGGAGCTCGACCAGCTGCTTCAGCTGGTTGCTCAGGGGCACCGGATGTTCGGCCTCAGCATACTGAGACCAGAACACTTTTTCCGTCGAGCTCCCCTCTTCGGCTCAGTAGTATGCGGCGGCATCAGACACACTACGGGGCAGATCGGCGAATGCTCCTGGAGAGCTCCGGATTCGGGTAAGTAGCAGATAATTAACTTTTATATTTTGCTTTGCATAAAGAATGCCTTACCCGCTGCTATCTTCTTCATCGCCTCGATCTCCTGAAGGGCCTTCTGGGCTTCGGCCTTAACGGTCTTGGCACTCTCAAGAGCCAAGGCAAGCTCGGACTCTCGAGTCTTCAAGTCACGCTCCAAACTCTCGTGTTTTTCCACGAGAGCCTGGAGCTCTTGCCGCACCTCCACCACCCGCGCCTCCTGCTTCTCTCGCTCGGTGCGCTCCAAGGCCGCACTATTTTCGGCCTTGGAGACCGCCTCTTTCAGGGTCGCCACCTCGGTCGTGGCTCCTGCAACATTAACGTTGGTCTTGTTCTTATTTTGCAACCAAGTATTTCTATATACATTTACAGGAGGTACTATGTACCCTATTTATCCTCGAGCTGCTTCTTGGCACGGCCGAGCTCGCTCTCAGACCGCTCGAGGCTTTCCTTCAATGCATTGACCTCCGCAGTCAGTGCGGCAGAGGTCAGCAGTGCAGCCTGCATTCCCATATTGACATATTTCTATTAGACTCTTGCGTATATCTTTCTAGATCCTCAGCTCGGCTTTTCTTTCCGAACACCGAACTGAGCATCAAGGGCTACTGTCTATGCAGTTATATTTTTTATATATGTTTTTGAACACATACCTCAAAGCCCGTTAACAGGCTTGTACAGGCTTCCGTCAGCCCGCTCTTGGCGGACTGAACCTTCTGAATCACCGCACTCATAACAGTGCAGTGTTCCTCGTCGATGGAGGCGCTGTTAAGCGCCTCCAGCAAATTGTCCGGCGCCTCCGTGTGGACGGAAGTCGCCGGCGTCGCAGGCTTGCCCTTCTTATGAAGGCGCCGCCTGTCGGACTCTGGAACCGCTGATGGTTCCGGAGCAGTGTCCGGCCCGGGGCCGGACTTAGATCCCTCCGGGGCTTTACCCCCTTTAAGCCTGGAGTCCGGAAGGTCGCCTTGTGGCGCCTCCAGGACCACCTCCTCCTGGTTTTGTCCCCTACGGGACTCCACCTCAGCATCGTCTGTAGGGAGAGGGGAGGAGGCCGTCGGAACTGAAGCACTATTCATGTCCGACGAATTCATAGAGCTGCTCGACGAATCGCCAAGCTGAGCTCTGGGCGGACTGCATAATTAGATTCGGCATTAGAAGCTATCGAATAATAAAGGAATGCAATAAGTCTTTCGGGTAGCCGGACACTCACGATTTTGCCAGGGGCTTGACCCTGGATGGCCATTCCCCCCCGCTGTCTTCGGCGTCGGGGGCGTAGTCCGGCAGAAGGGTCTTCCCCTTCTTGGACCCTCCGACCTCCCCACTTGGGGCGGCCTTTATTTTGTTCCTCCCCCCGTTGGAGGGGGAGAGGCTTCTTCTTCTTCCTCCTCCTCCTCGTCTTCGGAGGCGGAGGGTGCGTTGGGGTTGTCGGGCAAATCCGACGCCACCGGGCACCGGGAACTCTTTCGGGTCCCCGTGGCCTTCTCCTTGGCCTTCTTCTCCGGCACCACGTGAGGTGCCGGAACCAGTAGCTTTGCTAATTGCGTGTCTACTGGGACTTCGGGCAAAGGAGCCAGACAGTCAAACTGTTCGGATGTCCTCTTCCAGTCCTGTTAAAGGAACAGGAGTTTAGATCCCACATAAAGTCACACTATGGAATTCGGGTATCCCGTAAGGGACTAAATGTAAGCTTACTTCGGAGGCTTGATGTTTGGCGCAGAATCCGCGATCCTCGGTGATGGGAGGGGAGACCTCGGAACTCTTGAAAAGCACCTTCCAGGCATCCTCGTGCTTCGTTTCGAAGAGCCGGGATAGAGTCTGGTGCCGGGCCGGGTCGAACTCCCACAAATTGAAGTCCCGTCGTTGACACGGGAGGATCCGGTGGAAGAGCATGACCTGGACCACGTTAACAAGCTTGACCTTCTTGGTCACCAGGTCTCGGACGCAGGTTTGGAGTCCGGTCACCTCTTCCGGATTGCCCCACGACAGGCCCGTCTCTTTCCAAGATGTGAGCCGGGTGGGGATGCCGGATCGAAATTCGGGGGCCGCTGCCCACTTAGGGTCACGCGGCTCGGTGATATAAAACCACCCCGATTGCCACCCTTTGATGGTTTCCACGAAGGCACCCTCGAGCCAAGTGACGTTGTCCATCTTGCCCACCATAGCACCTCCGCATTCCGCTTGTCGGCCTTTCACAACCTTCGGCTTGACGCTGAAGATCTTCAGCCATAGGCCAAAGTGGGGCTGGATGCGGAAGAAGGCCTCACACACGACAATAAACACCGAGATATTGAGGATGAAGTTTGGGGCCAGATCGTGGAAGTCCATGCCGTAGTAGAACATGAGCCCCCGGATAAACGGGTGAAGAGGAAAACCCAGTCCGCGGAGGAAATGGAGAAGAAAAACAACCCTCTCATGGGGCCTGGGGGTGGGGATGAGTTGCCCCACATCTGGAAGCCAGTGCGCGATGTCGTTAGACAAGTATCCGGCCTTCCTCAGTTTTTTGATTTGCCCCTCCGTGAAGGAGGAGGCCATCCATCTACCTCCCGCTCCGGACATGGTTGGAGAAGGTTGAGGTGGGAAGTGCGGGCTTGGGCGCTGGAGCTCGAGCATGCAGGGACGGATAAGCAGAGGAGGAAGAAGGCGTGAATGGAAAGGGCGGATTCTTGTCCCCTTATATGGGCGGCCAAAACTACGAGCCCCCCACCGGCCTAATAAAACTCGCTTATCTCCCAAGTACCGCGGTTAATGGCGTGGTTGGGTTACCCACACCCGTATTGATGAGAATCCCGGAATAAGGGGACACGATCTCTGCTTTGACAAGACGTGCCAAGGAAACCGCCTCGCTAAATGCGCTGAGGTGGAACAATAAAATGAATAAAAGCCTGGCCGTGGCAGGATGTCGCGCTGCGGAATACGTCAGCAGATCCGATTAATGCAAATATTATTCTCTCTACGGTGGAATGTGGAACTTATTTTGCAGAGTCGGACACTACCCTGGTGTTCAACATCTTCTATGAAATATTCGGAGGAGGAACCCGCCTTGCAATGCCGAAGACAACTTGCGCGCCGGACTCGTCGTCATTGAAGCCTGGTTCACGGGCTACTGAGGGAGTCCTGGATTAGGGGGTGTCCGTATGGCCGGACTAAGACCTTTGGTCGGACTCCCGGACTATGAAGATACAAGATTGAAGACTCCGTCCCGTGTCCGGATGGGACTTTCCTTGGCATGGAAGGCAAGCTTGGCGATACGATATGAAGATCTCCTCCCATTGTAACCGACTCTGTGTAACCCTAGCCCTCTCCGGTGTCTATATAAACTAGAGAGTTTTAGTCCGTAGGACGAACAACAATCATACCATAGGCTAGCTTCTAGGGTTTAGCCACTCCAATCTCGTGGTAGATCTACTCTTGTACTACCCATATCATCAATATTAATCAAGCAGGAGTAGGGTTTTACCTCCATCGAGAGGGCCCGAACCTGGGTAAAAACATCGTGTCCCTTGTCTCCTGTTACCATCCGCCTAGACGCATAGTTCGGGACCCCCTTCCCGAGATCCGTCGGTTTTGACACCGACACCCGCTCCGACCATTAGCTCGGAGCCAACTGCGCAGGTCGGGGATAGATGGTTGGACGCCACCCCGGGAGCCGCAATCTCTACGGCGATAGAGCCGAATACCAGCCTAGTCCTTTGTAGGGCCCGTGACTCCAAGGTGCCGGACTCCGCTCTGGACTCTGTATATTCTACACCTCTTCCGATCGAACCCGATTGGGCCCCGATCATGAAGTTCACCGCCACGGACGTCTTTCAGCACTCGCCCTTTGGCGATATCCTAAATTCACGAAAGTCTCTCTCTTTGTCAGGAGAGCCCTGGCCGAATTACGGTCAGCATGGTTGGGATACAGACGACGAAGAAATTCGAAACCCACCCACCACCCACTTGGTAGCCACTGTTGAGGATTTAACCGACATGCTCGACTTTGACTCCGAAGAAATCAACGGTATGGACACCGATAGAGGAGACGAACAAGAACCAGCACCTATAGGGCACTGGAAAGCCACCTCATCATACAATGTATACATGGTGGACACACCTAACAGAAATGACAACGAGGATCAAAAGGGCGCAACGAGGGATCGCTCCCTCGAAAAACAATCAAAGCGGCGGCGTAAGCGCAAGGCCAAGCCCCACCTCGACAAAGACCCAGCCATAGAGCAGGGTGAATCAACGGAAGACGAACATGCCATCGAACAACCGTCCAAACAGGACGGACAATCCGAACAACCCATCCCCGGGAAAGATAATAGTCCGGACGACCTCGCGCCGGACAAATTGCTGGAACATCAGAACCTCCACCAAAGGCTCGTTGCCACTGCACGTAGCCTGAAAAAGCAGAAGCGGAGGCTCAAAACAGCGGAAGATGCACTCAGGATCAGATGGGGCAAAGTACTCAATACTACACACAAGTACGGCAACACTCGTCACACAAAGAGCTATCCGAAGCGGAAACTACTACCGGAATTTGATGAAGAGGCCATAAAGCCCCCACAGTCAAAAAATAAGGAAGCCACAAGGTCGGATAGACGACCCCACGATCAATCTCAAGCAACAAAGGGCGCCGCACTCAATACGGCGCGCGATTCCAAGAATTCACATCAAAAAACTGGCCCAACCAGATCCATCTATGGGCCAAGAAAGCAGGCTCAAGTGAGCAATGCAATGCAAAAAATATCCAAACATCACGGCGCACCTAAATACAGGGGCGCCGCACATCCCCTATGTTTTACCGATGAGGTGCTGGATCATGAATTTCCAGCGGGATTCAAGCCCGTGAACATAGAAGCATACGACGGAACAACAGACCCTGGAGTCTGGATCGAGGATTATATCCTCCACATACACATGGCCAGAGGAGATGACCTCCACGCCATAAAATACTTACCCCTTAAGCTCAAAGGGCCAGCCTGGCATTGGCTTAAAAGCCTTCCCGAAAACACCATGGGAAGTTGGGAAGCGCTCGAGGATGCTTTCCGGGCAAATTTTCAAGGGACCTATGTCCGACCTCCGAATGCAGATGATCTGAGTCATATAACTCAGCAGCCCGGAGAGTCAGCCCGGAAACACTGGAACAGATTCCTTACTAAAAAGAATCAGATAGTCGACTGTCCGGACGCCGAGGCCCTAGCAGCTTTCAAACATAGCGTCCGAGACGAATGGCTCGCCAGACACCTCGGCCAAGAAAAGCCAAGAACAATGGCCACATTAACAAGCCTCATGACCCGCTTTTGTGTAGGAGAGGATAGTTGGTTGGCAAGAAGCAGCACCAGCAACCCGAATACGTCCGAACCCAGAGATGGGAACTGGAAACCGCGCCGTAACAAAGAACCGCGCCGGATCAAGGACAACAGCCCGATGAGCACGGCAGTAAACGCCAGATTCAAAAGCTCTCGGCAAAATCAGAAAAAGCCGCCCCCCAAAGATGACAGGGACGAGCTATCCAACCTCAACAAAATCTTGGACAAAATATGTCAAATCCACAGTACTGGAGACCTGCAAACCATACCCACAGAGATTGTTGGGTCTTCAAGCAGTCCAGCAAACTCAACACCGAACACAAGGGGCTCGACACACCAAGCGAGGATGACGACACACCCCACAAGAAGAACACCGGAGAACAAAAGAAGTTCCCACAAGAAGTCAAGACAGTAAGTTCACTTCAGATGACAAAAGGGAAAAACAGAATGGCGCTCACGAAGACACGCGCCGTACGGCCAGCCCCAGAGGAGCACCGCCACTGGTTGTTACAACCAATCACCTTTGATCATCACGATTACTCCAGAGGAGCCCGGAATGCAGGCTGGACTGCCTTGGTCTTGAATCCTATTATTGACGGACTCCAATTTACAAAAGTCCTTATGGATGGCGGCAGTGACTTGAACCTGTTATATCAGGACACAATCCGCAAACTAGGGGTAAACCCAGCTATAATCCGCCATGGCAACACTTCCTTTCGAGGAGTCACGCCGGGTCCAGATACCTAGAGTATGGGTTCCCTTTCGTTAGAAGTCACGTTCGGCTCACCCGACAACTTCCGAAGCGAAAAGCTAACATTCCACATCGCCCCATTCGTAAGTCGCTATCAAGCGCTACTGGGACATGAAGCTTTCGCCCGCTTTAACGCAATACCGCATTATGCATCCCTTACACTTAAAATGCCCGGCCCACGAGGCATCATCTCATTACAGGGGAATATAAATTGACCCCCAAAGTACGGGCAAAGGTGCGGCCGCCTGGACAACCGCCCACTAATCCAGCCCTACTATCCCGGACACGGCTCGACGAGTCCGGCGTAAACGTACATATGCTTAATAGCCGCATAACCCTGTACAAGGGGCTCCGCGTGTTCACGCCAGGAGACAATACGGCTCAATTCTTGCTCCAACTATATTTTGTTTATTTTAAATATAGATTTCTCGCACGCTTATTTTTTACTAAGTTCCTCTCTTTCGCAGACGAACATCATGCTACGCTCATCCAGGATACGACACAACGGAGACACAGGCGCAAACATGCAGCAGGGACCCGTTTCAAGGATTCTTTTCAGATTAAGACCCTGCGTAAACCTTTTTTACTGTCTCTTGTTGACAACATCCCCCGGTTTTCGCTATAACCGAGGAGGAGGCTGGCAACTTGGCATGTGGCCACGCCAAAATTTTTGCGCGTACCTGGACACCAGGGGCTTTTTTACCAAGGGCTCTATTTCGGCCTGTCTTCATAAAGACCGAATACCTTAGGGAGTGTTTGGCGTCGCGAGTTTGGCCCTATATGCATCAGCTCCAAATCATGTCTTTGGTCAAATGTTGGGTTTGCCCGGCTCCTGTGTTTTGCTGCCTTACGTTCCGCTATATCGGCTAACGCGGCACCAGGAGAACTACTACGATTGTGCCCTGGTTCGGCCAGGCGAGCACCTCAGTAGAGAAAGCCGAAAACTGACTGTCATGATATAGCGAGAGACTGGTCAACCACTCGATGACTTTTGGAATCTTTAGGATTCCTCCGCACTAATGAAGGGCCGCTTCCCGGTCAGGCACACTCGTGCCCCGAATTCGGGTGAGCGCGGTGCCCCTAGGGGCTATTCAGTAGCCCCACTGTCAAACTCCTATGGCTAAGTGAAAGTGATAAACCATTATAGTCCAGTTGCCTAGTTCGCCGTGCCACCACCTCCTTTATAGGACCAAGACGTTGGATTAAGTGTGAAAAGGCGCCTTTTTGAGAACACCCCCGCATTCTATGCATGGGGGCTGAAGCCAACGACTGCCATCTTTCAGGTTATATACACATATATACGTTAAACAGCCGCATAGGAGGCATCATAATTCTTGCAAGCACAAGTATAAAAAGCCTTTATATTCCATCAAAATATTTGTTTTACAATAGTACACGCTATTCGAACACAACATCCTTCGAGCACTGCGACTCTATTAAACGAGCGCCATGAAGAACTTCCTCAAAGTAGTGCTTGGCAGGTACTCGGCTTTCGTCTGAATCCCGGGATGCAACAACACTGGCCTTCATATCCACCCAGTATGTTTTGACACAGGCAAGAGTCATCTGTGCACCCTCTATGCACGCCGACCTCTTCATTGCATCATCATGCGGCACTGAACCAAGGAACTGCTGCACCAAGCCAAAATAACTCTTCAGCTCCGGCTTCTCCGGCCACAGACGACTCGCAACATACCTCATGGCGAGTCCGGATAACCTGTTCAGCTCCGCCCAGGCGGCAAAACGGTCGGATACCAAAAGTGGGCATTCTGGATTGTGGAACTGCGACCAAAAAAGCTCTTCCAATCCATGGTCACCTCGGCCGCGGAAGTGTTCGGTCGCGTCCGCCGCACTAGTTGCCAAATCCAGATAAGTGTTTTCCGCACTCCACTGCCGGTCTAACGGAGCATACTTGGGGTCTCCGAACTTCATCTGCAGCATATAGGGCTTTCCAGCCATGATATCTCTGGCCTGACGCAGCTCCTCCTTCATAGCTCTCATTGTAGAGCGAGTATCCTTTGCTTCAGCAGTGATCTTTTCAAGGTCCTTCTGAGCCGCCCTATCTTCTTGTTCAAGAAATTCACAGCGGTCAGTAGCATCCTTCAATTTTATGGCCATCTCGGCTATTACCTTCTTGCTCTGGCAGTGAGCAGCCTGTTCGGCTTTTAGCTCTTCGGCCGCTTTAACGGCAGCCGCATCACTTCTCCTTGCTTGCTCCTTGGCTCGGGCAAGTTTCGCCTGAAGGTTCTCCACGGCAGCAGCACCATCTACATTAAGCACATATATATAAGGCCCGAGCATCGAGCTCCTATTACCATGTGTCTTTGGAACATACCTTGTGCCTCGTCTAGCCGCTTACTTACAAGCGCGATGTCGGCATCTGCTACGTCAAGTTGCCGCTTTAGTTCGCCAGATTCATCAGTCCGGCTAGCCACCGAACGCCTCGCCACCTTCATAGAAAAGGCGACATATTATACCTGGGGTTATGATCCTCTGTGCGCCGTCACTCTTGACGACACACAGAGTCTCAGGGGCTACTATTTATACAGGGCGCATTTAATATGCGGCTCTACCAAAAGGTACACCTTTTTACGTACCTCAAAGCCTATTAGTAAACTCCTAGCAGCCTCGTACAATCCGCTTTCCGCGGATGAAATCCTTCCGATCACCGTAT
Organism: Triticum dicoccoides; assembly: GCF_002162155.2. Taxonomy (NCBI): domain Eukaryota; kingdom Viridiplantae; phylum Streptophyta; class Magnoliopsida; order Poales; family Poaceae; genus Triticum; species Triticum dicoccoides. The sequence goes on along the minus strand of NC_041381.1, from coordinate 478,561,255 downwards.
TCATCAACATACAGTGTTCTTCTGAGATGGACGCCCTCCCAAGCAGATCCTTCAGCCCCTTCGACTGTGCACCAAAGGGTGCCGGACTAGCCTGACGACCTTTTCCAGGGTCCGGACTTGGAAAAACCCTCCAAGACGACACCTCGGGGTCGCCTGCCTCGTGAGACGGTGCAACAAGGGGAGGCGTTTCGCTCTCTATCATCTCCGGACGAAGATCCCCTGAAGATGAGCTCTGCTGAGAAGGGTTGAGATCCGAACTGCAAGGTAATGTTTCGGTTATCTTCCTCAGAAATAAAACAAGAGTGTCATTCATTATGGAACCCCTCCCTTCACTTACGTCTCGGGGGAGAGCGGGTCCCCTTTAGGGGGCGATTCGGCCAGGGCGTTCTCCGGTGCCGAACCCTCTGGCGAAGATTTCTTCCCTCCTTTTGAGGCCATCACCTCCGGGTCTTCAGAGGCAGTCCTTTTCTTTCCCTGGTCAGGGGAATTTTTGATTCTTCCCTTCCTAACAGCCTCGTTCGCGGAGGCGGTAGCTCCTTGGTTCCCCCCTTCGCCTTCCGCCAAAAGCGCGACCTCCAGCATCCTGGTTAGCATGGGATTCGGCGCGGTCTCGGGCAAGGGGGCTGGACACCTGATAAGCTTTGCCTTCACTATCCACTCATGTTCAAAGGACAATTCTATTAAGGGTAATTTTGTGATGAAAATATGGATGGTGTGTCCAAATACGGGGCTACTTACCTTAGCATCCGGGCGATTGCACCTCAGACCTACGTCCTCGGACAAATCCGGACACCTTGCTTGTGATCCGAAGAACAATTTGTACATCTCCACGGGTGTCGCGCCCATGAAATGTTGGAGGACTCGCGGTCCCTTCGGATTAAATTCCCACAGGCGGAGAGGGTGACGTTTGCAGGGTAGTGTACGGTGAATCAGCATAACTTGCGCCATTACGGTCAAATTGATATCTCTTTCTAGAAGATCTCGAATGCGGTCCTGCAGCAAGGGCACGTCTTTGGGCAGCCCCTAGATAAGTCCTTCATTAACCCATGATGCTAGTCGTGGTGGGGGACCCGAGCGAAAAGAAGGTGGCGCCACCCATGTGGTGCCCCTGGCGGCTGTGATGTAAAACCAGTCCCGTTACCATAAGCCGAACTCCTCTTGGAAAGAGCTCTTGGGCCATGGAGCATCGGCCATCTTGCTTATTATAGCTCCTCCGCACTCAGCGTGTTGCCCCTTGATCATCTTCGGTTCCACCTTGAAGGTTCTTAGCCACAATCTGAAGTGAGGAGTAATATGGAGGAAGGCCTCACACACGACAATGAATGATGAGATTTGGAGGATGGACTCCAGAGCTAAGTCGTGGAACTCCAGCCCGTAATAAAACATAAGCCCCCTCACGAAGGGATCAATCGGGAAGCCTAGCCCCCGAAGGAAGTGAGATGCGAACCCACGCTCTCACCGGACTAGGGAGTGGGAATGGCCTGCCCTTGAGCAGGCAGCCTATGCGAGATTTCGCCGGTTAGATACCTGGCATCTCTCAGCTTTTGCACCTCTTCTTCCGTAACGGAGGAAGGCATCCACCGGCCTTGAAGGTCGGAGCCGGACATCATCGAAGGTCCGAAGCGCCTAAAACTAGAGCTTTGGGTGTTGGAACTCGAAGCGAGGGGCGGATTCGATTGGATTGAGAAGAAAGGAGTCGAGCCTTGGTCTCTTTATAAAGGAGTTGAATACCAAGAGCCCTCCCCGTAACTGTTTGGGACTCGCTTTCAATTAGGGAGTCATACCAAAGGCACGGTTGGGTTACCCACGCTCGTATTGATGAGAATCCCGGAATAAGGGGACACGATCTCTGCTTTGACGAGACGTGCCAAGGAAACCGCCTCACTAAACACGCTGAGGTGGAATAGTAAAACGATTCGAATAAAGGCCTGGCCGTGACATGACGTCACGCTGCGGAATACCTCAGTAGATTAGATTTGTGCAAATATTATTCTCTCTACGGTGGCATGTGGAACTTATTTTGCAGAGCCGGACACTATCCTTGTGTTCAACATCTTCTATGAAGTATTCGGAGGAGGAATCCGTCTTGCAATGCCGAAGAAAATTTGCGCACCGGACTCGTCGTCATTGAAGCCTGGTTCAGGGGCTACTGAGGGAGTCCTGGATTAGGGGGTGTCCGGATGGCCGGACTATGACCTTTGGTCAGACTCCCAGACTATGAAGATACAAGATTGAAGACTCCGTCCCGTGTCCGGATGGGACTTTCCTTGGTGTGGAAGGCAAGCTTGGCGATACGATATGAAGATCTCCTCCCATTGTAACCGACTCTGTGTAACCCTAGCCCTCTCCGGTGTCTATATAAACCGTAGAGTTTTAGTCTGTAGGACGAACAACAATCATACCATAGGCTAGCTTCTAGGGTTTATCCTCTCTGATCTCGTGGTAGATCCACTCTTGTACTAACCATATCATCAATATTAATCAAGCAGGAGTAGGGTTTTACCTCCATCGAGAGGGCCTGAACCTGGGTAAAAACATTGTGTCCCTTGTCTCCTATTACCATCCGCCTAGACGCACAGTTCGGGATCCCCTACCCGAGATCCGCCAGTTTTGACACCGACACCCTCTGACTCCTGGGACCCACCAGTTATGTCTTCGCACGCAAGGAAGTGCCTGACAGTCGGGACCCACCTGGTCGAAGCGTACGTAGTGTTGTCATTCTGGTCATGAACGTGTATGTACATACTGGTCAATCAGTCTGTCTGCAGACTGCGGCGATGAACCGTGGTTGTGCAAGGAAGGAAGGGCACGTGTCCTAGTAGAGGCGCGCACGTAGCATGTACACATACGTACAGTGGCCAGGGTGCAAGAAAGTAAATACGGCCACGTACATACATACGGGCGGGGTCTCGAACGCCTACTCGCGCATACGTACAGCCATGGCTCGTGTACATGGCTGGGTCAGAACGGAGAAACTGCGTTGTCATCGTGTTCGTGGGGAGGTAACGGAATGCGTCGTGTTCATCGAGAGGCAACAGAACGCGTGCTGTTCATCGGGAGCCAACCGGCTTGGATGGAACAACCGATGGAAACGAGGCCTGGCATACCGTAGAATGGAGGAAACGGCCTTGTGTTTGACCGGCCATGGTCGAAACGGGATCTTGTTCATCGGGAGGGGTCTGGCGTACCGCAAAACAGAGGAAACCGACTTCTATTGGACCTCCTCCGGTCGAAACGGGGTCCGGTTGATCGGGAGGGGTGTGGCGTACCACCAAACGGAGGAAACAGACTTGTGTTGGAGTGCTAAGATCGAAACGGGGGTCCTGTTCATTAGGAGGGGTGTGGCGTACCGCAAAACGGGACTCCACGGGATATTGTTCATCTTCACCGTTGACCTCCTCCAGCCTCCACCGGGATACTATTCATCCACCGTCGACCTCCTCCAGCCTCCACGTGTGACTGTTCATCCATGGGCTCCAGTTCATCTAGCCTCCACCGCGCGCTCCTCCACCGGCTACTGTTCAGTCAACCATCTCCACGGTGTCCTGTTAAACCACCCCTCCACGGGCTACTGTTCATCTAGCCCTTGACCGGCTACTATTCAACCAGCCCTCCACGGGGTCCTGTTCCTCCAGCCCTCCACGGGGTCCTGTTCATCCACCCCCCAACCGGCTCGATCGATTGGGGTACTGTTCATCCAGCGGCAACACCACGGGGTCCTGTTCATCCAACCCCCCACAGGGAACTGTTCATCCAAACCCCCCAACAATGCTCACTATTCATCCAGAGGCAGCATCGATCGGCTTCAGTTAGCATCAGTAGCGAAGGAATCGCTCGATCGGGTTCAGTTAACAGCCATCGATCGATCGCTCGAGTACAGTAACGCGTAGCCTGCAGTGCAATCGCTTGAGTTCAGTAGGCGAACGCCTTCCTCGGGTTCAGTTAGAGCCCCACGCCTCGCACCCACACACGTACGTGTATGAGAGAAACGCGCATCGCTTGGCCCCCGACAACCCACCGTAATCGGGAACTCCCCGATATTTTCCTCGCCCACGCTTCTACCATGGTTTTTTCCGTCATGGACGGCCCAAAGAATGTCATGCAGCTGCGTCTCCGACCCGCTCAGGACGAAAAGCCCATTTTTTGTCATGATTTTTTGACATAGAAGTAGGGGGCCACCACATCTATGATGATACCGGGTTTTGTCACAATTATCATCATAGAAGTGTCATAAATATGACAGAAAAAAATTTGTTTGGCCCAAAATGTCATGGATATGTCTTTTTTTGTAGTGTTGGGGATGCTATGTTTCATGAAGATGATATTTTTAGTCCCCCAAGTTTTGATGAGAAAATATATTATGATGAAAGCATGCCTCCTATTTATGATGATTATATTGATGAAAGTGGGTTTGGAAGAGTGTCAACTTTAGGAAGTAATGATCCCACTATTTTGGAGGGTGTTGAATCTCATTGTGATAATTACGAAAGTGGATTTGGAGAGGACATGACTTTATTTAGTGATGAATCCACTATTTCAGAAGAGGTTCCAATTGATTATGAGAACAAAGTTGCTATCTACTATGATTATTGTGATGACATGTATGCTATAAAGAATAATTATAACCATGAAACTTGTCATCTTGATTTTAATTTTCAATTGGATTATGCCTCACATGATAGTTATTTGTTGAGTTTGCTCCCACAACTATTCATGAGAAGAAATTTGCTTATGTGGAGAGTAATACAATTTATATGCTTGTGCATCATGAAAATAATGCTTTATGTGATGGTTATATTGTTGAATTCATTCATGATGCTACTGAAAATTATTATGAGGGAGGAATATATGCTTGTAGGAATTGCAATCATATCAAGTTTCCTCTCTATGTGTTGAAAATCTTGAAGTTACGCTTGTTTTGCTTTCCTATGCTAGTTGATTCTTCTCCCCATAAGTTGTTTGCTCACAAAATCCCTATGCATATGAAGTGGGTTAGACTTAAATGTGTTAGTCATATGCTTCATGATGCTCTCTTTGTAGTTCAATTCTTATCTTTCATGTGAGCATCGTTGAAATCATCATGCCTAGCTAGAAAGGCATTAAAGAAAAGCGCTTGTTGGGAGACAACCCAATATTTTACCATAATGTTTTTGTGTGTTCACATGATTAAGCTATTGTAGTAATCATGTTTTATAGCTTTTGTTTCAATAAAGTGCCAAGTAAAGCCTTTGGGGTATTGTGGATGATCGTTGACTTGATTCTGTGCAAAAACAGAAACTTTTACGCCCAGTCCAGGAAATTTTAAAATTCACTGGAATGTGCTTTTGATCTGAATTTTTTACAAAATATTTATATACAAATTACCTAGATTGTCCTAATTTTAGAATTTTTGGAGTTACAGAAGTATGGAAAGTTTCGAGATTACTACAGACTGTTCTGTTTTTGACAGATTCTATTTTCTATGTGTTGTTTGCTTATTTTGATGAATCCATGAGTAGTATCGGAGGGTATGAACCATGGAGAAGTTGGAATACAGTAGATACAACACCAATATGAATTTAGAATGAGTTCACAACAGTACCTAAGTGGTGATTTATTTTCTTATCCTAACGGATCTCATAAGATTTTCTGTTGAGTTTTGTGTTGTGAAGTTTTCAAGTTTTTGGCTAAAGATTCGATGGACTATGTAATAAGGAGTGGCAAGAGCCTAAGCTTGGGAATGCCCAAGGCACCCCAAGGTAATATTCAAGGACAACCAAGAGCCTAAGCTTGGGGATGCCCCGGATAGCATCCCCTCTTTCGTCTTCGTTCATCGGTAACTTTACTTGCAGCTATATTTTTATTCATCACATGATATGTGTTTTTCTTGGAGCGTAATTTTATTTTATTTTGTTTTTCTTGCTGTTTGAATAATATCCCAAGATCTGAAATTCTTAAATGTTAGAGAGTCTTCACATAGTTACATAATTATTTGACTACTCATTGATCTTCACTTATATCTTTTTGGAGTAGTTTGTCATTTGCTCTAGTGCTTCACTTATATCTTTTTAGAGCACAGCGGTGGTTTTATTTTGAAGAAACTGATGAACTCTCATGCTTCACTTATATTATTTTGATAGTCTCTAAACAGCATGGTAATTTGCTTTGGTTATGAATTTAGTCCTAATATGATAGGCATCCAAGAGGGATATACTAAAAACTTTCATATAAAGTGCATCGAATACTAAGAGAAGTTTGAGTCCTTAGTCATGTTAGTGAGTCATTGTGGATTGTAGAAATACTTGTGTTGAAGTTTGTGACTCCCGTAGCATGCACGTATGGTGAACCATTATGTGATGAAGTCGGAGCATGATTTATTTATTGATTTTCTTCCTTATGAGTGGCGGTCGGAGACGAGTGATGGCCTTTTCCTACCAATCTATCCCCCTAGGAGCATGCGTGAAGTACTTCATTTTGATAACTAATAGACTTCTGCAATAAGTATGTGAGTTCTTTATGACTAATGTTGAGTCCATGGATTATACGCACTCTCACCCTTCCACCATTGCTAGCCTCTCTTGTGTCGCACAACTCTCACCGGTACCATACACCCACCATATACCTTCCTCAAAACAGCCACCATACCTACCTATGATGGCATTTCCATAGCCATTTCGAGATATATTGCCATGCAACTTTCCACTGTTCCGTTTATTATGACATGCTTCATCATTGGCATATTGCTTTGCATGATCATGTAGTTGACATCGTATTTGTGGAAAAGCAACCTTTCATAATTCTTTCATACGTGTCACTCTTGATTCATTGCACATCCCGGTACACTGTCGGAGGCATTCATATAGAGTCATATCTTGTTCTAAGTATCGAGTTGTAATTCTTGAGTTGTAAGTAAATAAAAGTGTGATGATCTTCATTATTAGAGCATTGTCTAGGTGAGGAAAGGATGATGGAGACTATGATTTCCCCACAAGTCGGGATGAGACTCCAGATAAAAAAAAGAGGCCAAAAAAGAGAAGGCCCAAAAAAACAAAAAATGATGAGAGAAAAAGAGAGAAGGGGCAATGCTACTATCCTTTTACCACACTTGTGCTTCAAAGTAGCACCATGATCTTCATGATAGAGAGTCTCCTATGCTGTCACTTTCATATATTAGTGGGAATTTTTCATTATAGAACTTGGCTTTTATATTCCAATGATGGGCTTCCTCAAATTGCCCTAGTTCTTCGTGAGCAAGCGAGTTGGATGCACACCCACTTAGTTTATTTTTGAGCTTTCATAAACTTATAGCTCTAAGTGCATTAGTTGCATGTCAATCCCTACTCACTCACATTGATATCTATTGATGGGCATCTCCATAGACCGTTGATTGCCTAGTTGATGTGAGACTATCTCCTTCTTTTTGTCTTCTCCACAACCACCTTATTCTATTCCACCTATAGTGCTATGTCCATGGCTCACGCTCATGTATTGCGTGAAAGTTGAAAAAGTTTGAGAACATCAAAAGTATGAAACAATTGCTTGGCTTTTCATCGAGGTTGTGCATGATTTGAATAATTTGTGTGATGAAGATGGAGCATAGCCAGACTATATGATTTTGTAGGGATAGCTTTCTTTGGCCATGCTATTTTGAGAAGACATAATTGCTTTATTAGTATGCTTGAAGTATTATCATTTTTATGTCAATATTAAACTTTTGTTTTGAATCTTATGGATCTGAATATTCTTGCCACAATAAAGAAGTTTATAGTGATAAATATGTTAGGTAGCATTCCACATCAAAAATTCTATTTTTATCATTTACCTACTCGAGGACGAGTAGGAATTAAGCTTGGGGATGCTTGATACATCTCCAACGTATTAATTTTTAATTGTTCCATGCTACTCCCTCCATTCCTTTATATAAGGTGTATTTGTTTTTTGATAAAATTCCAGAATGTAAGGTGCATTTCTTCTAATTTCTCATAATTCCTTGTTAGCCCTCTAGAAAAATGGAAAGTATCCCTCTCCTGATTGTCTGTATCTCTCCTTTAGCAAAAGAAGGAAAGTATCTCTCTGTCGATTGCATGCATCTCTTACTTTCCTGGACTAATTGATTTACTTACCACTAATCAACAAATTTGCCAAGGGTATTTCAGTCCTAACATGTCTATAATTTCGTGCCTTGGTGACCGTGCTGAAAATAATACACCTTACATAATGGAATGGAGGGAGTATTATATTATCCATCTTGGATGTTTTATATGCATATATATGCTATTTTATATTATTTTTAGGACTAACCTATTAAACTAGAGCCCAGTGCCAGCTTTTGTTTTTTCCTTGTTTTTGAGTTTTACAGAAAAGGAATACCAAACGGAGTCCAAATGACTTGAACATTTACGGTGATTTTTATGGACCAGAAGAAGCCCCCGAAGCAAAAGAGTTGGGATAGAAGAGTCCCTGGGCCACCACAAGGATGGAGGGCGCCCCCCTAGAGCGCGCCCCCAATCTTGTGGTTGACTCGGGGACCCCCCCTGACTTGTTCCTGACGCCAACACCTCTTATATATCCCCAAACTTCCAGAACAGAACCTAGATCAGGAGTTCCACCGCCGCAAGCCTCTGTAGCCACCAAAAACCAATCGGTACCCTGTTCCGGCACCCTTCCGGAGGGGAAATCATCACCGGTGGCCATCTTCATCATCCCGGTGCTCTCCATGACGAGGAGGAAGTAGTTCACCCTTGCGGCTGAGGGTATGCACCAGTAGCTATGTGTTTGATCTCTCTCTCTCTCTCTCTCTCTCTCTCTCTCTCTCTCTCTCTCTCTCTCTCTCTCTCGTGTTCTTGATTTGGCACGATCTTGATGTACTGCGAGCTTTGCTACTATAGTTGGATCTTATGATGTTTCTCCCCCTCTACCTTCTTGTAATGGATTGAGTTTTCCCTTTGAAGTTATCTTATCGGATTGAGTCTTTGAGGATTTGAGAACACTTGATGTATGTCTTGCATGTGCTTATCTGTGGTGACAATGGGATATTCACGTGATCCTCTTGATGTATGTTTTGGTGATCAACTTGCGGGTTCTGTGACCTAGTGAACTTATGCATGGGGGTTGGCACACGTTTTTGTCTTGACTCTCTGGTAGAAACTTTGGGGCACTCTTTGAAGTTCTTTGTGTTGGTTTGAATAGATGAATCTGAGATTGTGTGATGCATATCGTATAACCAAACCTGCGAATACTTGTGGTGAAATTGGAGTATCTAGGTGATATTAGGGTTTTGGTGGATGTGTGTCTTAAGGTGTTATTTAGTATGAACTCTAGGGATGTTTGTGACACTTATAGGAATAGCCAATAGATCGATCAGAAAGAATAACTTTGAGGTGGTTTCGTACCCTACAATAATCTCTTCGTTTATTCTCCGCTATTAGTGACTTTGGAGTGACTCTTTGTTGCACGTTGAGGGATTTTTATATGATCTAATTATGTTATCATTGTTGAGAGAACTTTCACTAGTGAAAGTATGAACCCTAGGCCTTGTTTCGAAGCATTGCAATACCATTTTCGCTCACTTTTGTTACTTGCTATCTTGCTGTTTTTATATTTTCAGATTACAAAAACCTATATCTACCATCCATATTACGCTTGTATCACCATCTCTTCGCCGAACTAGTGCACCTATACTATTTACCATTGTATTGGGTGTGTTGGGGACACAAGAGACTCTTTGTTATTTGGTTGCAGGGTTGTTCGAGAGAGACCATCTTCATCCTACGCCTCCCACAGATTGATAAACCTTAGGTCATCCACTTGAGGGAAATTTGCTACTTTCCTACAGAACTCTATGCTTGGAGGCCCAACATGAGTCTACAAGAAGAAGGTTGCGTAGTAGACATCAAGCAGCAGGTGCTCTTGGAGGCCTCACATAATTTGCAGACATAAAAGAACCAGCTTCAGAGTAATTTGATATATTTTCCTACACAATTAAGAAACAATGTAAGAAATGACCTGAAATGAAACAATGAAATGAAATAACAGTGCCTTGATACATCCATTTTGCATCATGCTTTTATGTTAATATTTATTGCATTATGGGCTGCTATTACACATTATATCACAATACTTATGACTTTTTTCTCTTATTTTATAAGGTACATGAAGAGGGAGAATGCCGCCAGCTGGAATTCTAGACTGGAAAAGGAGCAAATATTAGAGACCTATTCTGCACAACTCCAAAAGTCCTGAAACTCCACGAAGATCAGTTTTGGAATATATTAAAATATTGGGCGAAGAAAGCACCAGAGGGGGGCCACCAGTCAGCCATGAGGGTGGAGGGCGCGCCCTACCCCCTGGGCGTGCCCCCCTACCTCATGGGCCACCTAGCAGGCCCCCGACTCTCATCTTCTGCTATATGGTGTCTTTTGCCCTGGAAAAATCATAAGGAAGCTTTTGGGACGAAGCGCCGCCATCTCGAGGCGGAATCTGGGCAGGACCAATCTAGGGCTCTGGAGGAGGTGTTCTGCCAGGGAAACATCCCTCCTAGAGGGGAAATCACCGCCATCATCATCACCATCGATCCTCTCATCGAGAGGGGGTCAATCTCCATCAACACCTTCACCAGCACCATCTCCTCTCAAACCCTAGTTCATCTCTTGTATCCAATCTTTGTCTCAAAACCTCAGATTGGTACTTGTGGGTTGCTAGTAGTGTCGATTACTCCTTGTAGTTGATGCTAATTGGTTTATTCAGTGGAAGATCATATGTTTAGATCCTTAATGCTACTCAATACCCCTCTGATTATGAACATGAATATGCTCTGTGAGTAGTTATGTTTGTTCCTTAGGACATGGGAGAAGTCTTGTTATAAGTAATCATGTGAATTTGGTACTCGTTCGATATTTCGATGAGATGTATGTTGTCTCTCCTCTAGTGGTGTTATGTGAACATCAACTACATGAAACTTCACCATGATTTGGGCCTAGGGGAAGTCATTGGGAAGTAATAAGTAGATGATGGGTTGCTAGAGTGACAAAAGCTTAAAGCCTAGTTTATGTGTTGCTTCGTAAGGGGCTGCGTTGGATCCATATGTTTCATGCTATGGTTAGGTTTACCTTAATTCTTCTTTCGTAGTTGTGGATGCTTGCGAGAGGGGTTAATCGTAAGTGGGAGGCTTGTCCAAGCAAGGACAACACCCAAGCACCGGTCCACCGACATATCAAATTATCAAAGTAACGAATGTGAATCATATGAGCATGATGAAAACTAGCTTGACAATAATTCCCTTGTGTCCTCGGGAGCACTTTGCTTTATATAAGAGTTTCTCCAGGCTTGTACTTTGCTACAAAAACGATTGGGCCACCTTTTTGCACCTTGTTTACCTTTGTTACTTGTTACCCATTACGAATTACCTTATCACAGAACTATCTATTACCGATAATTTCAGTGCTTGCACAGAATACCTTACTAAAAACTGCTTGTCATTTCCTTCTGCTCCTCGTTGGGTTCGACACTCTTACTTATTGAAAGGACTATGATATATCCCCTATACTTTTGGGTCATCAAGACTCTTTTCTGGCGCCGTTGCCGGGGAGTGAAGCGCCTTTGGTAAGTGGAATTTGGTAAGGAAACATTTATATAGTGTGCTGAAATTTACTGTCACTTGTTACTATGGAAAATAATCCTTTGAGGGGCTTGTTTGGGGTATCTTAACCTTGACCAGAAGTGCAAAGAGTTGTTCCTCAACCTACTGAACCTACTGAAAATATTTACTTTCAAATTCCTTCAGGTATGATAGAGAAACTGCTGGCTAATCCCTATACAGGAGATGGAACATTACATCCTGATATGCACCTAATCTATGTGGATGAAGTTTGTGGGTTAGTTAAGCTTGCAGGTTTGCCCGAGGATGTTGTCAATAAGAAGGTCTTCCATTTATATTTTAAGGGAAAGGCATTGACATGGTATAGGCTATGTGATGACATTGAATCATGGAACTACAACCAGTTGAAATTGGAATTTCATCAGAAGTTTTATCCTATGCTCATATATATAATTTTTGGCCTCATGAAGGAGAAAGTATCGCTCAAGCTTGGGGGAGGCTTAAGTCAATGTTATATTCATGCCCCAATCATGAGCTCTCAAGGGAAATTATTATTCAAAAAATTTATGCTTGGCTTTCTCATAATGATCGCTCCATGCTCGATACTTCTTGTACTGGTTCTTTTATGATGAAGACTATTGAATTCAAATGGGATTTATTGGAAAGAATTAAACGCAACTCTGAATATTGGGAACTCGATGAAGGTATGGAGTCAGGTATAACCCCTAAGTTTGATTGTGTTAAATCTTTTATGGATACCGATGCTTTTCATGAATTTAGCACTAAATATGGACTTGACTCCGAGATAGTAGCCTCTTTCTATAAATCATTTGCTACTCATGTTGATCTCCCTAAGGAGAAGTGGTTTAAATATCATCCTCCCATTGAAGTGAAAGTAGTAGAACCTATTAAAGTTGAAGAATAAACTATTACTTATAATGTTGATCCTATTGTTCTACTGCTTATATTGAGAAACCACCTTTCCTTGTTAGAATAAAGGATCATGCTAAAGCTTCAACTGTGGTTCGTAAGAGTAATACTAGAACACCTACACCCCCTAAGCAAATTAAAGTTGAACCTAGTATTGCTATGGTTAAATATCTCTTGGTCGATAATATTGATGGGCATGTTATTTATTTCTGTGATGAAGCTGCTAGAATTGCTAAACCCGATACTAAAAATAAGCATAGACTCGTTGTTGGCATGCCTGTTGTTTCTGTTAAAATAGGAGATCATTGTTAACATGGTTTATGTGATATGGGTGCTAGTGTGAGTGCAATACCTCATTCCTTATACAAAGAAATTATGCATGATATTGCACCGCCTGAGATAGAAGATATTAATGTTACTATTAAGCTTGCCAATATAGATACTATTTCACCAATTGGGATTGTTAGAGATGTTGAAGTCTTGTGTGGGAAAATTAAATATCCTACTAATATTCTTGTTCTTGGTTCCCCACAAGATGACCTTTGTCCCATTATATTTGGTAGACCCTTCTTGAATACTATTAATGCTAAGATAGACTACGAAAAGGATATTTTTACTGTTGGTTTAGGGGATATGTCTCATGATTTTAATTTTGCTAAATTTCATAGACAACCCCATGATAAAGAATTGCCTAGTAAGGATGAAATTATTGGTCTTGCTTCTATTGTCGTGCCTCCTAATGATCCTCTAGAACAATATTTGCTTGACCATGAAAATGATATGTTTATGAATGAAAGAAGGGAAATAGATGAGGTATTCTTTAAGCAAGGACCTATTTTGAAACACAACTTGCCTGTAGAAATTCTTGGACATCCTCCTCCACCCAATGGAGATCCTGTGTTTGAGCTTAAACAATTACCTAATACTCTTAAATATGCTTATCTCGATGAAAAGAAGACATATCGTGTTATTATTAGTGCTAACCTTTCAAAGCATGAATAAGAGAAATTATTGAAAACTTTGAAGAAGCACCGTGCTTCTATTGGATATACTCTTGATGATCTTAAGGGCATTAGCCACACTCTATGTCAGCACAAAATAAAACTAGAGAAAGACGCTAAACTAGTTGTTGATCATCAAAGATGGTGAAATCCTAAGATGAAAGAAGTGGTAAGAAATGAAATACTAAAGCTTCTAGAGCCAGGTATAATTTATCCTATTGCTGATAGTCAGTGGGTAAGCCCTGTTCATTGTGTCCCTAAGAAGGGAGGTATTACTATTGTTCCTAATGATAAGAATGAATTGATCCCACAAAGAATTGTTATAGGTTATAGAATGGTAATTGATTTCCAGAAATTAAATAAAGCTACTAGAAAAGATCATTACCCTTTACCTTTCATTGATCAAATGCTAGAAAGACTATCCGAACATACACATATTTACTTTCTAGATGGTTATTCTGGTTTCTCTCAAATACCTGTGTCAAAAGAGGATAAGGAAAAGACCACTTTCACTTGTCCTTTCGGTACCTTTGCTTATAGATTTATGTCTTTTGGTTTATGCAATGCACCTGCTACCTTTCAAAGATGTATGACTACTATATTCTCTGACTTTTGTGAAAAGATTGTTGAGGTTTTCATGGATGAGTTCTCTGTTTATGGAACTTATTTTGATGATTGCTTAAGCAACCTTGATCGAGTTTTGTAGAGATGCGAAGAAACTAATCTTGTCTTGAATTGGGAGAAGTGCCAATTTATGGTTAATGAAGGTATTGTCTTGGGGCATAAATTTCTGAAAGATGTATTGAAGTTGATAAAGCTAAAGTAGATGCTATTGAAAAGATGCCGTGTCCTAAAGATATCAAAGGTATAAGAAGTTTCCTTGGTCATGCTGGTTTCTATAGGAGGTTTATTAAAGACTTCACTAAAATTTCTAGGGCTCTCACTAATCTCTTGCAAAAAGATGTTCCTTTTGTCTTTGATGATGATTGTGTAGAAGCATTTGAAATACTTAAGAAAGCCTTGATTTCTACACCTATTGTTCAGCCACCTGATTGGAATTTACCCATATTATGTGTGATGCTAGTGATTATGCTGTTGGTGTTGTTCTAGGACAAAGAGTCGATAAGAAATTAAATGTTATCCAATATGCTAGTAAAACTCTAGACAGTGCCTAGAGAAATTATTCTACTACTGAAAAAGAATTTTTAGCAGTTGTATTTGCTTGTGATAAGTTCAGACCCTATATTGTTGATTCCAAAGTAATTGTTCACACTGATCATGCTGCTATTAAATACCTTATGGAAAAGACAGTGCTAAACCTAGACTTATTAGATGGGTTCTCTTGCTACAAGAACTTGATTTGCATATTATTGATAGAAAGGGAGATGAGAAACCCATTGCAGATAACTTGTCTAGGTTAGAAAATGTTCTTGATGACCCACTGCCTATTGATGATAGCTTTCTTGATGAACAATTAGCTATCATAAATGCTTCTCGTACTACTCCATGGTATGCTGATTATGCTAATTACATTGTTGCTAAATCTATACCACCTAGTTTCACATACCAGCAAAATAAAAAGTTTTTCTATGATTTAAGACATTACTTTTGGGATGATCCACACCTTTATAAAGAAGGAGTAGATGGTGTTATTAGACATTGTGTACCTGAGCATGAACAGGAACAGATCCTACGCAATTGTCACTCCAAGGCTTACATAGGACACCACGCTGGAGATAGAACTGCACATAAGGTATTGCAATCCGGTTTTTACTGGCCTACTCTTTTCAAAGATGCCCGTAAGTTTGTCTTGTCTTATGATGAATGCCAAAGAATTGGTAATATTAGTAGACGTCAGGAAATGCCTATGAATTATTCACTTGTTATTGAACCATTTGATGTTTGGGGCTTTGATTATATGGGACCTTTTCCTTCCTCTAATGGGTATACACATATTTTAGTTTCTGTTGATTACGTTACTAAATGGGTGGAAGCTATTCTAGCTAGTAGTGTTGATCATAACACCTCTATTAAGATGCTTAAAGAAGTTATTTTTTCGAGGTTTGGAGTCCCTAGATATTTAATGACTGATGGTGGTTCAAATTTTTTCATGGTGCTTTTCGTAAAATGCTTGCTAAGTATGATGTTATCATAGAATTGTGTCTCCATATCATCCTCAGTCTAGTGGTCAAGTAGAATTGAGTAATCGAGAGATTAAATTGATTTTGCAAAAGACTATTAATAGATCTAGAAAGAATTGGTCCAAGAAACTTGATGATGCTTTATGGGCTTATAGAATTGCTTATAAAAATCCTATGGGTATGTCTCCGTATAAAATGGTTTATGGAAAATTTTGTCAGTTACCTCTTGAACTAGAACATAAGGCATATTGGGCTATTAAAGAGCTCAATTATGATTTCAAACTTGCCGGTGAGAAGAGGTTATTTGACATTAGCTCGCTTGATGAATGGAGATCCCAAGCCTATAAGAATGCCAAGTTGTTTAAATAAAAAGTTAAAAGATGGCATGACAAAAGGATACAAAAGCGTGAGTTTAATGTAGGTGATTATGTTTTGCTATACAACTCTCGTTTAAGATTTTTTGCAAGAAAACTTCTCTCTAAATGGGAAGGTCCTTACATTATCGAGGAGGTCTATCGTTCTGGTGCCATAAAAATCAACAACGCCGAAGGCACAAATCCGAAGGTGGTAAACGGTCAAAGAATCAAACACTATATCTCAGGTAATCCCATAAATGTTGAAACCAATGTTATTAACACCGTAACCCCAGAGGAGTACATAAGGGACACTTTCCAGAACGTTTCAAACTCAAAAAATGAATAGGTATGTGGTATGGTAAGTAAACCGACTCCAGAACTGTTCAAGTAGCAATTTCTCTCCGTTTCGGAATATTTGAAAAATTAGGAAAATTAGAAGTAGCCCGAAAGAGACACGAGGCATCCACGAGGGTGGAGGGTGCGCCCTACCCCCTGAGCACGCCCCCTGCCTCGTGGCCACCTCGTGTGCCCTCCGGACTCGTTTTTCTTGCATGATACTTCTTTTGGTCGGTAAAAATTCATATATAATCTCCCAGAGGTTTTGACCACCGTACCACGACAAAATCATCTGTTTTTGTTTCGAGCTGTTTTTCTGACGGATCTAGATCACCATGACATCTCAAAGTGCCCCCAAGGAAAAGTTTTTCAAGAAGGTCATCAACCCTTACCTCGCGGAGGTGCTGCAACTCCCTCAAACCATTGAGATGCGTTAGGGGGTGCTGCACATCCGTGATGTTGAGGGACTGAAGAGGACCGGAAGCATGTAGACAAGACTCGAAGCAATGGAGCAACAAGTTTTCAAGTGCCAAGGGATGGTGGAACACGGACTTAACGCCAACCACATGATGATCGCGGAGTTCACAAACAACCACAAGTTGGGTGCCAAGAACATCGAGGAGGCCATCTTCAAGCTTCACGAGAAAATCGAGCACCTCCAAGCCCAAATCTATGACCTGCAAAACCAAAACTATGAGTATGAATATAGATTCAAGAGGATGAGTTTGGCTGCAGATTTGAGGATCCTGGAGACTCGTTCATCCTTCTATGATGGTGAGCCTATGCCTTAGAAGATGAACGACAAGCCTGTTGGGGAACGTAGCAGAAATTCAAAATTTTCCTACGTGTCACCGAGATCTATCTATGGAGAGACTAGCAACGAGGGGAAGGAGAGTGCATCTACATACCCTTGTAGATCGCTAAGCGGAAGCGTTCAAGTGAACGGGGTTGATGGAGTCGTACTCGTCGTGATTCAGATCACCGATGATCCTAGTGCCGAACGGACGGCACCTCCGCGTTCAACACACGTACAGCTCGACGATGTCTCCCACGCCTTGATCCAGCAAGGAGAGAGGGAGAGGTTGAGGAAGACTCCATCCAGCAGCAGCACAACGGCGTGGTGGTGATGGAGGAGCGTGGCAATCCTGCAGGGCTTCGCCAAGCACCTACGGGAGAGGAGGAGGTGTCACGGGAGGGAGGGAGGCGCCAAGGGCTCGGGTATGGATGCCCTCCCTCCCATCCACTATATATAGGGGCAAGGGAGAGGGGGGAGGCGCAGCCTTGCCCCTTACTCCAAGAAAGGGGTGCGGCCAAGAGGGGGGGAAGGAGTCCATCCTCCCCAAGGCACCTCGGAGGTGCCTTCCCCTTTGAGGACTCTTCCCTCTAGGATTCCCTAGGCGCATGGGCCTCTTGGGGCTGGTGCCCTTGGCCCATGTAGGCCAAGGCGCACCCCCTACAGCCCATGTGCCCCCCCGGGGCAGGTGGCCCCACCCGGTGGGCCCCCGGGACCCTTCCAGTGGTCCCGGTACAATACCGATGACCCCGAAACTTGTCCCGATGGCCGAAACAGGACTTCCTATATATAAATCTTTACCTCCGGACCATTCCGGAACTCCTCGTGACGTCCGGGATCTCATCCGGGACTCCGAACAACATTCGGTAACCACATACAAACTTCCTTTATAACCCTAGCATCATCGAACCTTAAGTGTGTAGACCCTACGGGTTCGGGAGACATGCAGACATGACCGAGATGTTCTCCGGTCAATAACCAACAGCGGGATCTGGATACCCATGTTGGCTCCCACATGTTCCACGATGATCTCATCGGATGAACCACGATGTCAAGGACTCAATCAATCCCGTATACAATTCCCTTTGTCTAGCGGTATGGTACTTGCCCGAGATTCGATCGTCGGTATACCGATACCTTGTTCAATCTCGTTACCGGCAAGTCTCTTTACTCGTTCCATAACACATCATCCCGTGATCAACCCCTTGGTCACATTGTGCACATTATGATGATGTCCTACCGAGTGGGCCCAGAGATACCTCTCCGTTTACACGGAGTGACAAATCCCAATCTCGATTCGTGCCAACCCAACAGACACTTTCAGAGATACCCGTAGTGTACCTTTATAGCCACCCAGTTACGTTGTGACGTTTGGCACACCCAAAGCACTCCTACGGTATCTGGGAGTTGCACAATCTCATGGTCTAAGGAAATGATACTTGACATTAGAAAAGCTTTAGCATACGAACTACATGATCTTGTGCTAGGCTTAGGATTGGGTCTTGTCCATCACATCATTCTCCTAATGATGTGATCCCGTTATCAACGACATCCAATGTCCATGGTCAGGAAACCGTAACCATCTATTGATCAACAAGCTAGTCAACTAGAGGCTTACTAGGGACATGGTGTTGTCTATGTATCCACACATGTATCTGAGTTTCCTATCAATACAATTCTAGCATGGATAATAAACGATTATCATGAACAAGGAAATATAATAATAATCAATTTATTATTGCCTCTAGGGCATATTTCCAACAGTCTCCCACTTGCACTAGAGTCAATAATCTAGTTCACATTGATATGTGATTAACACTCAAGGTCACATCCCCATGTGACTAACACCCAAAGAGTTTACTAGAGTCAATAATCTAGTTCACATTTACCATGTGATTAACACTCAATGAGTTCTGGGTTTGATCATGTTATGCTTGTGAGAGAGGTTATAGTCAACGGGTCTGAACCTTTCAGATCCGTGTGTGCTTTACAAATCTCTATGTCATCTCCTAGATGCAGCTACCACGTTCTATTTGGAGCTATTCCAAATAACTGTTCTACTTGGAGCTATTCTAAATTGTTGCTCCATTATACGTATCCGGTATCTCTACTCAGAGTTATCCGGATAGGTGTTAAGCTTGCATCGACGTAACCCTTTACGACGAACTCTTTTACCACCTCCATAATTGAGAAAATTCCTTAGTCCACTAGTTACTAAGGATAACTTTGACCGCTGTCCTGTGATCCATTCTTGGATCACTCTTGTGCCCCTTGACTGACTCATGGTAAAGCACAATTCAGGTGCGGTACATAGCATAGCATACTGTAGAGCCTATGTCTTAAGCATAGGGGACGACCTTCGTTCCTTTCTCTCTATTCTGCCATGGTCGAGCTTTAAGTCTTAACTTCATACCTTACAACTCAGGCAAGAACTCCTTCTTTGACTGATCCATCTTGAACACCTTCAAGATCACGTCAAGGCATGTGCTCATTTGAAAGTACTATTAAGCGTTTTGATCTATCCTTATAGATCTTGATGCTCAATGTTCAAGTAGCTTAATCCAGGTTTTCCATTGAAAAACACCTTTCAAATAACCCTATATGCTTTCTAGAAATTCTACATCATCTCTGATCATCAATATGTCAACAACATATACCCATCAGAAATTCTATAGTGCTCCCACTCACTTCTTTGGAAATACAAGTTTCTTATAAACTTTGTATAAATCCAAAATCTTTGATCATCTCATCAAAACGTACATTCCAACTCCGAGATGCTTACTCCAGTCCTTAAAAGGATCGCTGGAGCTAGCATACCTTTTAGCATCCTTAGGATCGACAAAACTTTTCTGATTGTATTGCATACAACCTTTCCTTACGAAAACTAGTAAGGAAACTTGTCTTGACATCCATCTGCCAGATTTCATAAATGCAGCTAATGCTAACATGATTCCGACGGACTTTAAGCATCGCTACGAGTGAGAAAGTCTCATCGTAGTCAACTCCTTGAACTTGTCAAAAAACATCTTAACGACAAGTCGAGCTTTCTCAATGGTGACACTTACCATCATTGTCTGTCTTCCTTTCAAAATCCATATGTACCTAACAGCCTTACGACCATCAAGTAGTTCTTCCAAAGTCTACACTTTGTTTTCATACATGGATCCTATCTCGGATTTTATGGCTTCTAACCATTTGTCGAAATTTGGGCCCACCATCGCTTCTCCATAGCTCGTAGGTTCATTGTTGTCTAGCAACATGACCTTCAAGACAGGATTACTGTACCACTCTGAAGTAGTACGTATCCTTGTCACCCTACGAGGTTCGGTAGTGACTTGATCCGAAACTTCATGATCACTATCATAAGCTTCCACTTCAATTGGTGTAGGTGCCACAGGAACAACTTCCTGTGCCCTGCTACACACTTGTTGAAGTGACGGTTCAATAACCTCATCAATTCTCCACCATCCTCCCACTCAATTCTTTCGAGAGAAACTTTTCCTCGAGAAAGGACCCGATTCTAGAAACAATCCCTTATTGCTTTTGAATCTGAGACAGGAGGTATACCCAACTGTTTTGGGTGTCCTATGAAGATGCATTTATCCGCTTTGGGTTCGAGCTTATCAGCCTGAAGCCTTTCCACATAAGCATCGCAGCCCCAAACTTCTAAGAAATGACAGCTTAGGTTTCTCTAAACCATAATTCATACGGTGTCATCTCAACGGAATTACGTGGTGCCCTATTTAAAGTGAATGTGGTTGTCTCTAATGCCTAACCCATAAACTATAGTGGTACTTCGATAAGAGACATCATGGTATGCATCATATCCAATAGGGTGCAGTTATGATGTTCGGACACACCATCACACTATGGTGTTCCAGGCTGTATCAGTTGTGAAACAATTTCCACAATGTCTTAATTCTGTGCCAAACTCGTAATTCAGACATTCATCTCTATGATCATATCATAGATATTTTATCCTCTTGTCACGACGATCTTTCAACTTCACCCTGAAATTACTTGAACCTTTCAATAATTCAGACTCATGATTCATCAAGTAAATGTACTCAACATCCACTCAAATTATCTGTGAAGTAAGAACATAACAATATCCACTACATGCCTCAGCACTCATTGGACTGTACACATCAAAATGTATTACTTCCAACAAGTTGCTATCTTGTTCCATCTTACTGAAAAACGAGGCTTTTCAGTCATCTTGCCCATGTGGTATGATTTGCATGTCCCAAGTGATTCAAAATCAAGTGAGTCAAAACGGTCCATTTGCATGGAGTTTCTTCATGCATATACACCAATAGACATGGTTCGCATGTCTCAAACTTTTCAAAAACGAGTGAGCCCAAAGATCCATCAATATGGAGCTTCTTCATGCGTTTTATACCGATATGACTTACGTGGCAGTGCCACAAGTAGGTGGTACTATCATTACTATCTTTTGGCATGAACATGTGTATCACTATGATCGAGATTTAATAAACCATTCATTTTAGGTGTAAGACCATTGAAGGTATTATTCAAATAAACAGAGTAACCATTATTCTCCTTAAATGAATAACCGTATTGCGATAGACGTAATCCAATCATGTCTATGCTCAACGCAAACACCAAATAACAATTATTTAGGTTTAACACCAATCTCTTTGGTAGAGGGAGCGTGCGATGCTTGATTATATCAAGCTTGGAAAAACTTCCAACACATATCGTCAGCTCACCTTTAGCTAGTCTCCGTTTATTCCGTAGCCTTTTGTTTCGAGTCACTAACACTTAGCAACCGAACCGGTATCTAATACCCTGGTGCTACTAGGAGTACTAGCAAAGTACACATTAACACAATGTATATCCAATATACTTCTATCGACCTTGCCAGCCTTCTTATCTACCAAGTATCTAGGGTAATTCTGCTCTAGTGGTTGTTCCCCTTATTACAGAAGCACTTAGTCTCGGGTTTGGGTTTTACCTTGGGTTTTTTCACTAGAGCAGCAGCTGATTTGCCGTTTCATGAAGTATCCCTTCTTTCCCTTGCCCTTCTTGAAACTAGTGGTTTCACCAACCATCAACAATTGATGCTCCTTCTTGATTTCTACTTTCGCGGTGTCAAACATCGCGAATACCTCAAGGATCATCATATCTATCCCTGATATGTTATAGTTCATCATGAAGCTCTAACAGCTTGGTGGCAATGACTTTGGAGAACCATCACTGTCTTATCTGGAAGATCAACTCCCACTCGATTCAAATGATTGTTGTACTCAGACAATCTAAGCACAAGCTCAACAATTGAGCTTTTCTCCTTAGTTTGCAGGTTAAGAAAGTCATCGGAGGTCTTATACCTCTTGACATGGGCACGAGCCTGAAATCCCAATTTCAGCCCTCAAAACATCTCATATGTTTCGCGACGTTTCAAAAATGTCTTTGGTGCCTCAACTCTAAACCGTTTAACCGAACTATCACGTAGTTATCAAAACGTGTATGTCAGATGTTCGCAACAACCACAGACAACGTTCGAGGTTCAGCACACTGAGCGGTGCATTAAGGACATAAGCCTTCTATGAAGCAATGAGGACAATCCTCAGTTTACGGACCTAGTCCGCATAATTGCTACTATCAACTTTCAACTAATTTTTCTCTAGGAACATATCTAAACAGTAGAACTATAGCGTGAGCTACGACATAATTTGCAAAAACCTTTTGACTATGTTCAGGATAATTAAGTTCATCTTATGAACTCCCACTCAGATAGACATCCCTCTAGTCATCTAAGTGATTACATGATCCGAGTCAAACTTGGCCGTGTCCGATCATCACGTGAGACGGACTAGTCATCATCGGTGAACATCTTCATGTTGATCGTATCTTCTATACGACTCATGTTCGACCTTTCGGTCTCCGTGTTCCGAGGCCATGTCTGTACATGCTAGGCTCATCAAGTTAACCCTAAGTGTTTCGCGTGTGTAAATCTGTCTTACACCCGTTGTATGTGAACGTTAGAATCTAACACCCGATCATCACGTGGTGCTTCGAAACACGAACTGTCGCAACGGTGCACAGTTAGGGGAGAACACTTCTTGAAATTGTTGTAAGGGATCATCTTATTTACTACCGTCGTTCTAAGCAAATAAGATGTATAAACATGATAAACATCACATGCAATCAAATAGTGACATGATATGGCCATCATCACTTTGCTCCTTTTGATCTCCATCTTCGGGGCTCCATGATCATCATCGTCACCGGCATGACACCATGATCTCCATCATCATCATCTCCATCATCGTGTCTTCATGAAGTTGCCCCGCCAACTATTACTTCTACTACTATGGCTAACGGTTAGCAATAAAGTAAAGTAATTACATGACGTTTAAGTTGACACGCAGGTCACAAATAAATAAAGACAACTCCTATGGCTCCTGCCGGTTGTCATACTCATCGACATGCAAGTCGTGATTCCTATTACAAGAACATGATCAATCTCATACATCACATATATCATTCATCACATCCTTTTTGGCCATATCACATCACATAGCATACCCTGCAAAAACAAGTTAGACGTCCTCTAATTGTTGTTTGCATGTTTTACGTGGCTGCTATGGGTTTCTAGCAAGAACGTTTCTTACCTACGCATGAACCACAACGTGATATGCCAATTGCTATTTACCCTTCATAAGGACCCTTTTCATCGAATCCGATCCGGCTAAAGTGGGAGAGACAGACACCCGCCAGCCACCTTATGCAACTAGTGCATGTTTGTCGGTGGAACCGGTCTCACGTAAGCGTACGTGTAAGGTTGATCCGGGCCGCTTCATCCCACGATGCCGCCGAATCAAGATAAGACTAGTAACGGCAAGCATATTGAACAAAATCAACGCCCACAACTACTTTGTGTTCTACTCGTGCATAGAATCTATGCAATAGACCTAGCTCTGATACCACTGTTGGGGAACGTAGCAGAAATTCAAAATTTTCCTACGTGTCACCAAGATCTATCTATGGAGAGACTAGCAACGAGGGGAAGGAGAGTGCATCTACATACCCTTGTAGATCGCTAAGCGGAAGCGTTCAAGTGAACGGGGTTGATGGAGTCGTACTCGTCGTGATTCAGATCACCGATGATCCTAGTGCCGAACGGACGGCACCTCCGCGTTCAACACACGTACAGCTCGACGATGTCTCCCACGCCTTGATCCAGCAAGGAGAGAGGGAGAGGTTGAGGAAGACTCCATCCAGCAGCAGCACAACGGCGTGGTGGTGATGGAGGAGCGTGGCAATCCTGCAGGGCTTCGCCAAGCACCTATGGAAGAGGAGGAGGTGTCACGGGAGGGAGGGAGGCGCCAAGGGCTCAGGTATGGATGCCCTCCCTCCCCTCCACTATATATAGGGGCAAGGGAGAGGGGGGAGGCGCAGCCTTGCCCCTTACTCCAAGAAAGGGGTGCGGCCAAGAGGGGGGGGAGGAGTCCATCCTCCCCAAGGCACCTCGGAGGTGCCTTCCCCTTTGAGGACTCTTCCCTCTAGGGTTCCCTAGGCGCATGGGCCTCTTGGGGCTGGTGCCCTTGGCCCATGTAGGCCAAGGCGCACCCCCTACAGCCCATGTGCTCCCCCGGGGCAGGTGGCCCCACCCGGTGGGCCCCCGGGACCCTTCCAGTGGTCCCGGTACAATACCGATGACCCCGAAACTTGTCCCGATGGCCGAAACAGGACTTCCTATATATAAATCTTTACCTCCGGACCATTCCGGAACTCCTCGTGACGTCCGGGATCTCATCCGGGACTCCGAACAACATTCGGTAACCACATACAAACTTCCTTTATAACCCTAGCGTCATCGAACCTTAAGTGTGTAGACCCTACGGGTTCGGGAGACATGCAGACATGACCGAGATGTTCTCCGGTCAATAACCAACAGCGGGATCTGGATACCCATGTTGGCTCCACGATGATCTCATCGGATGAACCACGATGTCAAGGACTCAATCGATCCCGTATACAATTCCCTTTGTCTAGCGGTATGGTACTTGCCCGAGATTCGATCGTCGGTATACCGATACCTTGTTCAATCTCGTTACCGGCAAGTCTCTTTACTCGTTCCGTAACACATCATCCCGTGATCAACCCCTTGGTCACATTGTGCACATTATGATGATGTCCTACCGAGTGGGCCCAGAGATACCTCTCCATTTACACGGAGTGACAAAATCCCAATCTCGATTCGTGCCAACCCAACAGACACTTTCAGAGATACCCGTAGTGTACCTTTATAGCCACCCAGTTACGTTGTGACGTTTGGCACACCCAAAGCACTCCTACGGTATCTGGGAGTTGCACAATCTCATGGTCTAAGGAAATGATACTTGACATTAGAAAAGCTTTAGCATACGAACTACATGATCTTGTGCTAGGCTTAGGATTGGGTCTTGTCCATCACATCATTCTCCTAATGATGTGATCCCGTTATCAACGACATCCAATGTCCATGGTCAGGAAACCGTAACCATCTATTGATTAACGAGCTAGTCAACTAGAGGCTTACTAGGGACATGGTGTTGTCTATGTATCCACACATGTATCTGAGTTTCCTATCAATACAATTCTAGCATGGATAATAAACGATTATCATGAACAAGGAAATATAATAATAATCAATTTATTATTGCCTCTAGGGCATATTTCCAACAAAGCCTGCATCATCAACAACACCATCATCACCACCTCCGAAGAAAGAGACATAAATACATGGGTATGGGCACTCCCCTTGGCAACTGCCAAGCTTGTGGGAGGTGCCCCAGTATCGTATCACCATCACACTTTTACCTTTACCATTTTTCTTAGTTCGATCCTTTTGGTTATATCTTGATCTAGTAGAATAAAGTTTTAGTATGATCTAGCTTTGAGTTTTGTTTTGATCTCTATCTATGTAATTGAGTCCGTGAGTTATATATAATAAAGAGTAGTTTTGAGTCGAGGGCTTTGCTATCTTGCTATGATCTTGAGGGAATTAAAGAAAGAATAAAAAGAAATAAAAAGATCATAATGATCTTATGGAGAGT
The DNA here is from genome assembly GCF_002162155.2 of Triticum dicoccoides. Taxonomy (NCBI): domain Eukaryota; kingdom Viridiplantae; phylum Streptophyta; class Magnoliopsida; order Poales; family Poaceae; genus Triticum; species Triticum dicoccoides. The sequence continues at coordinate 478,535,058 of NC_041381.1, read as the reverse complement.
AATGACTTCACATATAAAAGAGTATGATGAATAAAAGTTGTTGAGAGTTGAAAAACATAGCTTTGGTCATGGTTGCAATTAATAGGAAGTAATAAAGAAAGAGAGGTTTTCACATATAAATATACTATCTTGGATATCTTTTATGATTGTGAGCACTCATTAAAACATGACATGCTAAAAGGTTGATGTTGGACAAGGAAGAAAACGTAATGGGTTATGTTTTCTTATATCCGAATAAGTTATATTGTCATGGATCATCCAACATGTTGAGCTTGCCTTTCCCCCTCATGCTAGCTGAATTCTTTGCACCAAGTAGAGATACTACTTGTGCTTCCAAACATCCCAAAACCCAGTTTTGCCATGAGAGTCCACCATACCTACCTATGGAATGAGTAAGATCCTTAAAGTAAGTTGTCATCGGTGCAAGCAATAGAAATTGCTCTCTAAATATGTATAATCTATTAGTGTGAAGAAAATAAGCTTTGTACGAGCTTGCGATATGGAAGAAATAAAAGCGACAGACTGCATAACAAAGGTCCCTATCACAAGTGGCAATATAAAGTGACATTCTTTTGCATTAAGATTTTGTGCATCCAACCATAAAAGTGCATGACAACCTCTACTTCCCTCTGCGAAGGGCCTATCTTTTATTTTTACCTTCTACCCTTATACAAGAGTCATGGTGATCTTCACCTTTCCTTTTTACACTTTATCCTTTGGCAAGCACTATGTGTTGGAAAGATCATGATATATATATCCACTTGGATGTAGGTTTTCATAAAGTATTATTGTTGACATTACCCTTGAGGTAAAAGGTTGGGAGGAGAAGCTATAAGCCCCTATCTTTCTCTGTATCCGATTAAAACTTTGTACCCATAAGTATCGCGTGAGTGTTATCAATTGTGAAAGACTAAATGATAGTTGAGTATGTGGACTTGCTGAAAAGCAATTATATTGACTCTTTCCGATGTTATGATAAATTGCAATTGCTTCAATGACCGAGATCATAGTTTGTTAGTTTTTAATGAAGTTTCCAATTCATACTTTACCATGTGAATAGATTGTTACTTTAGCATAAGAAATCATATGACAATATATGTTGTTGTTCTAAAGATGATCATGATGCCCTCATGTCCGTATTTTATTTTATCGACACCACTATCTCTAAACATGTGGACATATTTTTCGATATCGGCTTCGCTCGAGGACAAGCAAGGTCTAAGCTTGGTGGAGTTGATACGTCCATTTTGCATCATGCTTTTATGTTAATATTTATTGCATTATGGGCTGCTATTACACATTATATCACAATACTTATGACTTTTCTCTCTTATTTTATAAGGTTTACATGAAGAGGGAGAATGCCGGCAGCTGGAATTCTGGACTGGAAAAGGAGCAAATATTAGAGACCTATTCTGCACAACTTCAAAAGTCCTGAAACTCCACGAAGATCAGTTTTGGAATATATTAAAAATATTGGGCGATAAAAGCACCAAAGGGGGCCCACCAGTCAGCCACGAGGCTGGAGGGTGCGCCCTACCCCCATGGGCGCGCCCCCTGCCTCTGGGCCACCTGGTAGGCCCCCGACTCCCATCTTCCGCTATATGGTGTCTTTTGCTCTGGAAAAAATCATAAGGAAGCTTCCGGGACGAAGCGCCATCGTCTCGAGGCGGAACCTGGGCAGGACCAATCTAGGGCTCCGGCGGAGCTGTTCTGCCAGGGAAACATCCCTCCCGGAGGGGGAAATCACCGCCATTGTCATCACCATCGATCCTCTCATCGAGAGGGGGTCAATCTCCATCAACACCTTCACCAGCACCATCTCCTCTCAAACCCTAGTTCATCTTGTATTCGATATTTGTCTAAAACCTCAGATTGGTACCTGTGGGTTGCTAGTAGTGTTGATTACTCCTTGTAGTTGATGCTAGTTCGTTTATTCGATGGAAGATCATATGTTCAGATCCTTAATGCTATTCAATACCCCTCTGATTATGAACATGAATATGCTTTGTGAGTAGTTACGTTTGTTCCTGAGGACATGGGAGAAGTCTTGTTATAAGTAATCATGTGAATTTGGTATTTGTTTGATATTTTGATGGGATGTATGTTGTCTCTCCTCTAGTGGTGTTATGTGAACGTCGACTACATGATTTGGGCCTAGGGGAAGGCATTGGGAAGTAATAAGTAGATGATGGGTTGATAGAGTGACAGAAGCTCAAACCCTAGTTTATGTGTTGCTTCGTAAGGGGCTGAGCTGGATCCATATGTTTCATGCTATGGTTAGGTTTACCTTAATTCTTCTTTCATAGTTCTGGATGCTTGTGAGAGGGGTTAATCATAAGTGGGAGGCTTGTCCAAGTAAGGACAACACCCAAGGACCGGTCCACCCACATATCAAATTATCAAAGTAACAAACGCGAACCATATGAGCATGATGAAAACTAGCTTGACAATAATCCCCATGTGTCCTCGAGAGCGCTTTGCTTTATATAAGAGTTTTTCCAGGCTTGTGCTTTGTTACAAAAAGGATTGGGCCACCTTGCTGCACCTTTTTTATCTTTGTTACTTGTTACCCGTTATGAATTACCTTATCACAAAACTATCTGTTACCGATAATTTCAGTGCTTGCACAGAATACCTTACTGAAAACCGCTTGTCATTTCCTTTTGCTCCTCGTTGGGTTCGACACTCTTACTTATCAAAAGGACTGCAATAGATTCCCTATACTTGTGGGTCATCATTCCTCAAATTACCTAGTGCTTGTTCATCCTCATCTGAAACTTAGGCTTCAAAGGGTTACCATAATTGTTGAACCTATGCCTTGCTTCTTGCAATTGCTACATGTCACAGTACCAATTCTTGAGGTGTGCTTTTTGCTGGCACCTCAAATATACTTTCCTCCTGGCAGTTTGCTTTTTGCCCTTCTTTTCTTTGAACACTGGTGGAGATATGTCATCTCCAGGTGTATGAGGCTAGTGGTCAGGACCTGGAACTGGGAAAATTATACGCTTGTATGTTTCACAGTACATGGGCTTTTTGAAGAAATCATTGACAAAGTCTTCAGGATGTAGCTTCACTTTCTGCATTGCAGCAATGTCAGGACTGCAAGGCACATCTGCCATACCCCACCTCCTACAGTCATAGGTATAGTTGTTCAAGTTAACACAATATGTGTTCTGAGAACTACTAGTCACTTGCCAGATGCCTGATGATACGTCTCCAATGTATCTATAATTTATGAAGTATTCATGCTATTATATTATCTGTTTTGGATGTTTAATGGGCTTTATTATACACTTTTATATTATTCTTGGGACTAACCTATTAACCGGAGGCCCAGCCCATATTGATGTTTTCTTGCAGAAAAGGAATATCAAACGGAGTCCAAACGGAATGAAACCTTTGGGAGAGTTATTTTTGGAACGGAAGCAATCCAGGAGACTTGGAGTAGACATCAGGGAAGCTTCGAGGTGGCCACGAGGGTCAGGGGCGCGACCTACCCCCCTGGGCGCCTCCCCACCCTCGTGGGCCCCTCATGGCTCCCGTGACCGACTTCTTTCGCCTATATATGTCCATATACCCTAAAAACATCGAGGAGCACAATAGATCGGGAGTTCCGCCGCCGCAAGCCTCTTTAGCCACCAAAAACCAATCGGGACCCTATTCCGGCACCCTGACGGAGGGGGGGGATCCCTCATCGGTGGCCATCTTCATCATCCCGGCGCTCTCCGTGACGAGAAGGGAGTAGTTCACCCTTGGGGCTGAGGGTATGTACTAGTAGCTATGTGTTTAATCTCTCTCTCTCGTGTTCTTGATTTGGCACGATCTTGATGTATCGCGAGCTTTGCTATTATAGTTCGATCTTATGATGTTTCACCCCCTCTACTCTCTTGTAATGGATTGGGTTTTCCCTTTGAAGTTATATTATCAGATTGAGTCTTTAAGGATTTCAGAACACTTGATGTATGTCTTGCATGTGCTTATCTGTGGTGACAATGGGATATTCATGTGATCTACTTGATGTACGTTTTGGTGATCAACTTGTGGGTTCAGTGACCTTGTGAACTTATGCATAGGGGTTGGCACACGTTTTTGTCTTGACTCTCCGGTAGAAACTTTGGGGCACTCTTTGAATTACTTTGTGTTGGTTGAATAGATGAATCTGAGATTGTGTGTTGCGTATCATATAATCATGCCCACGGATACTTGAGGTGACATTGGAGTATCTAGGTGACATTAGGGTTTTGGTTGATTTGTATCTTAAGGTGTTATTCTAGTACGAGCTCTATGATAGATCGAACGGAAAGAATAGCTTCGTGTTAATTTACTACGGACTCTTGAATAGATCGATCAAAAAGGATAACTTTGAGATGGTTTCGTACCCTACAATAATCTCTTCGTTTGTTCTCCGCTATAAGTGACTTTGGAGTTTGTTGCATGTTGAGGGATAGTTATATGATCCAATTATGTTATTATTGTTGAGAGAACTTGCACTAGTGAAAGTATGAACCTTAGGCCTTGTTTCCTAGCATCGCAATACCGTTTACGCTCACTTTTATCGCTTTCTACCTTGCTGTTTTTATAATTTCAGATTACAAATACCCTTATCTACTATCCATATTGCACTTGTATCACCATCTCTTCGCCGAACTAGTGCACCTATACAATTTACCATTGTATTGGGTGTGTTGGGGACACAAGAGACTCTTTTTTATTTGGTTGTAGGGTTGTTTGAGAGAGACCATATTCATCCTATGCCTCCCATGGATTGATAAACCTTAGGTTATGCACTTGAGGGAAATTTGCTACTGTCCTACAAACCTCTGCACTTGGAGTCCCAACAACGTCTACAAGAAGAAGGTTGTGTAGTAGACATCAAGCTAATTTCTAGCGCCGTTACCGGGGGAGGTGAGTGCTTGAAGGTATATCTTTAGATCTTGCAATCGAATCTTTTAGTTTCTTGTTTTATCACTAGTTTAATCTATAAAAGAAAACTACAAAAAAGGGAATTGAGTTTTCCTCACACGCTTCATCTTTTTAATATCTTTCGTGAGAATGATGGTAAGGAAAATTGTGCTCAAGTGCTAGAAGAAGAAATCTATAAAATGTTTGGCACTAAACCTTTGCATGATGAGCATGATTGCAATGTTATTAGTATGAATTCTTTAAATACCCATGATTCTAATGATATGCAAAGCCACAAGCTTCGGGATGCTATGTTTGATGAATATGATATTTTTTGTCCCCCAAGTTTTGATCAGCAAATTTTATTATGATGAAAGCATGCCTCCTATTTATGATGATTATCGTGATGATATGTATGATATAAATAATAATGATAACCATGAAACTTGTTATCATGATTTTAGTTTTCAATTGGATTATGCCTCACATGATAATTATTTTGTTGAGTTTGCTCCCCCTATTATTCATGAGAAGAAATTTGCTTATGTGGAGAGTAGTAAAATTTCTATGCAAGTAGATCATGAAAAGAATGCTTTAGGTGCTGGTTATATTGTTGAACTCATTCATGATGCTACTGAAAATTATTATGAGAGAGGAACATATGCTTGTAGGAATTGCAATAATATCAAGTTTCCTCTCTATGTGCTGAAAATCTTGAAGCTATGCTTGTTTTGCCTTCCTATGCTAGTTGATTATTGTTCCCATAAGTTGTTTGCTCACAAAATCCCTATGCATAGGAAGTGGGTTAGACTTAAATGTGCTAGTCATATTCTTCATGATGCTCTCTTTATGTTTCAATTCTTATCTTTTATGTGAGCATCATTCAAATCATTATGCCTAGCTAGGGGCGTTAAACGATAGCGCTTGTTGGGAGGCAACCCAACTTTATTTTTGTTCCTTGATTTTTGTTCCTGTTTAGTAATAAGTAATTCATCTAGCCTCTGGTTATATATGGTTTTATGTTTCAATTAGTGTTTGTGCCAAGTAGAACCTGTGGGAAGACTTGGGTGAAGTCTATGTGATCTTTCTGTAAAAAAAACAGAAATTTTAGCGCTCACGAGATTAGCTAACTTTTTTTACTAGAGAGTGCTTTTAGGTTGATTATTTTTGCAGATGATTAATATACAAATTCCTCAGGTCCACCAATTTATTTCAGAATTTTTGGAGTTACAAAGTATTCAAATGATACAGATTACTACAGACTGTTCTGTTTTTGACAGATTTTGTTTTCATTGTGTTGTTTGCTTATTTTGATGAATCTATGAGTAGTATTGGAGGGTATGAGCCATAGAGAAGTCGGAATACAGTAGATATTACACCAAAATAAATAATAAATGAGTTCATTACAGTACCTTAAAGTGGTGGTTTGTTTTCTTGTACTAACGGAGCTCATGAGATTTTCTGTTGAGTTTTGCGTTGTGAAGTTTTCAAGTTTTGGGTAAAGATTCGATGGACTATGGAATAAGGAGTGGAAAGAGCATAATCTTGGGTATTACCAAGGCACCCCAAGGTAATATCCAAGGACAACCAAGAGCCTAAGCTTGGGGATGCCCCGGATGGCATCCCCTCTTTCGTCTTCGTTCATTGGTAACTTTACTTGGAGCTATATTTTTATTTACCACATGATATGTATTTTGCTTGGAGCGTCATTTTATTTTGTTAGTATTTTCTTGCTGTTATTTATAATAATGTTTTGCATCTATATTTTCAATAAAAATCTCAAGGATAGCCTTTACCATGCTTATTTTGCAAGTATACATGTTATTGTTTCAAAACAGAAAGTTTACCGCTGTTGTAAAAATTCCCTAGAAAAGTCAGAGAATGATATAATATTGAAACTTTTTGCATAGTGAGATCTGATAAATATTCTACAGTGTAATATTTTTCTCATAATTTTTGGAGTTAGGGAAGTATGATGAATCTTGCATTCTTTACAGACTATACCGTTTTGGCAGATTGCTGTTATGTTTGCATTGTTTGCATATGTTTGCTTGTTTAATGATTCTGTTTGAGGATAGGAGTATTAAATATGCAGAGAAATTTAGTATGCAATGTTGAATAATAATTTTAGTGATTTGTTAAAGTAGAGAATGATAAGGTTTTTGCATTGGTTTATACTAACTTATCTCACGAGTTCTTGTTGAGTTTTGTGTGGATGAAGTTTTTGAGATTTAGGAAAACCGTGATATGAGAGGAATTAAGGAGACACAAAAGCTCAAGCTTGGGGATGCCCAAGGCACCCCAAGATAATATTTCAATAAGACTCAAGCATCCAAGCTTGGGGATGCCCCGATAAGCATCCCACCTTTCTTCTTCAACAATTATCAGTTAGTATCGGTTGAACCTAAGTTTTTGCTTCTTTACATGATGTGTGCTATCCTTGAATTGTCATTTTGTTTTGTTTTGCTTGTTGTTTGAATAAAATACCAAGATATAAAATAATTAAATGAGAGAGAGTCTTCACATGGCTACATAATTAATTAACTACTCATTGATCTTCACTTATATCTTTTTGGAAGTAGTTTGTCATTTACTCGTGTGCTTCGCTTATATCCTATGAGTAAATGGTTAAATGAGTTGAATATCATAAATCTGAAATTATATATGTTTGATATGCTTATCCCATCGGGAGTAATGACTTCACATATAATAAGTAGAGGTGGTAAATTTATTGAAGGTTAGCAAATATTGTATTGGTCACTTGAACAATTCATGAAAGAATATCGAAGTAAGAGAGATTTCACATATAAATATACTATCTTGGACATCTTTTGTAATTGTGAGCACTCATTAAAATATGACATGCTAAAAGGTTGATGTTGGACAAGGAAGACAACGTAATGGGTTATGTTTTCCTATATCTGAAAAGTTATATTGTCTTGGATCATCCAACATGTTGAGCTTGCCTTTCTCCCTCATGCTAGCCAATTCTTTGCACTAAGTAGAGATACTACTTGTGCTTCCGAATATCCCTTAAACTAGTTTTGCCATGAGAGTCCACCATACCTACCTATGGATTGAGTAAGATCCTTCAAGTAAGTTGTCATCGGTGCATGCAATAAAAATTGTTTTCTAAATATGTATGATCTATTAGTGCGAAGAAAATAAGCTTTATACAAACTTGTGATAGGGAAGAAATAAAAGCAAGGGCTGCATAATAAAGGTCTTTATCACAAGCGGCAATATAAAGTGATGTTCTTTTGCATTAAGATTTTGTGCATCCAACCATAAAAGCGCATGACAACCTCTGCTTCCCTCTGCGAAGGGCCTATCTTTTACTATTATCTTCTACCCTTGTACAAGAGTCTTGGTGATCATCACCTTTCCTTTTTACACTTCTTCCTTTGGCAAGCACTTTGT